>NC_143012.1:38252387-38552387 GCF_055824585.1 Amblyomma mixtum | reverse complement strand
GCTGTGGTAAAATAAAAATTCTAGGAATACATTTGTATTGCGCCAGATGGACCAACTACCGATGTCATTTTCGTCGGTATATTCACGTTTATCGCTCAAATTTCTCATTAACGTGACGTGGTGGTGGTAATCTCTCTTATTACACCCAGAACCAGAAACGGTGGACCAGTCCAAGGACCGGTTGCGCTGGCTTAGAGGAGGTCGCGGGAATTCCTTGGGATGTCGCGGCCTCCACCGCGCACCGGATGAGCCGGCGTTGGTCTGCTGGCTCAGAAGTACGCAGGAGAGACTCCCATGTCTCTGGGGTGTTTGAGTTGTTTGTTTTGTAACGTGAACAAGTCCACACCGTGTGTATGAGAGTGGCCGGAGTTGAGCAGTGTTTGCACATCGGGTCTATCTGTTGCGAAAAGATCCTGCTGTATAAGAGGGGGTTTGGAAAACAGCCGGTTTGTAGTTTGCGCCATTGGACGGCCTCGTGTCTCGTTAGATCATGGTGTGCGGAAGGATGGAGACATCTTTCGAGCCGGAAGTGCTGGAGTATGTCCGTGTAGGGGGTGAGTAGAGAAGCGCGTGAGATATTTGTGTCAGAGGAAACAGGGAAGCTGATTATTCACTCGGCTCGGCAGCTGAGATGTCGGGCTAGAGTGTGCGCCTGGACGTTTCCGCTGAGCGACTCGTGGGCTGGAGCCCAAAGAAGTAAGCGAGAGGTGGAAGAGGGTGCAGTAGAAAGGAGAATGTGTAACGCCTGGCAAGAGATACGGCCAGCATCGTAGTTGCGTATAGCCTGTTGAGAATCACTGATGACGATTTTGGTATTAGGGTCGGCTAGCGCAATGGCAACCTCCTCTGCTGCGGTGACTGTTTCTGCATTGCGAATGCTGCAGGCTGTGTACCAGCTGCGGTGAGGGGCGAGAGCTACCGCCACCGTCGCTGGCTTCAAGGGATGGTAAGATGCGTCCGTATACGTGACGTCCGGACGTCCACTGAAGCGTTTCTCGAATTGACGTGCACGGTCGGCCCGTCTCTGGGCATGGTGTGCCGGGTGCATCCGTTTGGGAATGGAAGGGATGCGGTGATTTAGGCGATATTCCGGGATGAGTTCAGCATAACTTGGGGCCGCTCTCGGCGGGGAGATCCGAACTTGCTGCAGTACCGCTCGGCCAGCGTGTGTGAGTGAGAGCCGCTCGTATTGGGCAGTGAGGGTTGCTTCGATAAGTTCGCTCACGGTATACGAGATTCCGAAAGCCATGAGCTTATGGACATTGGAAGACCCAGGGCCGTCTTGAACGCTTTTCGGAGTGACGCCTCTAGCCGTTCGCTTTCGGCACGAGTGAGACGTAGGTAGGGTGCCGAGTTGGTGATGCGGGAGCAGATGAAGGCTTGAACGAGGCGCAGGAGGTTGGACTTTTGCATACCATGATGTTTGTTGGAAACTTGCTTAAGGGGGCATCCGATCTGTCGTTGCTACCGTTGGCCTGTAAGTGTAAGCCTAAGATCCTGATGTGATCTGTACGAGGGATCGGGTTGCCTTGCACCTGGAGGTTGATCTCAGGATGTATCTTTGAAGGGTGTCTTCCCGGGGACGGGATGATTACATACTCTGATTTTATCGCCGAGCAGGTGAGGCCAACTTTCATGAGGTAATCTCCGATCCATTTGATTGCGGTCTGCAGAGTCTCTTCTATCTGGCCGTCACTGCCGTGCGTGATCCAAAGTGTGAGGTCGTCAGCATAAATGCTGTGGTGCAGGTGAGGGATGTCGGCGAGTAGCTTGGGCAGGCCTATTAATGCAACGTTAAAAAGCATCGGCGAAAGCATGAAGCCCTAGGGCGTGCCACGGTTTGATGGAAGGAATGATGGAAGGATCTCCTGTGCCGGCGTTTAGCTGTACTGTGCGGTCGGAGAGGAAATCTCGAACGTACGCATACGTGCGATGACCGACACCGAGAGCCTGAAGTTGTTGAAGGATCGGTTCATGGAGGACGTTGTCGAATGCCTTGGCAACATGGAGGCCGACGATGACTTTCGTGTCTAGTATACGTTTCATGACCACCTGGTGATGGAGAAGAAGCATAATGTGCGTGGCCGCTAAATGAGGGCGGAAGCCGAACAATGCGTCTGGTAGTAGATGGTTGTCTTCGAGGTATCTTAAAAGTCTGGTGTGGATAACGTGTTCCATCAGCTTCCCAACGCAGGACGTGAGAGAGATGGGGCGGAGGTTGGCCAAGGTTGGTGGTTTGCCCGGCTTGGGAATGAGGACTAGATTCGCGCATTTTCACTCCTGAGGGATGATAAAGCTGGCCCAACATTCTTGAAGATAGTCGGTAAGAGCATGAATGAATGGGTCGTCTAAGTTCCTAAGCATTTTATTTGAAATGCGGTCGCGACCGGCCACCGAAGCCGTCTTCAGGCGATTGAGTTCTGCACGGACGAACCAGCAACCAACCTCCCCTTCTAGACGTTAACGTGACGCTGACATCCCCAGTCGCGTAGTGCTCCACACATACGCACAAACACAAATGTGCTAACATGAATGCATACATACATAAATACATACACTTTCGCCTGGTACAACAATCCGATAAATAGAATGAAACAGAATAGCACACGGGGCTATAGCATGAACTGACTCAGCTAGAGTTCATAACTTTTCTATCTTAAAGGCCATCCCAGCTTTACCCCTATATACTCCTACACAGTGGTGTCCGGATCTGCGCAGGTAGTGGCCTGCCGATCAGAAAAGTTATTTGAAATATTAGTATTAATATTGCAACGGGAGATAGGGCGACAGGTCGCTAACCAGCAGAATACGGCAGCCAGCCAGGGCGAGACACTTCAACGTCTTCTACTTCAACGTCTTCGAAGACACTTGAGCGCCACCTGAGAACACCAGGTGGCATTACTCCCCCTCCCCCACAAAAAAAAAAGAAAAACATAAAAGCGAGGCTGCAGTACGAGCAATGGAAGGGAAAAAAACGAAACAACAGCACAAGCACACAAAAATGTATAAGGGAGGTGGGCGAAGGTGTCCCACGCGACAACTAGCGGAACACTGAGCGTACTCTCCATTACCGCGTGAAGTACGGTTTAACGCGGACTACGTGCACGACCTCATAGGTGGATGGGCGACGCTGAGGCTGCACAGTCCCGTCAGGAAGAACTTCTTGGGTCACTTCTGTGACGCGGCGCAAAAGTCTGTAAAGTCCAAAGTAACGGCACAGCAGTTTTTCAGACAAGCCTGGGCGGCGTACCGGGGTCCACACCCAAACTTGGTCACCGGGATGGTATTCGACGTGCCGATGACGGAGGTTGTAGCGGCGCGCATCCGTGCTCCGCTGCCGCTGAATGTGAATACGGGCAAGTCGACGTGCTTCCTCGGCGCGCTGAGCGAACTGCTCGGCGTCTGGCGTGAGTGGTGGTCATCAGTGCAGCATGGAAGCATTGCATCCAGCATCGTCTGAACGTCACGTCCATAGACCGGACGAAATGGTGTAAATCGAGTCGTCTCCTGGGTGGCCGTGTTGTAGGCGTATGTGACGTACGGGAGAATCTTGTCCCAGGTTTTGTGCTGCGAGTCTATGTACATTGCGATCATGTCGGCGATCGTTCTGTTGAGTCTCTCTGTGAGCCCGTTCGTCTGTGGGTGATAGGCAGTGGTTTTGCGATGGTTCGTGTGACTGAGCTCGAATACGTCGCGCATGAGCTGTGCCGTAAACGCCGTACCTCGATCAGTGATTACGTGGGACGGTGCGCCATGACGCCGCACGATTTGTTGCATAAAAAACTGGGCGATCTCAGATGACGTGCCGCGCTCTACTGCCTTAGTTTCCGCATACCTTGTTAAATAGTCGGTCGCGACTATGATCCATTTATGACCGGACGATGACACAGGGAATGGGCCCAGAAGATCGATGCCGACTTGATCAAACGGCGTCCGAGGCGGTTCAATAGGTTGGAGCAAACCCGCTGGCTTGAGAGGAGGCGCCTTACAACGTTGGCACTCGCGGCAGCCTCTGACGTAACGTTGGACGGCGTGAGACAGTTTGGGGCAATAATACGCCTGGCGCACGCTTGCAAGTGTGCGGGCAAAGCCCAAGTGGCCGGAGGTCGGCTCGTCGTGACAAGCAAGTAGGATATCGGCGCGGAGATCTGCCGGAACGACGAGGAGGTGTGCTCGGTCAACAGTGCTGGAGTTTTTCTTAAACAAAATGCCGTTCCGTAGGCAGAACGCCGGCAGGTTCCTAGAACACAGCACTCGTGTTGTTGTGTGTGTAAACGTCGTTGTATTTTCGCGCTGTTAAAAAAATGGTCGGGGTACGTCAGAAGCTCATCCCTCCAGATAATGAATGATAGGTCGCAGGTCTGGGTCAACTCGCTGTCGGGTCATTAAGTCTAAGTCGCTAACAACTACAATAAAACCACTCTCGTCCTCTATGCTATCATCGGCTAACCCGACAGGTGCGCGAGAGAGTGTGTCAGCGTCTTCGTGCGTCTCGCCAGATTTGTGCGCAATGGTGTAGTCGAATTCTTGGAGGCGGAGGCTCCATCGGGCTAAGCGTCCCGATGGGTCGCGAAGATTGGCAAGCCAGCACAAAGAATGGTGGTCGGCAAAACTACTTTGAACGGGCGGCTGTAGATTCATGGTTGCCCACACAACCGCAAGGCATTCTTTTTCTGTGGTTGAATAGTTTGTTTCAGAGCGAGAAAACGTGCGGCTTGCATACGCGATGACACGTTCCACGCCACCTTGGTGTTGGACGAGTACGGCGCCGAGGCCGACGTTGCTGGCGTCGGTGTGGACTTCGGTTCCAGCCTCTTCATCAAAGTGCGCAAGAACAGGGGTTGTTAGCAGTCGTCTGCGCAGCTCGGCAAAAGCCTCCTGTTGCTCGCCGGCCCACACGAGCTGTGTATCATCGCGCGTAGGGTGGTGCAGGGGTGCGGCAATCTTGAAAAAGTCGGCGACGAAGCGACGGTAACATGCGCACAGGCCCAAAAAACGTTGCACACTTTTCTTTGTTGTAGGAACAGGAAAGTCGGCGACAGCAGCAGTTTTCTCGGGGTCGGGCTTAACGCCATCGGCACTCACAAGGTGACCGAGAAACTTCAACTCTTTGTACCCAAAGTGGCACTTCTCGGGCTTTAGCGTTAAGTCGGCCGATCGGAGGGCATCTAATACCATCCTCAGGCGTTCCAGGTGTTCGGCAAAGGTTTCGGAAAACACGACTACATCATCGAGATAAACCAAACAAGTTTGCCATTTGAGTCCAGCGAGAACGGTATTCATCATCCGCTGGAAAGTTGCTGACGCTGAAAGCCGTTTTTTCGCGGTCCCGCTCGTCGACCTCTATCTGCCAGTACCCAGTCTTTAAATCAATGGAGGAGAAGTACTTGGCGGGAAGAAGTCTGTCGAGATAGCCGTCGATACGAGGCAGTGGGTAGACGTCTTTTTTAGTGATGTTGTTCAGTTTTCGATAATCAACGAAGAAGCGGAATGTCCCATCCTTTTTCTTCACCAGCACGACAGGTGACGACCAGGGGCTGCTGGAAGGTTGAATGATTCCATCTGAAAGCATCTCCTTCACCTGCGTTTGGATCGCCTCACGCTCCTTCGGTGAGATACGGTACGGCTGCTGATGGATAGGGCGGGCATCGTCGGGCGTAATGATGCGGTGCTTCAGAAGAGCCGTTTGCCGGACTTTCGACGAAGAAGCGAAACAGGTAGCGTATTACAGTAGAATGGCACGTAGTTCTCGCTGTTGAGTCACCGAATGGTCCGGGTTGATGTCAAGAGCGTCAAGGGATGGGCGCGCAGGTCTAACAGCTTCGAACGCGAAACATTCAGAAACCTCCGCTAACGGGTCGGCGAATGCGATGGCAGTAGCACAAAAAAGGTGCCGCGGCTCGTTAGAGAAGCTAGTCACCAGGAGCTCAGAGCAGCCGTCGCGGAGATGGATGAGACTTCGCGCTGAGCAGACGCCGTGGGTGAGGAAAAGGGACAGGTTGCCTTCTGCGACCGCTGCCCCTTAAGTAGTCCGTCGCAGTGAACACTCACAAAATCACTGGCGCGTGGCGGAATCCAAACGCTCTCGGTAGATATTCGAAGGGCGGCGCGGCGTTGACAGTCCTCGGAGGAAACATCAGCTTTCTCGGTAGAAAATGTGACAGTGCGCTTTCGGAGGTCAATAATAGCTCTATACTCCCAGAGAAAATCAACGCCAAGGATACAGTCACGGGAGCAGTCAGGTAGAACTAGGCACCTGACAACAAATGTGGAGGTGCGAACTTGGACTCGTGCCGTGCATAGGCCAAGCGTAGTTACATGTCCGCCAGCCGTGCGAATCTGCGTGCCGGACGATAGCGTCATTACCTTTTTAAGAAGCGCCGCTAGCTTTCCGCTTAAAATCGAGAAATCAGCGCCAGTGTCCACCAAAGCACTCTTATAGCCGTCGAGAAGCACGGGTATATCCAACGAGAATCGATCTCCGAGTTCAGGTACTGCAGTCGTTGCCTTTAAATCGCTATCAGTCGCTGTTCGCGTCTTGTACGCATCGATTGCCAGCGGCCTCGCCCCCGCAGGTCGCTCTCTTTAGTTTCCCGGCGGGGGCTTGGCGACCGTCTCTGCGCCATCCAGGAGGAGCTTTGGGGCTGTGGCGAAGGTCGGCGTGATGATGGAGACCGAGACTGCCGCTGGGGAATTGTCGCCATGCGTTGCTGAGCCACGTAATCTTCGATCTCCCGGGGTCGTGGACTTCTTGGTGGGCGGGGCATGTCGACAGGGAACCCCTGCAGCCTAAGCTGTCGATACGGCCACTGGCGATACAGATGACCGGGTTCCCCGCAGTGAAAGCAGAGACGCCGCCGATCTGGAGCACGCCACAGGTCCGTCTTCCGCTGGGGCGATCGTCGATTGTCGATGTAGTACGTGTCGGGGTGTGCGGAAAACAGCGAGCCTTGATTGGACGGAGGGAACTGCGCTGAAGAGGGCGCAGGACGTCGCAAGGCTTCAACATACGTTGGCCGACGGCACTCCGTAGAAAAAGGTGGCGTGTCAACGGACGGGAACGAAGGCCTCAAGGCTTGAACCTCTTCGCGGACGAGGCTAGCGAGAGAGCCGGCCGTCGGCAGGGGAGTACCGAATAGCGTCTGGAGCTCTTCCCGCACAACTGAGCGGATCAGCTCGCGGAGATCAGGGTTAGCCCCGAAGGTAGGAAACGGTTCTGCAGCCGAAGCGGCGAGTACCGGCCTGTCGTAGCATCTTGTCCATCGTGACCGCTTCCGTAAAAAACTCGGCAACAGTCCCTGGTGGACTGCGCACGAGGCCAGCGAACAGTTGTTCTTTAACGCCACGCATGAGTTGGCGCACCTTTTTCTCTTCGGGCATGGCCGGGTCAGCTCGCCGTAAGAGCCGAGTCATATCCTCCACGTACATGGTCATAGCCTCATTCGGCATCTGAATGCGAGACTGCAAAGCCCATTCAGCCCGTTCTCGACGATCCGTGCTGGTGTAGGTCTCCAGCAAGCGTCGGCGGAACTCGTGCCATGACGTTAAGGCGTCTTCTCAGTTTTCGTACCAGGTACGTGCATCATCCTCCAGGCTAAAGAAGACGTTTCGAAGTTTAGCGGCGTCGTCCAACTGGTTGTACGAGGCCACCCGTTCAAACTCGACCAGCCAGTCTTCGACGTCCTCAAGCTGACTGCCATGGAATGGCTTGGGCAGTCGCGGATTCTGCAAGGTGTAGTAGGCTGCAGCTTGCATGACAGGTCGATGGGTGGGTGCTCTGGCAGACTCCAAGGGCCCGTGTTCGGGAGGTAGGCCTTGGTTTCTCCGGCTAGCACGGTGCACAGGGGTGTCCACTAGCGAAGGACTGGAGCCCAGGGTATCCGGAGGAGTATGAGACATATACAGGGATCTTTACCCCGCACCTTCACCAAAATATGTAACGGGAGATAGGACGACAGGTCGCTAACCAGCAGAATACGGCAGCCAGCCAGCGAGAGACACTTCAAGGTCTTCTTTTTCAACGTCTTCGAAGACACTTCAGCGCGACCTGAGAACACCAGGTGGCAATATTTATTTATTTTATGTATAGTAGAAGTAATCAAGTTCACATGCGACGTTCTGTTAAGTTGAAGACTTTTGATTCATTCATAAACAGAAATAATGCGCTAATTAGCCGCCCTTTGAATCCACGCGCATACGAATCCTCCGAAGTAGTTATGCCTGAAAAAGCATATTGCACCACTAGCACTTTTTTCTATGCAAGAAAATGACTTTGAGCGGCTTACGAGAGCCTTAACTGGTGCTGCATGCGTTCTTAATATGTATAATGTGATATGGTTTTGCTCACACGACGGAAGTCGAACTAATTTTATTTCGTTAGGCTTAGACACGGAGGCCACGAGGCTCGATTCAACGTAAATTCAAATAAACTTTTCAACAACTAATGTGTTGACTACGTTCAACAAAAATTTTGTTTACCAGGTGTTGAGTGGGCTCAACATGCATTATGTTCATGTTGATTTCCAGTTGATTCAGCAAGAGCTCAACAAGTTGTCAACTGAAGCTCAAAAGTCATTTTTGTAAAGGGTTCGCGCCGCATTTCCGTGTTCTTCGGCCTATCTCAGCATGCCAGTTCATTTTTGAAGACTGCACAGCAGTTCCCTTCCCGCTGTCTGTTTTACCTTCAAACGATGCAAGCGTTTTCTGAAATAGCTTAGAGGTAGTAATACAAATGTAGTTAGTCCAAATTCTTGCACTTATACGCTCTAGCGGCCACTTCTGTTCCGACAAATGTCTCTGAAGCCAACACTTTGGCAACCTGAAATTGCACGCTGCGAAAGATGCGGCCGTATTTGCTAAGCCAGGCGCACTTCGTTCCGCATCTCTCTGTCCAAGACACGAACTACAACCAACCGCTACAAGCAGTCAGAAATACGCATTCCATGAATTGGAAATGAATTTAGTGGAACACACGACAGACACGTCTGTTTATAGTAATATAAACTAAGACTGACATATGTGAGAGTGTAAACATTCAGGTGACATTTTGCGCATTCTCCTTCGTTACCAACAATGTTACGTTGCGCTCGAGGCATGCGCCATACGCCGAGGCCATTTTATTTTGTATACGCCAAATATATGCACAAGAAATTTCCAGCGTAATATTGTTGCCACTTATAGTCATCGAGCATACATGTTTTTGTAACTAGATTTTACATCATTTCTTTCCAGCTGACGGATCCTCCCGAAGAAAGGCGAGACCTCCTGAAAATTTACCACAGAACTACCATCGGGGAGCTCCAGGAAAATTTCACTCACGTGAGCAATTACGTGTCACTGCAGTCGATGATTGTATTGAGAGGTCCAGTTTGTACATTGTACACAGATATAAGGCAAATAGGAGGAAAAGGGGAGTGAGCTCTCCTATAACGCACTCTTTTTTAGGGGTAGGATATGCTGTCCAATTCGCGAAGTAGATTTCGATCACTAAAAGTACGGAATGCTTATTCTTGGCAACACAGTGTATTCCCACTGCAAAGCATAGTAACTTGATTCGGTTAGCAATGGGAGGAGACTTTTAAACACGGCAGTGATGGTCCTGAGGTAAACAAATAGCGGAGATTAAAACCTTGGTCCAAATTTTCATAACTGCTATAACTTCCATGGTTATGAAGAGGAACTTTGTCGCTGTTGCCAACCGTAAGTATATCGTATTTTTAGTGATTGAAATCCATCCCAGGGCTTGGGCAGCATACCCGGCCCCGTAATGGGAGGGCAATAGAGGACACCCTCCTTCCTTTTTACGCATTTTGTGTTGAGAGTGTACTGCGCCACCGGCAAGCGGGTGAGAAAGCACGTTCGAAAAGAACCTTTACTGCTGGCATGCATACAGTAGCGCAAGCGCGCAATCACGTTATGTATATAGAGGTTGCGAGAGCATGAAGTACTTGACTGCTGACAGGAGTATAGAGCAAAGTATACGCTTTGTTAAAATAAACATATTTATTTGACTCGACGTTTCGATCTGAACACCAATCTTCTTCAAGAGTGGTTTGTCTTTGCTGATGTTTCCCCTTTTATAGGGATGGGCACAGAACAGGTGAGCGAGAAACACAAAAGTAGAAGAAAAAATATAAAAACAAAGAAATAAGGGGGGTGGGAACCACTACTTACCTGTACTGCGCACACTTCATTTTTTTTTCGTGTGGGGCGCACTCCTCCTTTGCTTATATATATATATATATATATATATAAGCAAACAAGGGAAGGGGAATGAGGGGCTCGTTATAAATATGAAAAAAGCCAACAGCCACAGAAACCAAGGGGCACAGGGGATTTTTTAAAAATTGATTTATTTATTTTGTGGTGTTGATCAATTTAGAACATTACTGAATGTGCTATCGCTTAAAGCTAATTGATTAGAAAAGCAGAAGAAAAAACAACCAGGTTCGGATCCCACCGGCGGCATGTGTTTGTTTTTTCTTCTGCCTCCATTGCATTTTCAGCACATAAAGCTCTGCAACCTCCCGCCTTAGCACGCCTGTCAGGGAAACTTATGCAGAATGCGAAGGCGCTTTCTTGCCACCAGTGCATTGCCTCTGGCGGCTGAAATGTTAAGATTTCTACGTTTATTTTCATTATTTTGCCAGGTGCCACTTCTCAGTTCACTAAGGAAGGAATTTTCGAAAGCAAATATCACTCTAAATGAGAACGAGACAGTTGAATTGTACGCACTGAACTACTACGAAAGGCTAAACGTCTTTCTTGAATGTGCCGACCCGTAAGTAGAAAAAATTAACTTTTTTTCGATGACATTAAGAAGAAAGAATATTTTCTCCGCACATTGAATACTTGGAATCTGCCCTGTTATGATGTCACAATATTATAACGTCGAGAAGCTGCAGAAGCATATTATTATAACATTGAGAGAGTATTCGAAACAATTTTTGCCACTGAAAAAAGAATGTGATTAGAAAAATCTAATCCATGTGTAACTCGAGATAGCTGGCCATCTTGAGTTTACTCGCGCCCTTTATCGAATTCAAGAGATATATGAGTGACCACGGCTATCCGTTCACGTCACATATTACGTGAGAACCAGCCGAGACAGTCTAGCAACAGAAAACCCCAATCACCTGGCCTGCACGACTTCTGAGCCGTATGGCAGCAATGCCTTTTCATCAGATCGGTGTGCGCCTACTCGACCCCTTCCGTATGTTTACTTCTGGAAAAAAAAATGAATAATAGTGGCGACCGACTGCCTGACCAATACGAAGAAGCGAAAGCCTTGCCGGACTGAATTGTACTGCAGCCAAAGCTGCAAAATGATTTGTCGAACACGTCCGATTGGCACGGCGTGCCAATCAAGGACAGGGGAACAGAGTTCACGGCTGAACTGACGGAAGCCCTTTTGCTCTACATTTACACATACCATCCGCAGACCAGCGACCCAATGTAACACCTTGACTAGACCACTTCCGGCATAAGACCTGGAACGTGGGTGTCCAAAAATTTGCCCCTCTTCTAAAAACGTATCCTCGGTAGTGCTGAATAGCCACTATGCTAACGCAGAATATGTCAAACCCGCTTCTGTACGCGCAAAGCATTTTCCCCCCTTTGGGTACGTCTCAGAAATCACATAATATCGGACCACTTTTTATCTGGCGGTGAAGATTATCGTTCGGACCATCATGTAGTCGCGCCGTATTGATTTTAAACAACTGTTCGTCCGCGTCACTTGTGGATGCTGCTGTGATGTCTTGTTCACAGTGGTGTCTCAAGGCATCGGTAAGCAGCGCCGTGGCCTGGCATGTAACTGGTCGACAACTGCAAAATCCTAGACTAGGTAGCCTTCTTAACTGTGCTCCCGACTTTTAATTCCGTCTAAGTAACTCTCATCGTAAGGAAACAAAGTGAAAGAAGCATCGAATTCTCTTTCGATTCGCGACGGGCACATGCTTTGGTCATCCTGGCAAGAAACTCCGTCCCAGCCAAATATTCTCCCCCTCCCCATTTTCCCCCACTGCTCTGGCTTTTACAAATATAAACCTAGAATCTTAGCAGAGAGGAGTAAAAAGGGAGTACGCTGTACTCTCTAGCTCACTCCCTTAAGAGAGTGCGCCAGAGGACAACTTACTCCTTTTTGACTCCCACATAGGCGTATTCGTGTTTAAGAGTGTATGCAAACAAAAACGAAACAGAAGCCCAGTCAAACACTCGTGGCATTCACTGTGTTCAAAACGAAAAAAAAAAAACAGGCGTACAGAACGCCTGCGGACCAGAGCTATCTGCACTCTTTGAATCCTCGAAGCAGTTTATTGGTTTCGGGATGCTAGTCACTCATTTCGTCAGCTTCCACATTTAACTAGAACAACACTCCGGTTTCCTATTAGGCACTAGAGGAAAGGGATCACAAAATGAACAAGGGAGAGGAAAACCTCAGGTTGCTTGAGCCAACGTTTCGACAAGAGGACTTGTCTTCGTCTGGGCAAAGCGTTCATCATTGGCAGGGATTAAATAGGGCCTTCGCTCCGAGGAGGAATGCCCCGGGTGGTGGAAGGAAAGTGTTGTGAGAGGAGGGATGCGTGTCAGGAAGGGGAGGGAGGTGAATCTTGATTCGTTAAGCTGCTATAGTGGAAAAACTTATATCCGGGGGGGGGGGGGGGGGGGGTGTAATGAACAAAGGCTTTGAAGGGGCTGCGACGGGGGGGAGGCGCTGGGTGGACCTGTAAAGCTCAGATAAGAGGATTAGTCAGCGTGGCACAGGGAAATGTGAACAAGGCAAAGAAAATAGGCTGGCACTGGAAGGAGAAAGAAAGGGGGGCATTTCTAAGGAAGGACAAGGCGGGGGGGGGGGGGGGGACGGCTCGAGTTCAGAGAAAGCCAAAAGGTGGGGGCATAGGGGGTAACAGGAATGCCATGGTTCCGAGAACTGATAGTAGGGGATTAGGGGAAAAGAAGAAAAAAAAAGAAAAAGAGGTGAACAAAGGGAGAGGGTGAGAAGGCCGGAAATGTGGTGGAAGATATGACGTGGGAAGGGTGCAAAGAGCGATAATATACTTATGCGAGGTTCTAGAAAATGGTCTGACCACGTGCAAGACATTTGTAAATTTAAAATTATGCTAACCCTGGAATGTACCTGAGAGATTCCAGGTTTCCTCTGGACATGTTAATCCCTGTTGGTTGCAGTGTTTTAAATTTGTGGATTAGGAATGCTTCTCTATATTTTCTGTCCCTAGTCGATTTGAAGCCTGACTGAAGAATGAACCATTTGAGTTCATCGAATTTGTGATGGCGCTGATTAAAATGGGTCGACACTGCCTTCTGTTCATTCCGTGTTGTGTCAGCCCGGTGCCCGTTTAATTTGGCACTCATTGTTTGCCCAGTTTCTCCGATATATTGTTTCTGGCTGAAGGGGCACTGGAGCATGTAGAAATATTGGACGATGTGCAGCCAAAACTAGTCTTTGAAGGAAAGGGAAGTAGATATAATTGAGAAAGGTTAAATGGAGAGTGGTTAAAAATGAAGGTTTGGTTTATTGGTTTATTAGGGTTTGACGTCCCAAAGTGTCTAAGACTACGAGGGTCGCCGTAGTGAAGGGCTCCGGAAATTTCGACCACCTGGGGTTCTTTAACGTGCGTTGACATCACACAGTACACAGGCCTCTAGAATTTCACCTCCATCGAAATTCGGCCGCTGGAGCCGAGATCGAACCCGCGTCTTTAGGGTCACAAGAGGTACAACACCTGTCTTGTCTTGTCTGTCCTGTCTTCACCTTTTCTGTGTTTTTTTTTCGCGCTACGTGTTTCGAAGATCACAAGAGGTAGTCTGAGAAGGCATACAATTTAAGGTGCATATGTCATCGGTTCGAATCCGTGTCGCAAGCTGGCCACCAAACTGACTATAGCCCATGTTGGCTATATCCAACAAGAATCGTATGACACCAACCGGAACGCTGTACGACAAACGGCTGCTCACAATTTTGGTGCGAATGGAGTCGGGAAAACTGGCGTCACATTGTGGTCGGCCACTGCGGGGTATCTACAGACGAACAAACATGTATATGACTGAAGTGGTGGTGCTCGGCTTGCTGTGTGCGTCATACGGCCAGTTTATGACGTCAGCCTATTTTACTTGTCATTGCTGTGGTTTTCTGTACAATCTTTCGCATTAAAACAAAATAATCAGTACATCTCACGCACAGTAATAATCCTGTCGCTTGAACGCTACCCTAAATACAAAGCTTGAAATGTTTGTGCGCTACAGGGATGCTTGAATTATCCTCTGCCCTAAACGCAGCGGCCTGCTTCCAATTTTCTTTCCAGAAAGACGTTGTACAACTACGCCGGCCTGCAAATCATGAAGGCACGGGCAGCGCATGCTTCTGAGCAGTTTCGAAATGCTTCCTTCGAGCTATCGCAAGCGATTTCGGGGGTTGTCACCGACAGTCCGAGGTGGGAAAAGTGCGTTGGTACCGTGAACAACGTGATGCCTGAGATTGTCGGTCATCTCTACGTACAGCACAAGTTCAGCAAAGAGGCAAAAGAAGAGGTAATCTCGAATGCTAGTTCCTCGCACAATTCGTTGTTAACACATTCAAATCGAAGGAGCAAAAACATCGGCATCGCTGCGGCGACCCGCATTGCAGCAATGCGAAATCAAAACGTCCACATACTATATCGACGTCCGTGGCTATTTTGACGTCCATGTGCTATATCGACGAGCGTGGATACTTCGACATACAAGTGTAATTTTCATGTGTAATTAAATAACCGCTACTCATGAACTAAATATTTCTTACAGCAAAATCTCATTACGCACAAGCACATTCAAACTTTTGCACATTTATCTTTACTGGACTTCATCATCTTGCGGACAGGTTTTGATGACGCGACCCAAACATTTAATGCTTTCGCATTAATAAATTGTGGCGCCAACAGAAATAATTTCCGATGGCAGGGACTCATGTATTGCCAGCTTCTTGGGGTGAAAGTTTGTTCCTTTAATGTAATTCTGGTAACTACCGTGGTCCAGAATTCATGGTAGAGAGAGGGTAGGGTAGATGGTCCTTGACGATCACAAAATGAACAAGGGAGGGTGTCGTGTTCGTCGACCTTTGCGACTCAAGGCCGCTCCGGCAGCCCTTGCCTCCTCCGCGCATACCCGCCGCCCGCTTCCAAGAAACAAGCGCGGGCCGGCCATTCCCCACAAAAGCAGGCAGGCGTCCGTCTCCCCCGACGACGTCTGATCCCCATGGCCCCGTCGACTGGCGCATTCCCCATTTCCTTGCCGTGACCGTCTGCATTCCCACAGCGGCGAAAGTTCTTTCTTGTACACTCGCTCTCTCTCTCTCTCTCTCCCTCTACGGTAATAAACCCCCAGTCTCCACCCAGCAACCGTGTTGAGAGGTTCCTCGCATGCGGGGCTCCCACGCCCCGCACCAACGCCGCCATTAACAGAGGGGAAAAGCTCAGGTTGCTTGAGCCAACGTTTCGACAAGGGGACTTGTCTTGCCCAGATGAAGACAAGTCCCCTTGTCGAAACGTTGGCTCAATTAGCGCGCGAGCGGCGCGAACTTGATTACTTTTGTATTTTGTAAATAGTGTACAAAGCTCTCCCCTGTCCTTTCTCGCTGTCGCTCCCCTCTATACGTCTCCTCACTATCCTCTTCCTTTCCCTTTCGTTTCCGCCGGCTGCAGCTCGGGTGCTTAAGATATTAGATAGCAATTGCCGCGGCCGGCAACACTCTTTTGCTTCACTTTTTATTTTTTAAATAAACCACTACCACCAGCAACCTGAGGTTTTCCCCTCCCTTGTTCATTTTGTGAGGTCCAGAATTGCGATACAAGGGGGAGGGGGGATGTGTGAACTTGGTATAACAAAAATTAGATGTGACCTAGGCCAAGAATTAACAAAACTTAGTCGACCATCCCGGTAAGAGTCATGTCCACTATTCTCGAACAAAAATTTTGAAAATTGGAAAACTGTAAGGTACATTTATAGAATTATTCAAGGTAATAGTCCATTCTTGTGATATGCACCAAAATCTTTCTTTTAAAGTGTTTCCATCGATTGCATCGAAGTGTTAAGGCTGCCGCAAAAAAACAATTTGGAACGCTTTTGAAGATAGTAAAAACGTTAACCGAAAAAAATTCAAGACTGCTGGCGGGTGATGCGCGAATGTATTGATTGCTATTGTGAAATCCCGCATTATATGAGAAAATTGCGTTCATAAACGGTTTTCCGCTCAAAGACTCTTTCGTCCAGAATTGCTGGATATAGTGGAATGACCATACATGGTCTGTTCTGAAAGTAGTAGGACTCATTTTTTTAAACAAAATATATTCAAGAGAATAGTACAAACGATTAAAATTTTTCAAGGTAGCACCCTTCCGCACCTACACGCTGCTGCCAATGAGTTTTACAGTTTTCGTACGCCTCCAGGAACGCCTGGACCGGAATGCTGTTTAGCTCCCTCGTCACGGCCTTTTGAACCACCTGTACCGATCCGTGATGTTTCCCCTCGAGCGTCGATTTTTTTCTCGGGAATAGAAAAAAGTCTGACGGGGCCAAGTCGAGGCTGTAGGGGGGCTGAGGCAGCGTTGCGCCTTGTGCTGGGCAAAAAATCGGGGTCCTCATTAACATCATGAAGAAGATCCTACCGGTTGGCCTTTTCCTCTTCTGACAACACTCCCGGCACCAACTTCGCGCACGCGTTCCTCATGGCTAAGTTTTCTGTCACGATCTCAAAAACTTGAGTTTGAGGAATGCTCAAGTCATCAGCAATCATTCCGATACTCATTCTACGATCACTGTTTAGTAAACGTTTCACTCGCTACACATTTTCGTTGGTCTTGCTAGTCGAAGGGCGTCTGGAGCGGTCGTCTTCCTCCACTCTTTCCTTACCTTCTCAGAACCGCTTGTGCCACTCAAAAAACACCTGATCTACCCATGCAAGCCTCACTGTAGGCCTCCTTAATTATGTTGTGAGTCTCTTTGCCCGTTTTACCAAGATTTACTCAAAATTTGATCGAGCATCGCTGATCCAGTAAACGCCGATGATTCTGCGTGACGAGACGTTTCGACAAGGGTTCACAGTACAAGCGACCTCCTCTCTTCAACGGCCGAGAGCCGACTGCCGATTTTCCCCAGCATTCCCAATATCCCCCTTCAACGATCCTACACGCGCAGACAACCTCTAGTCCGCCCGTTCGCCCAGGAAAAAACCAGTCCTACTACTTTCAGAACAGACCCTGTATTACGCGTGCAAGTGCACCGTCTTTTACAAAACTAACAAAGGAATGGGTTTTGCTTACCAGCTGTAGAATGGAGCGCTTAAGACACATTTTAAAACAAAAACATCTATGAAGATCAAGACACAAATTCTGCTTACTTCACACACATTTTGAGATTAAGAAGTGTTTCTATAAAGAAGAAACGTGGCAAAAACATCCATTTATTTCCAAAATTTTACCGCTTGCATACCACCACTCATCATACGACACCAGGAGGCAAAACCATTTTGTGTTGCATACGTGTAAAAGAAACCGCGGGTTTTCTTTGTTAACCTCTACTATACTCAGCTTCCTAAATAGCTCATTACATGATCAACTAACTAATATGTCCCTGACTGCAATCCGCAAGAAATTTGTACAGCATTCTACGCTATTGTTATCGGAGATGCGCGCATGTAAACTTGTACTGTGCCACTTTCTATTATAGCTTTTATTTTTTTCAGAACGTATTGCTGCCAATTACGTGAAACATGTGCGATTATGTGATCACGTATGTTTCTGTATATAGGGCTCATCTAAGCGCAATTATAATTGTAGAAAATTCTCCAGCGGCTTTTTCTTTTGTTCTATTTCTGCCTTGTGCCTGTTGCTTACTTGTAAGGGGGCGGGCGAGGCCTATCAAGCAGCTGCTTTTTTCTCGTCATCCGCTTTTTGTATATAAACTGAATTGATGGATTGATTGATTTAATCGATCAATCGATCGATTGGTTGATTGATTGATTGATTGATTCATTGACACGTGCCGCACTACGCGGCGAAGAAACAAATGCCGTTGCGTGTTACCTTGTGCAAAGATCTTACATGGAAAATAAAAGTTAAAGTGTGTATGCGTCGAAACAACTTGCGTGTTTGTGTTACAACGATGCAGCAAACGTATATATAACGTTTTTGAAGAATAACATCCGTCTTTCCAGTTATAACATTAGGGTTTGCTAACATCGGATGCATTTACACTTTTCTCTTTCAGGTTGAAGATCTTGCCAAGCGGCTCGTAAAAGTCTTCAACGAGACGTTGCAAGAGGCTGAATGGATGGACAATGAAACGAGAAACGCAGCAGAGGATAAGGTGCTGTGCCAACCTTTTTTGGACAGGTTTTGAAAAATGTTGTTCGTCCACCTTTTTTTGACCCTTTATTAATTACACAACGCAAACAAAAATTTATTTGGGCAGTTTATTGACTGTACATACACCTTAGTCAGCAAAATCTATAACCTTTTCAAAGACAAGTCTCATAGACTTGTCTACCAAAATTTGAAATCATACAAACAATCTATAGACTGCCTACGGATTTACAGCCCTACAATTTTAGTAGACTTCTCTATAGACCGTATATAAACTGTCAATAGAGAAAAGAAAAAATCTATATCAAGGCAATAGAGTCTATAAGAAATGTATAGAAAGTCTTTAGATTATTTTCATAATGGCAGCGTCAAAGTTCACCCTCCCATGCTAGCGCTAATGGGACCTCTGACCGTAAATTTTGCTGACACATCTAAAATCTGTCTAAGGAAAAGGAAGATATGGCGCTAAATTTTACTGACACATCTGAATCCTCGCTATCAAAAAGCTCCATATGGGTGGTTGACTGAAAATGACAGTTTGCACACTACTTTCCCGACAAGTTCTGCAAACTTAAAGCATGCAATTCTGGCTCTGAAGCGCACGAATACATGACCTTTTCCGTTTTCCAGCTGGCGAAAATGGGAACAAAAATTGGATACCCGGAATGGCTGTACAACACTACATATCTGGAGCAACTTTACCAATACGTGAGTATGGGGCCTATTTACACTTTATCGCCGACTGTGACAGCATCTGAGAGTGTCTAAAGTGAGATACCTAGTTTTCTGGCACTTCGTTTACATTTCAACGGATACCAGTCGCCATCTTTCCCTCACCTCGCACCTTGAGCCATTACGTAACGGCCGTAGCTGTCCAGGTGCGCTTTGGGCAAACATGTCGCTTTGATCAAGCGTGAAAAGAGATGAACGTCAGCGCAGGACTGTTCGAAAGTTATGGTCGAACAAGGGCTGAAAAAAATGAGAGAGTTTTACCGCCGTTAAAGCGAGTATGACATAAGAAAGCAGTCGGTTTCGAATTAGCCTGACTCTTGCCTAGAACCTTCCTTACATTGTCCTCCAAAACATTTTGTTTTAAACTTTCCTGCCACGTGACCTTGCGCTATCTACATCGGATCCGAGTCATTTGACCGTGGGTAAACGGTCAAGGGTCGAAGGTGAGGATTCAGATACCCGTCGGCTTTTTCAGGAGTGCTAGTGAAGTAGTGCCATCGCATTAAAAGAAATCCCAACGTTTCGGGAGCAGCTCAGTTCCTTCTTCAAGAGTGTTCAAGGGTGACTGAAGGCTTAGATTTCTTTATTTGAAAAAAAAAAAACCTTTGGTTTTGTTAATGTCCTTCTACATTACAAACCAAACCAGAAATCCGTCGAAGCTGTTTGCGTTCAGGCTAGAGGATCCGTTATGCACCCTGGCCGATCCCCTGCCGTGGGTATCTACCATTAAGCGTGAGGACATCATCATTAGCTTGAGCGCGGATATGTCATACTATGCATTAGCAGACTTATGCACAATACTGTTGCGAAAATATCGTTTTGCGTACAGCGTTCCTTTTACATATGCAGCGGGCTTGTCATGAACATGAAATGTATCGGGAATACAGCGGGGCAGTGGCTGCCGTTGGCTAAACTGGCACTGAACGGATGCTGTAATCTGTGAATTTTGTTCCATTGTATCCTGAAATAAAAAAAAAGGATATCATTCCTCTAAACGTTTTTAAGCTGTCGCAGTAATTAGCAACCTTGTGCAACCCAGTTTTGGAGATACCCTGAACTCTAGTAGTTCAATCACGCGACACCACATGTTCCGGACGTGTTGACTCATGTTGGGGGAAGTGCCCTACCCCAGTAACCCAGCTGCTGGGAGGCAGTGCGATGAAAGGAGCAGCAAGCTTGTGCACGATGTAGCCAAAGATTCTGTACGGCCCGTTGCGGCCCAAGACTATGTACGAAGTTGAAGGTGAATCTCAATACCCATTCCCGCTGTCGGTAAGGAGAATACGAACTGCACAACGTAGAATACAGACTCCAAGACTAGGGAAATTGTTAAGCGATTCTGCTTTAACTCCACTTAGTTGGAGCATGTGGTCTGAGGACAAACTCCCAGCGCCTCCATGAGGTGCGTCACGGGCAATGGAAGATCCTGTAAGTCCCCTGTAGGGCTCCGGGACTAAGTCCGGCTAAAAAGTGGAGGTCTACGCCGCATGCGTAATACCGCTGCGGAGTGCAGGGGTCTTACTAAAAGCCCTAGAGCCCTGGTATTAAGGCGCCCATCTAAGATAGCCTGAGAGACGCTACACAATCCCCCCCCCCCCCCCCCCCCCCCGGATGCCATCGCGGTTCTTCTGTGATGCTGAACAAGCCTTCGGGTAGGGGAGCTGGCTAGTGGCCGATGTATGGGAGCCCTGGTGTTGCGCTCCCCAGGTTGGTAAAGCACGGGAACTAAAAACCCCGCGCCGGGACATCGTCACCCGTGGCAATGCTGAGGGGTTTGCTCTCCGAAGTGCTGAACCACCCGCAATCCCCACTCCGACAACGAGAACTGGTGGTGACCGTGTTATGCAACTGTGGGCTCTTGGGCTTGTTCGCGGGATTGCGGGCCATAAGCAGGGTGCTGACGAATGCTTATTGAATGCGAGAGTGGAGCAAATAAACTTGAAATGAATAAAAAACTGATGGCCCCTTGTGAACCGGGCATATTAGGGGTCCGATCTCCGAAAAACCCTCATCCACAAGCTGTACTCTACGCAGCGTGTGCTATCAGCGGGAAGATGCATCGAAAGGAAATAGAGGTAGATATAGTGCGTCCGATGGGTATGTACAGTCTTTGTCAAAAGTAACCAGGCTGCATGGTTTACTTCTAGCTCATGCAGTGGAGCTCTTACAGCTTCGCTGAAGCTGAAATGGTCGTTAAAGGTAAGGACTGGGGGTCTTCTTATCTTCCAGCACCTTTTGATCTTAAGGAAAGCCACGAGGGCTCCACTATACAAGCTAGAAGCAAACCATGCAGCCTGGTTATTTTTGACAAAGACGGTACGTTAAGGCACAGAGCGAGTTCCGAATCATAATTCGAACGTGTCGCCATCACTGCCGTTTCCACGGCGTTTCAGCCATGATTCCGGTGGTCTCGTCGAAGATGAATGTCGAGCAGGAACGAGGCTATACAGCTACCCCAGCGTAGCAGCGTTCGTGCACTCTATCAGTTGCTTATCGTAGCGACTACTGTAGACAACGCAGCGGTAGACATCGATTTGTGACACCACGTGAAGCCTTTCAGTATGACAGTTGCTATCGGTGGCAAGTGTTTCGCTCCTTTTAATGCGTAAGCATTACTACCCGCACTTTCTCGAACCCTGCCCGTCTCTTGCGTTATGGTGCCGCCCTCCGGAAGCCTCCACCCACCAACGTACCGTAATTGCTCTCCACTCACATTCACCATCCTGAATCACCCCCCCCCCCCCCCCCCACAAACAACCCACCTCCACCTTACAAAAGCATCTCACCCACCACTAACCAGCCACCTCCCCCGCCTCAGACGCCTTCGCCAAGAAGCCCACGCTGCGCTGGAACTAAAATTGACGGCGAAACACAATTCAGTGCCGCAATAGCAAGGCGATCAATGTAGAAGAGAAATGCACAACCAACACTGCTAAAGCAGATTTGTCACATCGCCCGTACTTTCTTTGAGTATTGTTACGCTTCGCCTTCATCCTGAAGAAAAATCGGAGTGGTGGTGGTGAAAACTTTTTAATAAACAACAGGAGAGTTTGCAGACCAAAAATGGCCCTTTACATAGGTGGAGTCCTTAGTCCGGGACCCCGCTGGACGAGGCCGCTACTCGCGCCCGTTGGACTAGAGCCCTTTGAGACTCCAGCCCCGAGCAGTTGAGCAGGGCTGCCTCCCATGCCTCTCGGGAAGGGGAAGGATTGGGGGGAAGGGAAGGATTCTTTTGACAGGCCCAAACCATGTGGAAGGTATCGGAAACTTCCCCACAGTGAGGGCAGCGCCCATCAATTTTGGGGTCGAAATGTTTCACTATTGCAGGACACAACAGAGTGTTGGTCTGCAAGCGCCTCAGAGTTCGCTCATCAGCTTTACTCAGGCCCTTAGCAGGGACCGGGAAAAGACGATGGCGTTCGCAATAGTCGTCCAGAATTTCTCTGAACCGCAGAAGCGGTTGCACAATCTCCGAGCCGGAAGAGCCTGGGTGAGGTGCCCGGTAGGTAAGCGCTCGGGCAGCCGCGTCCGCAGCCTCATTACCTCTAACGCCCTGATGGCCTGGAGTCCAAACTATGCGTTTGGGCGAAGGGTCCGATTCCCTCACTGCGCGCTTTAATATACTCCAGGCTAAAGGTGAAATCTCGCCAGCCAGGTAGTGTTGACAGGCTCGACGCGAATCTGTCACGATTACCTTCGAATTCAAGTCCGAGGCGGCAAGCGCAATGGCTACTTCCTCAGCCTGTGCTGAATTTCGAGCTCGAAAGGAGAGCCCGTTAACGCATTGATCCTGGTGAACTACTGCGGCCGTGTAGAATCCATTGGGCGACGGCCCTGCCACGTCAACGTAGTATACACCCTGTTTGGATCCGTGTTGGTGTTCGAGGGCCCGAGCGCGCGCCTCTCGTCTGCCTTCGTGTGTATGTGTGTCCATGTTGCGCGGGAGTGGAGGGACCCAGAGCTTGTGACGCCATAGCTCCGGAATCCGACACGTCTCCTCTGGAGTGCACTCGTGTTGGATGTGCAAGCGGTCTAGCAGGCGGCGGCCGGATGCCGTCTGCGAGAGTCGCGTATATTGGTTCACGAGGTGGGCCTCCCGTAACTCCTGGTAGGAGTTGATCACCCCCAACGCCGACAACTTAGCATTGGAGGTGGCCACTGGGAGGCCCAGTGCTCGCTTTGTAGCCTTTCTAACGATGGTGTCGATTCTTATTTCTTGTTGTTTCGTAGTGCGAAGGTAGGGAGCGGAGTAGAGGATCCTGCTGGTCACGAAGGCATGGGCGAGCCGAAGCGCGTCCCTGCCTCGCAACCCGCCGCGCTTGTTAGAAACGCGATGGATCATGCGTCCGACCTGTTCGCCTACGCGCTTGAGTTTGGCAATAGTGGATTCCGGGCTGAGCCTGTTATGGATGAACAGACCTAGTATGCGGAGCTCCCCGACCTCTTTGATGGGGCCTCCCGTCAGAGAGATTTGCAAACTCGTGTTGTCCTTAGGATCGGATCTGATGTGCAGAAGTTCCGATTTTGCGGGAGCACATTGGAGACCACAGCCGATAGCGTAGCTATCGGTTATGGTGGCGGCCCGCTGAAGGCGGTCCTCCATTTCCCCAAGGCTCCCTTCGGTAGTCCAAATTGTTATGTCGTCCGCGTATAGTGCGTGATGAATGCCTTCCACCCGGGCCAATTGGTGGGGAAGCTGCATCATGGCAATGTTGAAAAGAAGTGGCGACAAGACCGCCCCTTGGGGTGTACCCCGTGTACCCATCGTGTATGGTCCGTATTCGTCATCCTCAATCTTGAGGAAGGCCTGACGCTTGGAGAGAAAGTCTCTTACATATGTGAATGCCTTGCGCCCACAATCAGTGGTACTCAAGTTAGCCAAGATGCTGCTATGACGAACGTTGTCAAAGGCCCCCTTAAGATCAAGGGCAAGGATGGCCTTGTCGTTGTGGCGCATGGCAGTGGGTCGTATTATGTAGCGGTGTAACTGGAGGAGGACGTCCTGCGCAGACATATGCGGTCGGAACCCGAACATAGTCTGCAAAGAGGCCCTTGGTCTCTATGTGTGGAGAGAGGCGATCCCTAACCATCGTCTCCATAAGCTTGCCCACACAAGAGGTTAGTGAGATGGGCCTCAGGTTGTCGGTATTCACTGGCTTGCCTGGCTTAGGGATGAAAGTGACCAAGGAGGTCTTCCATTCGGGAGGGAGTGGACGCCCGTCCCAAATCTGGTTAATGTACCCTAGCAGGTGGAGGTAGGCCGAATCTGGGAGGTTGGCCAACAGATTGACTGTTATGCGATCCCGACCCGGAGCCGTACCTCGCCGCATTTTAGCTAAAGCCGCCTTAAGGTCGTGTAACTCAAAAGGGGCATCAATGTCGGGATTCGGCTTTCCCGCGTACTCGTACTCGGGCCCAACTGGGTCCTCTATGCGGCAGAGATATCTGTCGCACAGGGTGTCCGCGAGTTGAGCCGTCGTACCTTGGTACCCGTGCAAAGCCCGCCGGAGCTGTCTTTGCGTCTCCCCTCTCGTTTGAGTGGGGTCGATGAGACTGCGAAAGAAGCGCCATGTTCCTCTCGAGCTCATCTGACGCGCTGCCGAATTACACTTCTCTATCCAGTTTGAATCGGTGAGCTGGGCAGCATACGCCGCAGCCTGCTCCGTGAGGTCGACAATGCGAGCTTTAAGTTTGCGATTCAGCTTTTGCTTCTTCCACCGTTTGGTAAGACTCCGGCGAGCCTCCCACAAGTGCAGGAGGTGATTGTCCACTGCAGGGATCTCTTCAGTGGTCTGAAGTGTCGTGACGTGTTGTCTTTGTATAGTGTCTAATTGCTTTGCCCACTCCGCATATCCGCCGGATAAGAGTACGGGAGGTATCTCTTTTGTTCGAAACTTATGCCAATCGGTCAATTTAGTGTGGCCCCACTTTTTGCGAGCCGCCTTCGCCAGAAGAGTGACCCGGAGAAGGCAGTGATCGCTACCAAGAGTCTCTCCCAGGTTCTCCCAGGTAGCGTCTCTGGTGTTCGTAACGAGAGTCAGGTCAGGGCATGTGTCTCGCGTAACCGAGTTGCCCACACGTGTGGGACAACATGGATCCGTGAGGAGTGTAAGACGAAGTGTGGAGATGAGCTCCGCCAGCTTGCGTCCTCTGGCCTTCTCAAAGTGGTAGCCCCAATGTAGGCTTGGAGCATTGAAGTCCCCAACGATCACTAGAGGTTCCTTGTCAGCCGATTTGAGCGCGCGGTAGAAGATTTCGTTGAAGGTCACGCGCGGCTTATGCGGGGGGCAGTAAATGTTAAGGACATGTATTGATGGGTCGCGGCGCTTGAGCGGCAGGACCTTGACCATACTGTATTCCTGTTCAGTTTCCAGTTCGAGGTCTACTGGGACTGCGGTGTACGCTTTGTTCACCAGGATGCACGTTGTAGGACCGCCTTGAAACGAGCTATACCCTGTGAATTTAGCATCTGCGCCGGGTTCCTGAAGAGCTAGGAGCGCCGGTGCGGTACCGAGAGACTGCAGGTAGAGCTGGAGGTGTGACCGTTTTTTCCAGCTCCGTAGACCCCTGCAGTTCCACTGTATGATCTCGAATTGCTCCGAATTGTTGTTGGCTTTCCGCTGGGGTCGGCTAGCCATCGTGAACGTGATTATTTAATTTTGGGGGCCAGGTCCCACCCCCGAAGGTGATGGGGCCTCAGGCAGAGGCACCAGCACGTCCGGAGAGAGAGCGGCCGGAATGTTTTCTAGTGAGCCTGTGGCCTGGCGAAGGACCACCTTCCGCCTGCGGAGGTCTGGTCGCGGAGACCGCGAGCGGGAGCGGCTTTGACTGAGTTGAGCTTCAATTTGGTCCTGAACGACAGAGAGAGCTGTCTCAGTAACCTGTGCCACTATAGCAGGCATGATTTTTGCCAATTCGGCCTGAAGAAGTTGCTGAATGGAGCCCCGGACCGCTTCCATGATTTTACCTGGCAGAGCATCAATTTCGCTCTCCAGGTTGTACAGGCGGCTCTCCATCATTGGCAGCCTACCAACCACTGTGCTGGCCGACTGCTGCGACACGCTTGTCAGCCCAGATGCGACCGAGGCATTCTCATCTCGGTCCTCCGGCTCGGCTAGTTCTATAGGCTCGGAAGGACCAGCTTGAGGTTCTTTACGTCCCTCTAACTTAGCCTCCAGCTCCTGAATTTTCCGCACTAGGAATTCTGTTTGGCGCCTAAGTTCAACATTTTGCCTCTGTAGGGCGGCTTCCGTAGGGGAGAGGGAGGGAGAAAGAGGCCCGGAGGCAGCCCTAGCCCAATCGCTCACCTTGTTTTGGGCGGTCGCTAGAGGCGGGAAATCCCCAGCGCTGAAGTTCGGCGACCTCGCCTGGGTCCCGGACTTCACAGCCGTCTTGACATGACCGGACTTGCCGGGCGCAGAAGTGGACTTGCTGTCCTTGGCATTGGTGGGCGGAGCTTGCTTCTGAGCCGACTTCCGCTTGCTTTGACTCCGTGATGGTCCCGGCTTGATCGGTTTCCGGTACTTGCCGACGCAGCCGGCAGCACCGGTGAAGTGGGCACCCGCGCACAGCAGACATCGGGGGGTGCACTCATGTTGTGGTATGCCCTCGGGTGTGGTGGCCACCTGAGAGCCGCAGAGGCCGCAGCGTCCCGACTGCGGCCGCGGGCAGATGTCAGCCCGGTGCCCCACCGTGCCGCATCGATGACAGGCGGGGATCGTCTTCTTGTACAGTCTCACAGGAATGCCCTGGTCGCTGCAGAAGATTTGGCGGGGTACCTTCTTCCCTTGAAAGGTGACCACTGCGATGGCGGTGCCGCCCAGCTTGCGCACAGAAAGTATTTCTCCGTGTCTCCACTCCAGCTTCTGCTTGAGCGGTTGCAGCGGAATACCGACTAGTCACGAAAGGCAAGCTGGGTCAACGCCTGGATTACCCACGGAAGCAGCGTCCGTCTTCCAGGAAGGAGTTTTCAGCGAGCGTGCGAACGCATGAAATGCGCGGGGACGCCGCTCGTGGACATTCCGCGTCTGCGCGACGTAAATGGCATCTTTCTCCTTCTCCCAACACGTGACGGGGGCGTGTTCCCTAAGAGGAGAGTGTGTAGTGGGTGCGGAATATACGGCTCTGGTGGGTGCCACAGTGAACTTTCTAGGACACTCCTTCCTCGGCAGGCGCCGCCCTCATCTAGGGAACCTAGGGAAAGCAAATGCTTTAAAAACTCGGCATCGAATACGGCCGAGTAGCGTCTCACCATCGGGCGTCTCACCATCAAGCGTCTCACCATCGAGCCTCTCGTCGTCAAGCTCCTTGTCGAGACTCTTTGTTTGTACATAATGCAATTTAATTGTATAAATTTCTTCTCCTTTTCCCTCTCCGGCCCGACCATGCTACCTGATCCGCAACAGTATTCCGAAGCTTAAAACCATGATCAGTGAGCGGGACAGCTAACTCTAAAGGGGGGAACCAAAAACTAGCTCGGCCCCAACCGTCACACCGGAATTGGACAATTTTAGCACATCGTGGAGTCCAGTAGCGCTTCCGTACGCAATGCCGTTGAGACGTGCCGACTTATGTCTCGTCGACAATAGTTATGACGCACCGGGGTTACTGCTTCGACCAAAAAATTCCAAATGCTCGCGATCTGTCTAGTAAAAACAACTCAAGGCTTTTCATCAGCGCTTCAAAGACATTATTTACGTTTCTACTTATACAACGTTTACATCCAAATAAGCACTGTAAAGAAGATGAACCATAACTAATATGACGAACACTTTTGAGAGTTAGAAAGCAATATAAACTCAACCAGATATCAATTGATATAAGTGATATTTCACCAAGATTTGGTTACGTCATGGTACACGCGTGCAAAACCAAAGTGGTGCACCAGTACGTCTCCTCAGCTTGTTTTATGCGATAACCACTTCCCAATTCAAATGATAATTTCCATTTCATCAATATTCCAATGCTTCATTTTGTCACCGTGTATTAGGCAAGATACTTTCATTTCGATCATAATCTCAAAGCACGTTTTCGTAGGCCGTCGTTCCTTTGCAGCTTGTGTTTTTATAATTGCAAAACTCCATTGTGCAGAACGTTAACTTATTTTTCTGGCTGTAAAGAGCACAAGACTTCTTCTTTCTGCAGGTACCCCAGCTAGATCAAAACTGTTCCTTCGCGCAAATTCTGGTGTGGGTAGCGCGTAACAAGTGGACGCGGGAAATGCTCAAGCTGCGACTGCCGTACGACAAGAAAGGGTAAGTGGTTACTTTCCTTCTCGCTCGAGATTCCTTTGCCTGATCACAGAGAAAACACATCAGGTCGACCTAAGAAAAACAATAATCAAACCTTTTTGCTTAACGTGACGCCTTGTCAGTTAATCTAATCATTGATTGCCACAGCCCCGCCGCGGTTGTTCAGTGGTTGCGGCGCTCGGCTGCTGACCCGAAAGACGCGGGTTCGATCCTGGCCGCGGCGGCCGAATTTCGATGGAGGCGAAATTCTAGAGGCCCGTGTACTGTGCGATGTCAGTGCACGTTAAAGAACCCCAGGTGGTCGAAATTTAGTCGCTTTGGGACGTTAAACCCCAATAAAGAAAACGATTGATTGCCAGAGTGTTAAGTGCGTGGCGGGTTAACGTGGCGGCAATAAAGCTAGCCCTAACACAAGTACTGTCTGGGGCAGAGTATCCGGGACGCACAAGCACTAGGTGAATTGCATCCGCACGCCGCCTGGTGGCCCGACTCTCTGCGGCCATGACTTTGTGTAGCATTTCCATATCGCGCGCCTGCTGGTCTTGAAGCCTCTTATTTGATTTTCTTGCACCTGGACCACGAAGCGACCCACAGGACGAGTCGGGAAATCAGTGTGCCTCAAGGTGGTTCAGTGGCTAGGACACTTGACTACTAAGCCGGAGCCCCCGGGTTCGAACCCGGCCGCGGCGGCCGCGTTTTGATGGAGGCGAACCGAAAAAAGGAGACCGTGTGCTGTGGGATGTCACTGTATATTAAAGATCCCCAGGTGGTCGAAATTATTCAGGATCCCTCTACTACGGCACTTCGATCCTTCTCTCTTCTTGCACTCCAACCTTCCTCCCTTCCTTTACGGCGCAGTTCGTGGGTACAGCGAGATGTGAGACAATAACGGCACCGTTTTATGCGAAGCATACTACTTTAGCTACCACTTCAGCCCTTCACCGTGGTTATGCACCTCCAAATCACGTGATACATGACGTCACACCACGTGACACGATGACGTCACGACAGTGGAGAAACGGGGGCCCACCTCGCGCCGTCGCTGTGGTTGTGCGCCTCCAAATCACGTGACACGATGATGCCACACCACGTGACACGATGACGTCACGGCAGTGGAGAAACGGGGGCCCACCTCGCGCCGTCGCTGTGGTTGTGC
The DNA here is from genome assembly GCF_055824585.1 of Amblyomma mixtum. Classification (NCBI taxonomy): domain Eukaryota; kingdom Metazoa; phylum Arthropoda; class Arachnida; order Ixodida; family Ixodidae; genus Amblyomma; species Amblyomma mixtum. Next base: position 38,522,892 of record NC_143012.1, on the reverse strand, counting down.
GCCTCCAAATCACGTGATACATGACGTCACACCACGTGACTTGATGACGTAACGACATTACAGAAACGGGGGCCCACCTCGCGCCGTCGCTGTGGTTGTGCGCCTCCAAATTACGCGACACGATGATGCTTCGCATTCTCCAGGCTTAACCAAGTTAAGCCTCAGCCCTTTTTTTTTCTTTCCACAAAAACCTTTATTTTTGTTGCCCAAGGTGTGTGTGCCGCTTTTCTGTAAGACGTCGCCAAAAACATCCCAGACAAAAAACGGTTCCTGCTTTGAATTTCGCTAGAGTAAACAACCACGCACTTGGCGATATTTAACAAAGAGGCTTTGTTTGTAAATCATAGCGCAATGATAACCCTGTACAATGGCAAGGCGACTTCCGAGTGTGTCCGATATTGCTAGCGATAACAGTGCTACAAGAGAAGATCATTATGTTTAGCAGCGCGCCCCTGCGGGCTGCCGCAGTATTGCTCCGCGTGAATAATTCTGACACATGCAGACGAGCACACCACGTGCAGTTTCGATGCTACAGTATCGAGCCACCAGATGTCGCAGCGACACATCCCAGACACAGATGACTCATCAACAGGCGGTACATGTAGGCCCTGTTACGACTCAACTTGAGACCCGCGATGATCACGGTGGCGGATTCAGCAGCGGAAATTTCGATATGTGGTTTGACCTCACCAAAAAGGACAACTAGCTGGGAAGTGGCCGGTGGAGCTCTTCCCACGCTCGGCTCGGTGCGAACGACCTTCCCTTCTAGAAGCGACCGACGATGGACCGACGACAAGGGAAGAAAGGATTCACGTCGTCTGAGAGGAACCGGAACGAATCGGAGGAAGCCGGCGCAGATGCGGCCGCGGCGCCAGCATGTCTAAGCCACACCTGTATTCGACAAACACGTGCTGCTTGTTAGGGATGTTGCACCGCAGTGCGAAGGAGTTGCGGACTTGCGTTTCCTCCTCGCCAGTTCCCACGCGTGGACTCTGCAACAGGTGCCTCCGTGCTGTGCTGTACTGTGCCGACCTGTGTGTAGTTTTGAATTGCCGCCTGGTAAAGGGGCGGAGCCTTAGGGTATATAACCAGCGCCCTAAGGGAGAACGAACGCTCTGGGCCCTGGGTAAAAGGCTCATCCAGTCGCTAGACGTCATGAACTCTTTAATTTTGTTCCTTTGCTCTTTCCTTCCTTATGTAAATAAGTGTCTTAAAAAATTACCGACGATTACGTTACTTCCTAATGCGAAATTTGAGCGCAGCAAATAAGCTGTTTCACCTTTTCGATAGATTGAGGCAAAGAAATCGAGCAACACATGTATGCGCTATCACAGATTTTTTTTTTATTTTTCACACGTATTCCTTTAACAAAGACTCCACTAACAGTTCTTGGCAGTCATGAAGGAAGCTTTGTGGTCGGAGAAATAGACTGATATATGTTCGACTTGGTACACCAATGCTTGATTCTCATAGACGAGATCTATACAAGTGCCTCGCGAGGTTGTCACAGCCGTGGGACGCGTTACGAGCGAGAGGAACGGGATGTTCTCCCGCATAAGTGTTAGGAAATTGCTGTTTGTCTTTATGTCAACATTAAAGTCCCCCACTACTAACATCGGTGTGGATCGAGAGAGAGAAAAACTTTATCATGGCAAATGTGTTTAGACCCCCCTTGGGTCCCTGGACCACCGCACGGTCCCACTCTACGTCGTAACGTTCATGCGGTGTTTGTCCATGACGTCGGCACCCCGAAGCACGGACGGTTAATGCGAGTTGCAGGAAGTGCACGACGTCTTTCGTGAGTGCGGTAGGGGCGAAGTAGGCAGCTACTACCAGCAAGCCGTTGGGCAACTTTGCGGCGCACAGTTCGCCAACTTCATGTGACGTGCCAAACATTTCGACTGGTATTGCAGAGAGACCTGTGCGCAAGTAGATAGCGACTCCCGCCGCTCTGTTGTGGTCTCTGCGAGCACCACAGCAGTATAGGAAATCTATGATTTCGAGAGGCTCTTCGGGATCCATCCAGGTTTCAAGAAAGCAAAGTACAGAGGAATGGCGCAGAATGTGATCGTGGTGTACGTCCTTGGCATGTGCGGCAAGGGAGCGTACGTTAAGAATGTGGTTGTGAATGATGAATCAAGTGCTGCCAGCGAATGATGCGTCCATTGGCTGTCTGCGTGTGTTACTGATGTGTGGTTAACATGTTAAGCTTCGCCTGTAAGAGTGGAACGCGACAGCGTCTTGCAACGCTGCCAGGGAGTCCACAGAACGCCATCGCCAATTCGGCTGTACGCCTTGCTGGACGGTAAATTTATTTTTTGAGGAAAGGAAATGTATCTCTCTCGCATATCTGGGTGGACACCTGCACCTCGCCGTAAGGGAAAGGGGGAAGATGGGAGTGAACGAAGACGCCGTATTAGCTAGACGCGCCTTTGTTCATTCCAAACCATTCAGCTGGCATTACGGAGTGGCTAGCGTGCTCGTATCGCACTCCGGAGACCCTGGTTCGATTCCCCAACTCGACCAATTTCGTTCTCGGTTTTATTGATTTATGCGGTCTAACTAGAAAGGTTAATTAGGCTATTTCATATTTATATTCTTGTATTTCTATCCACCGTGTTCTGTCATTAACCTGTCAATTGTTGGAACTGTCTAGGATGTTCGACACAACGTATATGAAACGAGCAACGTCTCACTGAGTGGGGAAGTGCGGTGGTGGAGGGAACGCGGCTTCGCTGCCTTGTTGTTTTTGTCTTTGTGAGGGACTATGGTCCCTTTGTATGAATAATCAGTCCAATAAACATCTCTTCGAGTCGTACTTATCTGTTTTTTTCAGCAGCGTCTCCTTCCGCGGACGCTGTTGTTGCTGCGGCGCGCGTCTTTTCTTTTCTTCTGACCTCTTCATTCTCCTCTATATTAGTTAGGCTAATTGATTAATTAAGCAATTAACTAAACTCAGTCCAACTTAGTTGCAGCATCACTATACGATCCCTTTGATTGGTTGCATGGTTACTAGCCAAAGTACAATTGGCCCCATTTGAAATTCGCGCACTGTGACGTCACGAGCATTTCGACCAATTGAAAAGCGTGACATTGGGGGCGGAGCTGGTTACGAGGCCGACGCCGACGCGAAACCCAGGAACGGACGCCAAAGAGCTGCGCTCTAAAAAAATTCAGGGGGCACTTTGACTGTCTAAAGTGCGTAGAGGCGAAAGCATTTTCCGCACCACTTTCAGTGCTTCTGTGGCACTGGTGGCGTCACATGTAATTGAGTACTAATTACTAAGTTATGACAAATCACTAATTAATGGTTAATTACTGATTAATGCCTGAATACTAATTAACTGCTAATTAAGCTTAAGCTTCACCTTTAGGAGTGGAACGCGACAGCGTGTTGTAGCGCTGCCAGGGAGTCCACGGAACGCCACCACCCGTTCGGCGCGATGCCTTGCCGTTTCAACGCAACGGTTTTTGAGGAAAGGAAATGGCGCAGTAAATCTCTGTCATCTCGGTGGACACCTGAACCGCACCGTAGAGGAACGGAGGAAGTGGGAGTGAAAGAAGAAAGACGATGATGGCCAGTAATGAAGAAAATGAAAATTGCATTTGAGGAAAGAAAATTACGCAGTAACTGTCTCACATATCTCGGTGGACACCCGTCAAAATTCAGGGGGGGGGGGTGCACTTTTTTGACCTAAAGTGTGGTCACTGATGTGTGGTTAAGATGTTAAGCTTCGCCTGTAAGAGTGGAACGCGAGAGTGTCTTGCAACGCTGCCAGGGAGTCCATAGAACGCCATTGCCCATTCGGTTCTACGCCTCGCTCGTCGGTAAATTGGTTTTTGAGGAAAGGAAATGTATTTCTCTCTCATATCTCGGTGGACACCTAAACCTCGCCGGAAGGGAAGGGAGGAGGATGGCAGTGAGCGAAGACACCGTATTCACTAGACGTGCCTTTGTTCATTACAAACCATCGAGCTGGCATGGCAGAGTTGCAATAAAGACAAAAAAAAGCTGGCATGGCAGAGTTGATAGCATGCTCGTCTCGCACTCCGAAGACCGGGGTTCGATTCCCGAGCTCGACCAATTTCTTACTAGGTTTTATTATTTATATGGCCTGACTAGAGAAGCGAATTAGGCTAATTGGGTAATTAAGCAATTAACTAAGCTCAGTCCCACTTACTTGGAGCATCACTATATGGTCCCTTCAATTGGTTGCATGGTTACTAGCCAAAGTACAATTGGCCCCGTTTGAAATTGGCGCACTGTGACGTCACGACCGTTTCGACCAACTGAAAAGCGTGACATTCTCTGTCGACAACTGCTGCTTACAACGATGAGACATTAAAGGCTTTCGCCTTAAAAGTGCCATTAAGCCTGCTTGTTTTCGTATCCCCTACCTTCGAAGCTTCAGACTTTCCTCATCCCGGACGAGCCCCCAAGACGCAACAATTGGCCATGCTACCCGAGATATAACAGCCCCCTATTTCAGCGGCCGGTGCGCGCTCTGGGCACTTTCGTCCCTCATAGCGCACGGAATAACACCTGTTAACTGCAGAGCCGTATATTCCCGAAGGGAATATACCCGTATATTCCCGAGGGAATATACGGCTCTGGTTAACTGACGCTGCACACACTTCTCTTCTCTCTTTTTTGCTGCTTTTTTTGCATTCCCTAATGCTTGCCTTTCTTTCTCACCGCAGTTGGATCGTCGGGCCTGCTGTCGTGAACGCCTTTTACGACCCAACCAACAACGAAATGGGTAAGAACACGCATCGTTTTACAGCGACACCCGTGGGATAGCTCTTTGCGTTTCGATGCATGTATGGATGTTATAAAGGTCCCTTTTGAAACGGCGTGGTGAATGGTGCCACCATGCTGGGTATTTCTTTTTTTTATACCGGGTGTTTTTTTTAGAAGGTCCAAAATTTTTAAAGAAAGGTAAATTCCTTTAGATTTATTTTAACCCTGGGGCTATACTGAGGGCTACGGCAGACGCCAGGTAAGAGGCAAACTACTTTAATTATTTCGCTGATTAACTGAATACGTTAATTAACTTTTATAATCTATCTTTTAGGGGATATGTTGTATGAGCAGAACTGCAGATCGTCTTCCAAACAGTCTAGCCAAGAAAAAAGATTTTCATGAAAAAATTTTTGTGCGCCTTACGAAGCGAGAAAAAGTTACCCTGGTAGGCAGCTTCACACTGTAACACAGCGTCTTTGAGCGCCTGTCACGTAGCTCACTCCGCCCTGCGATTTGTGTGAATGCGTTTTTGTTCCAACGCAACATTCCGTGAGGCCGCGAAGTGAAGCGAAACAAACAACGATAGCGCAGGCCGCCCGTCCAGGCTTCAGGTGATATCAGCCGTGTGACGCAAAGCGCAGGGCGGAGCGAACTACGTCAGAGGTGCTCACCGCCGCTGAGTTACGGTGTGAAGATGCCTAACAGGGTGACTTTTTCGGGCCTCGTAATGTGCGTCAAAAATCTTTAATTAAAATTGTCTCTTCTCGGTTGGACTGTTTAAAGAACGATCTCCAATTCTGCGAATACAACATAACCCCTAAAGTAAACATTAGAAAAGTTTACTAACATATTTAGTTAATTAGCGAACTAATTAAAGTAGTTTTCCTCTTGCCTATCACCCGCCGTAGCCTCCAGTATAGAACCAGTGCTAAAATGAATCTAAAGCAATATACCTTTTTTTAAAATTTTGGACCTTCTAAAAAAAGCACCCGGTATATTTCTATCAGCAACCTATCAAGTTTCACGGTATTATCTATAAATTTGCCATCTTTCGCTGCACGCAAATTTTCTTGTCTTGTAAGTTTGACAAGTTTCTAATCGTGAACTTCTATCCTTACGTCACATCTGCTTTTGAGCCAACAATCTTCCGACCGGTTTTAGCGGACGTCTACCACAGATTCAGTCAGATTGCATTCATTGAATCTAAAGCCTCGAATCTCAGGGACAGCGTCTGTGCCTGTGTCGACATATTGATGGATACTGTACATTCTAGTAAAATACCTATGTTCAATTCTTTCTACATATCTACTACTTGCTGCATATGTGTCATCTTCTTGGTTAAATTTATTCTTGTAGCGTCGTGTTCTATGACGACCTGATCTCACTTAAAATTGTAGTGCTGTGCCTATTGACTTGTCATTGAAAGATTCCCTCTTGATTTCCCTTTGGCATTTTCTATGCAGGACTAAAGAGCGCTTTCTTTCCATTGGGTTAGTCCAGTGCTGATCAACTGTCGTTTAAAGCTCTATATACCTCCTTCCTGGTTTCATTCATACTTTGTTTAGTTTCCTAGTCCTTTTCCGTCACTGTGAGTGAACGCTCCTCTACGCAAGTATAGCTGCCCATCTGTTATCATCCAGTTTCCTCAGGCATTCTTTCTATCATTGTTTACTCTGAACTTCCCGTGCTTCTAATGATCCATATCTCATGTTCCCCTGTACTGCCTCATTAGTGGTCTGATCGTGGGCACCTAATGCCAATCTGTCAGCAGCTCGCTGATTTATTTCTAGCCCCGACTGAACTGCTGCCCTTAAGCACAAAACCGGATTCCCAAAAGCAAGCCCTGGCACCATTATTCCTTTGCAAATTACTCTCAGTACTTCATACCTATTGTACCATCTTTCTCTTCCTCTTCCGCCTTTCTCTCAGGGCGCAGTTGAGGTGTCCACCAAGAATTGAGACGATTATTGCGTCATGAGTGCCTTACATTCATGTACACTTTAGTCAATACACCTCATTTTTCTTCGCTAGATAATTATCTGGCATTTTCAAAACCTTCACCTACAAAGAACCGCCGTGTCCTAAACATTTAGCCCTTCTAAGCCTGCACTAACTTCTTTAAGTACAGTTTTTCAGTCATACCTGTGTACTGTGCGATGTCAGTGCACGTTAAAGAACCCCAGGTGGTCGAAATTTCCGGAGCCCTCCACTACGGCGTCTCTCATAGCCTTAGTCGCTTTGGGACGTTAAACCCCATAAACCATCAGTCATACCAGTGAAGTTTGGAATTCCTTAGCAGGCAGCATCCATTCTTTACCATTAAAAATTACGAGGAACTTTAGCGACTAAAGTGGTGAAAGGCGAAAGCCTGAGTGCTGACCCCTTCCCCGCAACATGTCCAGAGAAGACCATAGCGGTCGTCGCCAGGCGCGCGCGGAAGCGTTGGCGCGATACTATGGTAACCAACAACATGTGTATTACGTGGACGTTGCCGGCCCACACCACGGGGTGTGGTACACGGCCGCAGTCGTACACAACACAAACACAGTCAACGGGCTCACTTTCAAAGCCTACAGCGCAACACACGCGGAGGAGATTGCCATTGCTCTTGCTCTCACTACTCCCAAGTCGAAACACATCATCACCGACTCGCGAGGGGCCTGTCGGAACTACGAGTTGGGCTGGGCTCCCCCGCTTGCCTGGCGCATACTGGAATATAGCTGTCGATCTGAAGATCCAACTCCACGCAACCTGATTTGGGCCCCCGGTCACCAGGGACTCCAGGGAAACGAACAGGCCGATCAGGCCGCCCGCGCACTCTCTCCCCGGGCTATCTCCCTGTCCTTGGAAGGGTACTCCCAATCAGACAATCTGGCGATTACATTCAAACAAATCACCGATTACTACAAGGAGGAGCACCGGCGCTACCCGGCCCCTTGTAAGGGTCTGGATCGCGCTGACGAGCGCCTCCTCATCAAAATTCTTACTAACACTGTACTGTGCCCGGCGGTGCTTAAACATTTCAATACATCCTTTGATGGCGCGTGCCAGTTCTGTGGGGAGGTGGCTGACACCTTCCACATGGTTTGGGCGTGTCAGTCAAACCCATCTATCCCCCCCAACCCCAACCCCACCAGAGAGGACTGGGAGGCGGCCCTGCTCGGCTGTCAGGACCTAAAGACCCAAAAGGCCTTGGTTCACCGGACGCGGGCGGCGTTGCTTGCCAATGGGGCCCCGGAATAGGGGCTCCACCTAGTATTGTTAGGGGAAAGGGCCAATAGGGCCTACCCCAATCACCTCTCTGTAAATATTTATTGCATTATAAATGTTTTTCACCACCACCACCATTCTGCTACGCGATTGTTCACTGCACATTTTGTTGGGCCATTAATTAACTGCCAATTAATGACGCTTAAGCTTCGCATTTAGCAGCGGAACGCGACAGCGTGTTGTAGCGCTGCCATGGAGTCCAAGGAACGCCACCACCCGTTCGGCGCGATGCGTTGCCCTTTGAACGCAACGCTTTTTGAGGAAAGGAAATGGGGCTGCAATTCTCTGTCATCTCGGTGGACACGTGAGCCGCACCGTACAGTAAGGGAGGAAGTGTGAGTGAAAGAAGAAAGAGGGGCTGTAATGAAGAAAATGAAAAGTGTATTTGAGGAAAGGAAATTACGCATTAACTGTCTCACATATCTCTGTAGACACTAGTATTTGCGGAAAGGAAGTTGCGCAGTAACTGTCTCACATATTTCGGTGGACACCCGTCAAAATTCGCGCGCGGTGACGTCACGACAATTTGGACCAATCTGAAACGCGGCCAAATACACCTTGCTCGTTGGTAGATTGTTTTTTGAGGAAATGTATCTGTCTCTCATATCTCGGTGGACACCTAAACCTCGCCGTAACGGCAAGCAAGACGGGAGTGAACGAAGACACCGTATTCTCTATAGACGCACCTTTGTTCATTCCAAACCATCGAGCTGGCATGGCGGAGTGGTAGCGTGCTCGACTCGCACTCCGGAGACCGGGGTTCGATTCCCAAGCTCGGCCAATTTCATACTCGGTTTTATTTGTTTATCTGGTCTGACTAGAAAGGTAAATTAGACTAAGTGGTTAAGTAAGCAATTAACTAAACTCAAACTTACTTGGCACATCACTATACAATCCCTTTAATTGGTTGCATGGTTAGTAGCCGAAGTACAATTGGCCCCGTTTGAAATTCGCGCACTGTGACGTCACGACCGTTTCGACCAATTGAAAAGCGTGACATTTCTGTCGACAGCTCCTGCTTACAACGATGAGGCATTAAAGGCTTCCGCCTTAAAAGAATTCTTAGACGCCTGCTCCTAATGTTGTATGATTGCTTTCTGCTCATTCGCCGTACTAAAACTTGGGAAAACGACCGTCGGTGCGTTGTGCCATCTCAGCATCTTTAAGGCTGGTTCGCATGGGGGTTACTGTGAAAGAATTTACATTAAATTTGTTGATCGTAACCTCATCAGCTCCCCACGTCCTGCCCTTGTTATATAACACACATTCGATTAAGAATTCACAGTGGCATCTAATTTCTTTCTGCGTTAGCATTACGATGATAGCATTAGCAGCTGCTGATGTTTTTATCTGTAAGTGACGCCGCTTCCCTACAGCCAATGGGAAATCTCCGGTGTGGCGACATCAGGCATGGAAGAGCAGCCTTGGCCTCTCAAGCCTCACTAATGACTTCCCTCAAAGGCATCAATGGCTATCGAATACTGTCGAATTGCCAATATATAATGGGATTAGATGTCCCTGTGTTTTTTACCCTTCATATAAGAGCCAAGATCAGCTGCTGCATGCTGGAAGGAAAGGCAGACACACGGCGCACAATGAACTGGAGAAATAAGATATTTGCACCATTCACCTTGCAGTGTACCCTTCAGGAATTCTTCAAGGCGTCTTCTACCAGCACGGACTGCCGCGGTAAGCCACAGGATTCTTTCAAGTGTTAATAACCTTCAGACTCGGCCTGCGCTCTCTGGCAAAAGGTCACGCTATTCTGCTGAAATCTAGATTTATCACCCTCAACCGCGCAGTGACTGTAGCAACGACTGCATGCTAACAAAATGTCCTCATTTGGAGTTGGCAACCGTGCATTTAGCACAGTAGTGTGTTCAAAAAGTGCAAAACAGCAACCGGAAAAAATTTTTCTCCGGAGTCTTTAGGTATACGTTAAGGCTTCCTCATCGAGCACATGCAGCACCGTTATCGTGGCGCTGAACGACTTCCCTATTTATTAAAAGCTATAATTACAATTTTAATTACCGCCGTTAAAGCGGATGCTTGGGCGAGTTGGTACGACATTTTCCTGAATAACAGCGCGAACTTCGACCAGGACTGAAGGAAGGCACGAAGGAAGACGCATAGACAGCGCCTGCATATGTGTCTTCCTTCAGTCCTCGTCCAAGTTCGCGCTGTTATTCAGGATAATTATTACCGATTAGTTATAAAAGATGGAGCTTGGCGGAGCAAAATACTACAAGCTACCCTACACAGCTCCTAACAATTCATTCATTTCACTTCAAAGCAGAATATTGATTCATTTTAGCTGAGACAACTTACAAGTATACGCGATGAAGCAAACGCTCATGGTTGTATTTTACTGCGCTCATCGTTTCATTTGGTGCAACAGAAGTGTAAGTGTTGCATTTCCGTCGCACAGTAGAAAGTTCTGCTGTCGCTACAGGCCGCCCTGTATCCTGTCTTCTGTCTTCTGTCGTCACAACAGAGCTTCTGTAGCAACGGAACGTTCTGTTGTTTGTAGCGTGTCTTCTGTCTTTTGTCGTCACTGCAGAGCTTGTGTGCCCTCATCAGAACGATGTGTTGTCGCAACAGAACCTTCTGTTGACACGACAGAAATCACTTTAGCGGTACAGAGATTTCTGTCTCTCATTAACTTCTGTTAGGCAACAATTTTTCTCCCCCTTTTTAATCACACAAGTACTCACTAGCATATTGCTGTAAGGAAACGCATATACTAGGCACCTTTCTTCGCCAAGAAGCAACGCGGTTTCGGGGTCAAAGGATTGTGCGCTCACCTCGCAGTCTGAAAGTTCTGAGTTCAATTCGAGCACATTCGGAAGAAATTTTGTTCTTCTATGATACCGCAGTGACGTCATCTAAGATTTTTGGAGACCACTACTGCTGGTCAACGCCGACGCCGGGTTTCCTTGCCGATAAGCCGTGTAATGCTTTCGCAATGAAACACTTTCAAAATCTTGAACTGCGTGCCCTGAAGATAGACGTCAGTAAATGGTGGCGCTTATATGAAGGGCACCTTAATTTCACCCACAGGTCACTCAATTTTGGAGCCATCGGCATGGTGGTTGGGCACGAAATGACACACGGCTTTGACGACACGGGTGAGTAGTATGAGAAGGTCCACTGAGAACTTTCGCACGTGCTTCTCTTATTTGAGGAAAAGTTGTCGTCAAGTACGCCATATTAATGCATTGTCGATTGGAACTAGAAGTAAAAAGAAAAACTCCTCTCCATTCATTAGCAATGAGGAATATTATGCTCAGTTATGCCTGTCGCCTAATTAAATTTGCTTAGATCTCATTCAGTGAATCACCGAGGCGAATTAAGACGTTTGACACGAAAAAATAAGAAGCTTTCTGCAATAACGTTTACCGCACCCATCTCATAGTGTGTGTACGCGGATTCAGTGCTCTTAACAGACACCTTTAGTACACTTTTATAAATGAATTTAAGAGCACAACAACACGCACACAAGAAGAGGAAACACACAGGATAGGCGCTAACTTCATCTGATTTATTCGCAGGCAAGAAAGCAAATATATACATAAAAGCAGACATGCGCATGTCTCCTTTTACGTATATATTTGCTCTCTTGCCTGCGAACAAATCAGAAGAATTTAGCACCTGTCCTGTGCGTTTCCTCTTCTTGTGTGCGTGTTCTTGTGCGCTTAAATTCATTAAAAAAAGCTATGCACCATCTAGCCCAAACAGAAATTTTGTTAAATTTAGTATACCAGTGCTGTTAATAGACACCTTTAGCATGCCCTGTATCGTGTTACCGTTACCGGTTCCGGAGTACCGGAGCCCGCGCGCAGCCAGTGCGCATGCGTAAATCGCCTCGACGGCGCCAGATGACGCCCGGTACCCGGCAGATGCCCGCGCCTGGAGCACTGGAACCAATCAGCGCGTGCTCTCCGGCGGCGGGCGGCCTCTTGCTATTTCGGTAACAGTAATGGTAACACGATACACGGTATGCTAAAGATGTCTAATGAATGGTTTGACCTAAACGTGACATATGATTCTAAGCGAAACTCACAGCAAAGATGTCCACTATGTATTCGAAGTAAATTCAGTTATGATCATTTGAGGTTCGTTAACGTCGGTAGCTGAGACTTATGCTTATTTGCCACCCGCCCCTGAAGGAAGCCAGTTCGACGCTGAGGGTGCACTGAAACAGTGGTGGACAAACATTACCCGCACCCATTTTGAGGAGAAAGCAAAGTGCTTCGAATACCAGTACGGAAACATCACAGATCAAGCGGCCAACATGTCGGTGAGCGTTCTCAACGTTTGCTGTCCCTGCACCTTCATGACCTACACTCCACATGCATTCTGAAGGGAGGCATGCAGAGTGGGGACTAGCTGGTATACGACATTCGCCAACATAAACTGCGCAAAGGACGGGACACCGAAACGAAGCACACGGGGATGCACACAAACCCATGCCTCTGGTTTTGGTATCGGGTTACAGACAACTAACTTGAAGAAATGGGGGCTCTAGACTGGAAAATAACACAGCACGCCACAACCGCTTCCTGCGACGTCTATTATCTGATGTCTGTACACAAGTAAACACGGGATGCGTGTGTCCACTAAGCGCATATGCATTCCAGCTTCTGTTCATTGTTTAAGAGCATAAGTCCATAAATAGTTCTGATCCCAGCACGATTGGTGCTACAACATTTTACAGTGCAAGCTTAGTCTGTAGTTTTAAAGTCTATATTGTCTGGCCCAGATAGAGTGGAATACTTACCTCGGGCTGATTCTCTAGACTTTCACATTAGTTATTCATGAAACCATTTTATGTCCAACCAGATTGCGTTAAATAGTAAGATGTTAGGTAGCCGCGCATTTCCCGTAACTCCTTTTGCATACGTAGGTTATTCCAGTCACTGGCCAGACGAAGTAAAGGATCCATCTTTTCTCTCACCCCATGCAGATTAATGGCAAAAACACAGTGGGCGAAAATATAGCCGACAACGGCGGCCTTCGAATGGCCTTCGAGGTAAGTTTCACTATGACCTCCCACGTCATAAGTGGGTATGAAAAAAAAATGCTCCCTTCAACTCATATACAATTCTGAGAGCCATCTTATTTTTCTGTTCTTTTGATATAGTTGAAATTGGTTTTTGAAGAAAGGAATGGACGCAGTAAATGTCTCAGGTATCTCGGTAACACCCGAACGACGCCGTAAGGAAACGGGAGGAAGGTGCGAGTGAAAGAAAAAAAGAGAGAAAAAGGGGCCCTAGTGGAGATCTCAGGAATAATTTGGACTACCTGGGAATCTTTATCGTGCACTCTCATCGCACAGCCCACGGGAGCCTTTTGCGTTTAGCCTACATCGAAACGCGGCCAGGGTATTTCTGTATGCGGCGTTGGTGGTCGAGGGAAGTAGAAAATACTTCAGCATGCTCTAGAACACCGTACGGGAAATTAGGAGGACGAGGGTTAGTATCCCACCGGCGGCATGTGGTTGGTTTTCTTCAACGTTTCAGTCAATTATCTTTCGGCCACAAAATAATTAACCTATTAATTGGTCATATGTTAACACAACAAATTAAAGAAAGAGAAACATTCTCCTATGCTTTCTTTGGTTGATGTGACTGTTGGCTTGATATCTCCAGCCCTAATGAGCATGCGCATGTGCGCGTGCGCGCGCGTGTGTGTGAGTGTGTGTGTGTGCGTGTGCGTGTGTGTGAGGTAGTGTGTGAGTGTGTGAGAGTGTGTGTGTGTGTTCGTTTGCCAGTGATTGCCTGCAATCAGCTGGACATGTACGAAGCTATCTCTCATAAATGAATTATCTCATTTGCAGGCGTATGAACGACTACTAGAAGGTGAAAGTGAAAACAATGACACTCGCTTACCTGGCCTGGAGTACCTGTCTGGAAAAAAGCTGTTCTTCCTCTCAAACGCGATGGTACATGCATTCCCGTTCCGTCACTTTTCCGAGCAGTGTCCTTTCGCAAGTCCTCCTTTCTGATATATCGAGGATGCGCATAAACGATGGGCGTCGCTATGTGCGCAGGTATGGTGCAGCAACATCCGGCCAGAGTATCTCAGGCAGCTTATCCAGTACGACGAACACAGCCCTGCCGAGTACAGGTAAGAACCAGCTGCGGCACTTCGAAATAACGCAGCGTGTGTTAAACCACATTATCGGAAATTTCTTGCTTTCACTTCCGTGTTGATCAGCGTAGTAACAGCTCTCACCGATATATCACAGGTCAATCAATATCGCCATCAATAAGTTTTCATTTCCAGCGAATGTGGGCGGAGCGCATCAGAGGAAGGAGCTGCGACAAGCTTTACTGGCTTCTGGTCCATATGACACAACCCCTAAGGCGCTTTACAGAATGTTCAGTGAGATCCTTCAAGCTAGTTCGATGCAAGAGTGGGGAGAGTCCTTTTTATAGTTAAACCTCATAAACCAAACCTGTCTTTCTTAATCCCCTTATTTTTAGTAGAAAGCAGAATCTTCTAAAAACGTGAACTGTTTGAAGGCGTTCACGCAGTTACACTTGCAGGTGCACTAAAGTGGAATCTGAACTCATCTTTTTATCACGGCAATTAGATCTACACGTTCCTGGCACGCTTAGAAACTTGGAATTATTGTCCTGTGCGGCCGATTTTTGTAATTTAAATTATATTATCGTCCTGGCTCCCGCCTGTTTTTTTTTTTAACTCACCGCTGAGGGTAGGTGGAGTCAACGAGCGCAGAGTGCCTTTCAGGCAGTCGCGTGGCGGCTTTGAGTTCACTTTTATTTTGTTTTTCATGTTTCCGTGGATAAATAGATCCAGTTAGAGACCTAATAGCTGGAAATTAGGCCCACAGAAATAAAAGCACGCGTGGACTTTTTGCTTTCGACGATCGCTATGTATCACTCCGCCGATGAGAACGGCAAGCCGCCACGGGACTGTCTGAAAGGTTGGTTGACGCCTCCTACCGTCAGCAGAGAGTCAGCAAAAAAGTCTGGAGACAGGACTTTTAATCCGATTTAAATTCTGAAAATTGGGCGCACAGGACAATAATTCGAGGTTTCTAAGTATGCTTGGAACGTGTAGATTGAGTTCCCGCGGTAAAATGACGAGTTGAGATTCCTGTTTAGTTGAACTTTAACTTTTAAAGCTTCATACGCTGTTCAAACGGCTTCCGTGGCCGACGAAGACGTTAAATACTGCTTTCTGTGCTCCCATCCACAAAGCAATGTCAGTGCACGCTGAAGAACCCCAAGTGGTCGAAATTTCCGGAGCCCTCCACTACGGCGTCCCTGATATCCTGAGTACCTTTGGGACATTAAAGCCCATAAGCTATGAGCCTTCTTTCTCTGCTTGTTTCTGGACCATTTTTTCCGTCATTTAATTTTTTGTTAACGGATACTATATCTCTGATGATAGCGATGGGGGCGGGGGGGGGGGGGGGGGAAGGGAGATAAATTTGCAGAAATAAGTTCTAACAATGCCCGAAATATGTACTTCGAAAGCACAGTAAAAACATGTCGGCATCAAATCACAGAGTCCAAAAATTATTTCAAAGCCAGAACACGAGTTGGTACAGGAAGGAAGTTCCAAAATCTATAGCGCATGGAGAAAAAACTATTTGAACAACTCAGTACGAGGAATGAAATGTGTAATGTTTAGCTGGTGGTAGCTTCTTAATAGTGATAATTAAGAACTTTTAAACAGTTGCAAGGTGACTGAAATCACGAAGGATTAATTAAGGAACTTTGAACATACAGTGCGATGACGTGAGGAAAACGGAATGAGCCCAAGGTCAGAGAGATGGGGGGTTGATGAATGAATGCTTATTAAGAGAGAATGTACAAACATAAACAGCTCTAATAAAGTGAAGACAGCGCAATAAAATTACTCCATAAATACACCTTGAAATAAATATAATATCTGTTTTTCTTTTCTTCAGAGTCAATGTGCCGATGTCTAACATGGAAGCCTTCAGCACCATATTCAACTGCTCGGCAGGTTCTAAGATGAATGCCACAAAACGGTGCACTCTTTGGTGAACCTGACTCACACGAGAAGGAACACGTTTAGCTGTTTCTGCAGAAATAAATGCCTTCACGGTTTTCCTGCTTGGCGTTAATTTTTTTTTTATTTCTGGCTGTTGACATATCGCCGCCAAAAATTATGTAGCACAAATTTAGACAAACGAAAGTAAGCATTAGTGAGAAGCAAAAACACGCTTTACGCTCACATTTATCCTGTGCATAACTACCTACGTAATGCAAAGTTTTATTATTTCCAAAACTCTGGGGCATAAAGCTTTTCAGATTCTGGGAGAAAAAGTAATTCAGATTTCTTAAACTATTATCAGATGACGAAAGTCAACAGTCACTGAAACCAAGGAGCATAGGAGATGTCTTTTTTTAGTGGTCGTTTTTCATCAATGGGAAATGAATCAAAGCAGAAAAAAACACCCACATGCCGCCGGTGGGATCCGAACCCATGACCTCTGAATTTCGCGTCCGGTGCTCTTCCAGTTGAGGTACGGCGACGGCAATATAATCTGCTTTCGGGGGTGTATATGAGTAGTGTATCCGAATCTTGAGATAGTGCTCACCAGCGCCACATTCGTTCGAAATTCAGAGGTCGTGGGTTCGAATCCCACCGGCGGCATGTGGTTGTCTTTCCGTCTGCTTTTATTAGTCTCCCACTGATAAAAAATAAAAAAATTAAAAAAATTGCCAGAAGCTTCGCTTGGTTAAGCCCGGTAGGCTGCGAAAGCAAACGAGGCCTTGGTCGAAACACCTTACATATACACATCCTCACGTAATCTTCTCTCAGAGAGAGGAGGGGAAGGAGAGAGAGAACAGCAGCAGCAGCGTGGTTACCCTGGGACTGCGGCGACGAGCCGAGCTGGTCTCCACTTTTTCCACACCTCGGTGTGACGTCACTACGGGGGTCGTCTAAAGGTCAAACGTGGTTACCGCCGGGACCACGCTGACGACTCAAAACCTAGCGTAGTATTGCTTTCGCAATAAAAATACATCCTCTATGCTCCTTGGTTTCGGTGTCTGCTGGCTTTCGTAATTTATCCCATAACGAGCACCTCTTTTCAATCCCTTTTCAACTCATCAGATAAGGCGTTTTAAAGCGAACGGAATCTAAAGATAAGATAATTTACAGAATATCTTCTTAAGTTGTCAGAATTTTTCAGCATTCTTGTGCATGAAGATGAAGTAATGGCACATATATGAATGATTTTATTCAGAAAGGAAGTCCCGAGGCTGTGTTGCGTGGCATGTGTACAAAATCTAATTGCAGTGTACGTGTCGAGCTCTTGACACTATCTGGGATCCACGTAGAGGACTTTGCAGGACTGTTACATTTTCGCTACATACTTTTGCAGGCTACGTTCATACCAAAGTCGTTTACGCGCCGGTATAAGCGCGAGGCATAGAGTTCCTTACGTTTACTTAGCGGGAACGCTAGCGCCCCGTCTTTGGGAGTTTGCATGGAGCTTCCTCAAGACCACTTCAGCCACCATGGGCGCTCAAAGCGTCATGCGCCGGTGAGCTACCGACTGCATAACCATAACGTTTGACCAAAAATGATGCAAAAGTGTTTGACAACTTCTACTTTTGCTATCAAGAAAAGCAGCTAAAGAGCACACAATTGTCTCACTTGTGGCGATAAAAAACAAAGAAAAAAAGCGCAGTCGCGCAAACGTAAGCCATTTAAAAAAAAAGAAAACGTGAACAGATGGTAGCGGACACGAAAGCTGTGCCTTAAAGGTATGGCGTGATAGCGTTAAAGGGTGAAGGTGAATAAATGCGGTATTAGTCATTCTCGGCTTTATACTCATAGATGACCGGGAGTTCTCACACCACTCCTGGAGCAGTCGTGCAGCGGTTAATCAAATCAAATCAAATCAATCAAATCAATTTATTTAGCATTTCTTTCAATACAGAAATAAGCGATGCGCCACTGCCCTGCGGCGACAGGTGCTGCCACCGGTGGGGCTTGTGCGACCCGGATTACTCATCCCGGGGAACCTCTCGCGACCAATAATTATAATTTAACTGTCACCAGCCACGGTGGCTAGTTTGCTCACACTCTGGTGGTCAGGCTGGTTGTAATAAGACTCGCCTCCGATAGCGGAACAGTCCTATAACATTGTTTGTTTAGCTGTCATGACATCACAAGCAACCACTATCAGTAATAGAAGAGCCAAAAGATAAAGCGGGAAACGAATCTTTACAAATTACTGACCTTTATTTATTTCGCATACCCTCAATCGCCGAAGCATTGTAGAGGGGAGTGGGTTAAAAAAGCAACAACGGAATATGAAAGCGGCAGGTATATAGTACAAAATACAAAATAAATCATATAGCGTGAAAGGCTAAAAAGCGAGAAAACGAATATAATTGCGCTAGAAAAGTAAATCGAAAAGCAACAAAAGACATGAAAAACAATAACAAAAAAAACGGCAGAAAGAAAGAAAAAAAGGCAATAATGAACTCTTAGGTGACGTCACAAAAATGAATGAACAATGCTTGCCTGAAAAGAGTGTATGAAAAGAGTGTAATCTGATATGGATGCGATCTCTGCAGGAAGGTGGTTCCATTCTATAGATGTGTTTGGCATTCACCTTGAAAGCTGATTGTGAATTGAAGTAAGAAGAGCTGGGCAATGACACATTAACTAGAAAGATGGGTAAGCGGCGATTTTGTAGCGATAGCTACACTACGCCAGCCGCTTCGCGAGGTCAGCGTGACTGCGCACTGAGCCGTGGCACCACTGCGCCTCCAGCTGTGCGCAGGCGCGGAGTGACCTAAGAGCACGCAGCTGGTGTGCGCGCTTCGCCGCTGCACCGATTGCGGAGCAGACGCCACCTGCCTCGTCAGTTGTGCGCATGCGCGGAGTGACGTCAGAGCACGCAGCTGGTGTGCTCGCTTCGTCGCTGCACCGATTGCGGAGCAGACGCCGCCCGCCTCGTCAGTTGTGCGCATGCGCGGAGTGACGTCAGAGCACGCAGCTGGTGTGCGCGCCACGCGCCTCGCCGCTGCACCGACGGTGGTGCAGACGCCGCCCGCCTCGTCAGTTGTGCGCATGCTCGAGTGACGTCAGAGCACGCAGCCGGTGTGCGCGCCGCGCGCCTCGCCGCGTCGGTAGAGGTCAGTTCCGAGGGTGTTATGTCTTTTCCCTCTATTACAATGGGTTATATGCCGCCGTCGAGGCGCCAAAATTATTGAGAAAATAGACGTTGCTTGATAATCAAGAATGTCCTAGCATTAAAAATCCTGTCTATAAATTGCAACAAACGAGGAGAAAATCATGTGAATGCAAAGTTTGCCTAGAAAAAGTGATGGTTTGCTCTCCTATTGGCCAAGTATGGCAGACTATACGAAAACTAATATTTCGTGCTTAAACCTTTAAAAAGAAATATGCTTTAAAAAATATTGTTGCTTAATCATTTAGAGGGGTCTTTTAATGGCATTCCGGAAAAAAGAAATCGTTTATTGGCGTCGTGTGCTGTTGCGTTTTCGCTACTACAGCTTTTGCGCACTATGTTTGCGTCAAAGTCGACTGCGCGCGGGGCGCGCCATTTGACGGCTCTTTTCTGGAGCAGCCATTTATCCGGATCTATACAACCTAAGATGCCGCCGCGGTGGCTCAGTGGTTATGGTGCTCGGCTGCTGACCCAAAAGACGCGGGTTCGATCCCGGCCGCGGCGGCTGCAATTTCTTTGGAGGAGATTCTAAAGGCCCCTGTACTGTGCGATGTCAGTGCACGTTAAAGAACCCCAGGTGGTCGAAATTTCCGGAGCCCTCCACTGCGGCGTCTCTCATAGCCTTAGTCGCTTTGGGACGTAAACACCCATAAACCAAACCAAACTATACAACCTAAACTGTAAACACTGTGGCCAACGAGCCAACTATGATCACATAACGTTGGATTACGAAATAGAGCCACCTCCGGGTGATCTAGTTACCGCTCCTTCTCTCGAGCGGTGGGAGACCGTGCTGGCTAGCTCTGACCCCAGAACGCAAGTTTTGCCGGTGGAGTGGGCAGACAAAGTCTTCGAGGGCTATGTACTCTCGACCACTTAACACGACCTCTTACCAAGCTTTTTCCGGCGAATAAAATGTTTTACAATCAAATAGAGTTTCTTACTATTACCTATAGAGGGAAAGTCGTGAGCAAGAGCTATATATATCTCTTGCGATAACTCTTGCTATGTAGCTCTTGCTCATGTGTGCTTATATACTCGCAAATATTTTTTGCTTTCGAACATCACCTTTATTGATGAAAACCATCGGTAGTAGTTGCGAACCGCAATTCAACACGCTTTTGTTTGTTTTTGTTTTTTTTGCGCGAAATTTCCTCACCAACAAAGAATTTGAGGAATCGTCGAAGACCGGCGAATGAATCGACTGACAGCTGGTGTTAGACGCCCGTTAACCTGGCTTGTTTACCACATGCACGGTACACAAAACTATGAAAGAGCGCGGATTCTGCTTGCATAATATTTTATATATTCCTTTATATTTTTGTTATATTATGGTCTCATTTCAAGCCATCTTGAACTAACAGAAGCCTTGCCACACAAAATGCGCCAGTGTCTGAAGCCGTTTTGATGAAATCCATCTCGAAGCTCCACGTTTTTTCACTTCAAAGTTTTCGGGTGCCAGCATGATGCTTTTCCTACGGCTTTGTAACAATACTTTGATGCTTCCGTGTTTTCCATGCCCCTGTTTCTTTTTGTATTCCACACTTGCAGGCGAAATAGAAAATACGCAATTTCTGGTTAAAGCTTTTGCCGAAGTTGTCTCTCAGTGGAAAAAGGGCTTTATTCTGTACTATCAGACGAGTCTTTCTGTGTGGTTTTCAAGTCGCAGTTTCGAATCCCATATTGCAGGCATTCGAAGCGAATGTAGACGGAGAAGCTCTCCTTCCTGCGGCGCTTCTGTTTGCGTGTCTTGTCTCTTTCTTGGTCTGTGTGTGTTTACGCTGTTGAACCACCATTATGAATTCGAAGCGACTAAGATGAACTGCTAATTTTTTTATGAGTTTCTTTCGTTCAGCGTGTTTCTCTAAAAATCGCAGGCCGTACCTTTAACCCCATTAAAAAAAACTGATCAAAAATGTTTTTACGTCCATGTGGAAGAGATGCTACAACCTACAAATAATAAATGCTACAAATAAAAAATGAGCTCGCAATTTAGAGATACGAGTTATTATGTTAAAATATTACATCAATTTGCTATATTCAAATCACATTGATTTGCTTTCGTCGCATTGAATATGTTTACTGGGAGTGCGACACGTCGCATTAAACTAAAGAAGAACCATGGTACAAGGCAAGTTTAGTAAGTTAAATTTCACTTTGTGCAATTAATGTGGCGTTAGTTCTTAAGCATAAAAGATAAATTATCCTGCAAAATATGCTGCGAGTGTCTTCACGCAGACTGTGTTTCACACCTGTGGCGGCCATAATTAGGCTCATCATGACATCATGCATCTCTTTGCAGGCTCAACGCATCGTGAGATCATCGTGCATGAGCTTTACGAGGAATGTGTTTGAATGCAGTGCAACAGTCCTCTTGCAAAAGGAGTGCAACGATTACTTCCGATATGACTGATCAGTTCACTGGAGGACAGCTCCGTTAAACACTTTAGGGATGCCTTAGCCGTGCCACGGCAGCTTGCCGAGCTGCGTTGTCCAACCTGAAATATCAGTATGCAGAAAACTTGAAAATAAATGATTTTCCCACAGCCTCTGTCACCATGCTCTTAGGCCCTCCTTTCCTTTACTCTCCAGGGTGGCTGGTGGTAGCGCAAGCCATCCTGCGTGCGGTTGAAGCGTGATCCTTGTAACTCGATGCAATAAACAGGTCTTTTTCCAGGAATTCTTCAGCACTCTCTTTTATGAATATTTGCTATGTAGAGTGGTACATCCACAGTGCCGGTCACTGGTCAGTGGGTTATGTTGCATGTGCCAATTTTCGAAAGCAGGATACCAATGTTCGAAAGCTGGATACCAGTGTTTGGAACCTGCATACCAATGTTCGAAAGCTGGATACCAGTATGAAAAGCCAGTCTGAGGCCTTCATTGGCCCATGTCGCGGAACGAATGCCAGGCCTGCGTTGGTTGCTCGAACGGCCGCCAAACGTTGTTCCCAGACTGGCCTGAAAGTTCGCCAAATGTGTCAGTATCGTATCGCTCAGCCTAAATGCCAGTGTAGAACCATCGTTCATGCCAGTTTCTGCCAATGATTGCCAGACCTTCGAACAGTGCTGTTATGCTGCCTGGGTGAGATGTTCCATTCCGTAAACGCTGTTCTCCGTGCGTGCGCGCATATGGGCTGCTTCAGTGAAGAGCAAATTGCGCGTTCAGACGACTTTGGCGCGAACGTAGTGTGCAAAAGCCATAGTAGCGAAATTGCAACAGCACACGACGCCAATAAAAGGTTTCAATTTTCCGAAATGTCATTAAAAAACCTTCTATAGTGTTTAAGCAACATTTTTTAAAAACATATTTCTTTTTAAAGTGTGCAGCACGAAGTATTAGTTTCTCTAGTCTGCAACATTTGGCCAATAGGAGAGCAAGCCATCTCTTATTTTGGACAAACTTTGCATTTACATGTTTTTCTGCTCGTTTGTTGCAATTTAAAGACAGGATAATGAATGTTTGGGCATTCATGATTATCAAACAACTTTAATTTTTGCATGATTTTTTGGCCAAAAGTTGTGGTTCTGCAGTCGGTAGCTCAACGGCCCATGATGCTTAGAGCACCCATGGCGGCTGAAGTGGTCTTGAGGGGGCTCCATGCAAATTCCCATAGACGGGGCACTAGCTTTCCCTCTAAGTAATAGTAAGGAACTGTATGCCCCACGCTAAGCCCGCGCGCAGACGACTTTGGCGCTATAATAGTGTGCAAAACCATAGTAGCGAAAATGTAACAGTCCTGCAAAGTCCTCCGTGTGTATCCCAGATTGTTTCAAGAGCACGAAACGTACACCTTGAATTAGATTTTATACACCTCCCACCCAACACGGTCTCGGGCCTTCCTTTCTGTATAAACTCATGCATAGATGTGCCGTTACTTAATGCCCAAGAACGCTGAAAAATTCTCACAACTTAAGAAGAAATTCTGTAAATTATCTTGTCTTCAGCTTCCGTTCGCTTTAAACAGCCCATCCGATGATAAGTTGACAAGGGATTGGAAAGAGGTGCTCGATCGTTATGAGATAATTGACCCATTGATGAAAAACCACCAATTAAAAAAGGACATCCCCTATGCTCCTTGGTTTCAGTGACTGTTGACTTTCCTCATCTGATGATAGTTTAAGGAATTTGAACTACTTTTCTCGCAGAGTCTGAAAAGCTTCATGCCACGCAGTTTTGGAAATAATAAAATTTTTGCATTACGTAGATAGTTACGAACAGGATAAATTTGAGCGTAAAGCGTGTTTTTGCTTCTCACCAATGCTGTCTTTCGTTTGTCTAAATTGGCGCTGCATAATTTTCCGCGGCGATATGTAAATAGCGAGCAATGACAAAATAAATAAACTCCAAGCAGGAAAACCATGAAGGAATTTATTTTTGCAGAAACAGCAAAAAGCGTTTCTTCCTGTGTGAGTCAGGCTCACCAAAGAGTGCACCGTTCCGTCGCGTTCATCGTAGAATTTGCCGAGCACTTGAATATGGTGCTGAAGGCTTGCATGTTAGACATCGGCACATTGACTCTGAAGAAAAAAGAAACAGATATTAGATTTCCTTCAAAGTGCTTATGCCGTAATTTTATTGCGTTGTCTTCAGTTTATTAGAGCTGTCTTTGCTTGCACATTCTCTCTTAATAAGCATTCATTAATCGACCCCTCGTCGGTCTGACCTTGGGCTCATTTCGTTTTCCTCACGTCACCGCACTGAGTGTTCAAAGTTCATTAATTAACCCTTCGTGATTTGAGTTACTTTGCTACAGATTAAAATTTTCTAACCAACACTATTAAGAAGCTACCATCTACTAAACATTACAGCTTTCAGTCCTCGTACTTACTTGTTCAAATACAGTTTTTTCTCCATGCGCTATAGATTTTGGAACTTCCTTCGTGTACCAACTCGTGTTCTGGCTTTGAAATAATTTTTGGACTGTGTGATTTGCTGCCGACCTGTTTTTACTGTGCTTTCACAGTGCATATTTGGGGAATTCTTAGAACTTATTTCTGCACATTTATCTCCCCTCCCCCACTCGCTATCATCAGAGATATAGTATCCGTAAACAAAAAATTAAATGACGAAAATATGGTCCAGAGGCAAGCCGAAAAGGAAGGCTTATGGCTTATATAGGGTGTAATGTCCCAAACCGACTCAGGCATGAGGGACGCCGTAGTGGAGGGCTCTGGAAATTTCGACCACTTGGGGGTCTTCAACGTGCACTGATTAACATCTTCGTCATCACCGGAAGCAGTTTGAACAACGTATGAAGCTTTAAAAATTAAAGTTGCACTAAAGAGGAATCTGAACTCGTCATTTTACCGCGGGAACACGATCTACACGTTTCGAGCATTCTTAGAAACTTCGAATGATTTTCCTGTGTCGTCGAGTTCCCTAATTTAAATCAGATTAAACGTCCCGGCTCCCACCTTTTTTCGAACTCACCGCTGACGGTAGGAGGAGTCAACCAACCTTTCAGCCAATCCCGCGGCTTCTTGCCGTTGTCATCGGCGGAGTGATACGTAGCGATCGTCGAAAGGAGGATCCACACGTATTTTTATTTCCGTGGGCCTAATTTGCAGCTATGTAGTCTCTGACTAGACCTATTTATTCACGGAAACCTAAAAAAAACAAAACAGCGAAAGCGAAGCCGCCACGCGATTGCCTGAGAGGAACTTTGCGTTAGTTATCTCCTCCTACCTTCAGCAGTGAGCTCAAAAAGAAAAAAAAGGTGGGAGCCGGGGCGTGTAATCTGATTTAAATTACCGAAATTGGCCGCACAGAACAAAAAATTCAGGGGGCACTTTGGCTCTCTAAAGTGCTGCAAGGCGAAAGCGTTTCCTGGCGCACTGTTAGTATTTTTTTGTTATTTATTTTTATTATTTGTGTGCACTTAGCTTTTATTTTTGTTTCTTTTCTTCTCTTTAATCTTTTATTAATCTTTTCTTTTATTTTTTAATTTCCTTTACTTTATTTCTGAAACCCATGCATTCACTACATGCGCCTTTATTCATGCTCAAACCCTGAGCTTTCGTGGCGGATTGGTAGCGTCTCCTCTTCAAATGCCAGAGGCCCTGGTTCGATTACCAGCTTCGACACAGTTGTTTCTTTAAGCTTTAAGTAGTGACGCCGAAACGCGGACACACTTGCTAATATTCCTTGGTCACGACAGAATGAGGCATTAAAGGCTTTCGCCTTAATAACTTGATGAAATTTCGGAACGTGTAGACCGAATTCCCGCGATAAAAAGAGAAGTTAAGATTCCTCTTTAGTGCACCTCTAACTGCGGTTGCAAGCGGAACGGCGTGAACGCCTTAAACAGCTCACGTTTTTAGCAGATTTTGCTTTCTACTAAAAATAACGGCGTTAAGGAAGAAGGTTTATTTTATGAGGCTTAACGTTCCAAAGGGCTCTCCCCCCTTTCGAACCGAACTGGCTTCAGTGATCTCGCTGAAGTTTGTCCCAGGATACGAGATACAGCACACTCTGTAAAACGCCTTAGGAAATATATCATAGGGCCCAGAAGGCAGTCCAGCTTGTCGCAGCTCCTTCTTCTGATGCCTTCCGCCCACTTTCGCTGCAAATGAAAACTGATTGATGGCGATATTGACTGAAGTGTGATAAATCGGTGAGAGCTGTTGCTACGCTGATCAACATGGAAATGGATGCAAAAGATTTCAGATAATTTGGTTTCCCACACGCCGCGTTATTTCGAAGTGCCGCAGCTGGTACTTACCTGTACTGGGCAGGGCTGTGTGTGTCGTACTGGATCAGCTGCCTTAGATACCCTGGCCGGATGTTGCTGCACCATACCTGCGCACATAGCGACGCCCATAACTTATGCGCATCCTCGATCTATCAGAAAGGAGGACTTGGGAAAGGGCACTGGTCGGAAAAGTGACGGAACAAGAATGCACGTACCATCGCGTTTGAGAGGAAGAACAGCTTTTTTCCGGACAGGTGCTCCAGGCCCGGTAAGCGAGTGTCATTGTTTGCACATTCGTCTTTTAGCAGTCTGTTGTACGCCTGCAAAATGGGATAATTGTTTTATGTGAGATAGCTTTGTACATATCCAGCTGACTGCAGGCAATCACTGGCAAAGGAAAAAAAACACACACACACAAACACACACACACACACACACACACACACACACACACACACACACACACACACACACACACACACACACACACACACACACACACACGCACACGCACACACACAAACACGCACGCACACACACACACACACATGCTCATTAGGATTGGAGATATCAAGCCAACAGTCATATAAAGCAAAGAACGCATAAGAGAATGTTTCTCTTTCTTTACTTTGTGGTTTTACATATCGGCAATAAATAGCTTAATTATTTTTTGGCTGAAAGATAACTGACTAAAACGTTGAAGAAAAACAATCACATGCCGCCGGTGGGTTACTAAGCCTCGCCTACGGTGTTCTCATAGCATGACGGATTTTCTACTTCCCACAACTACTAACGCCACATACAGAAATACTATGGCCGCGTTCGGATGTAGGCGAAGCGTAAAAAGCTCCCGTGTACAGTGCGATGTCAGTGCACGTTAAAGATCCCCAGGTAGTCGAAATTTTTCCAGAGATCTCGACTACGGCCCCTTTCTCTCTTTCTTCTTTCACTCCCACCTACCTCCCTTTCTTTTAGGGCGCGGTTCGGCTGTTCACCGAGATACATGAGACAATTACTGCGTCATTTTCTTTCTTCAAAAACCGATTTCAGTTATGGCATAAGAATTGAAAAGTAAGATGGCTGTCAGCATTGTATATCAATTGAAGGGAGGGTTTTCTTTTCATTTACACTTACAACGTGGGAGGTCACAGTGAAACTTACCTTGAAGGCCATTCGAAGGCCGCCGTTGTCGGCTATATTTTCGCCCACTGTGTTTTTGCCATTAAGCTGCATGGGGTGAGAAAAAAAATGGACCTTTTACTTCGTCTTCGTTTTTACTTCGTCGCCAAGGCGTGCAAAGATTTGCAGCAAATGCGCGGCTACCTAACATCCTACCATTTAACACAATCTGGTTGGACGTGAGGTGGTTTCATGCATAACAAATGTGAAAGCCTAGAGAATCAGCCTGAGGTAATTATTCCACTCTATCTCGGCCAGACAATATCGAGTTTAAACCTACAGATTACACTTGTAGTGTAAAATGTTGTAACCCCAATCGTGCTGGGATAAGAACCATTCATGAAGTTATGCTCTCGCACAATGAACACAAGCTTGAACTCATCTGCGCTTAGTGGACGCACGCATCCTGTGTTTACTTGTGTGCAGACATCAGATACCGGACGTCGCAGGAAGCGCTTGTGCCGTGCTGTGTTATTCTCCAGTTTAGAGCCCCTCTTTCTTTAGGTTAGTTGTCTGTAACCCGATGCAAAAACGAGAGGCATGGGTTTGTGTGCAGCCCCGTGTGCTTCGTTTCTGTGTCCCGTCCTTTGCGCAGTTTATGTTGGCGAATGTCGTATACCAACTAGTCCCCACTGCACTCTTCTGCATGCCTCCCTTCAGAATGCACGTGCAGTGCAGGCCATGAACGTGCAGGGACAGCAAACGTTGCGAACTCTCACCGACATGTTGGCCGCTTGATCAGTGATGTTTCCGTACTGGTATTCGAAGCACTCAGCTCTCTTCTCAAAATGGGCGCGGGTAGTGTTTGTCCACCACTGTTTCAGTGCACCCTCAGCGTCGAACTGGCTTCCTTCACGGGCGGGTGGCGAATAAGCATAAGTAGCAGCTCTTGACGTTAAGGAAGGTCAAATGATCATTACTGAATTTACATCGAATACATAGTGGACATCTTTGCTGTGAGTTTCACTTAGAATCACATGTCAGGTTTAGGTCAAACCATTCATTAGACATCTTAGCATACCGTGTACCGTGTACCGTGTTGCCATTACTGTTACTGAAGTACCGAGAGGCCGCCCAGAGCCGGAGAGCACGCACTGATTGGTCCCAATGCTGCAGGCGCGCGCAGCTGCCGGGTACCTGGCGCCATCTGGCGCCGTGGAGGCGATTTGCGCACGCGCATTGGCAGCGCGTGGGCTCTGGTACTCGGTACTCGGTATCTTGTTGCCGGTAACGATAACACGATACATGGCATGCTAAAGGTGTCTATTAACAGCAGTGGTATGCAAAAGTGTGTGTTAAAAGCACTGAATCCGCATGGGCACACTATGAGATGGCTACAGTAAACGTGATTGTAGAAATCTTCTTATGTTTTCATGTGAAAGGTCTTAATACGCCTCGGGGATTCAGTGAATGAGATCTAGGCAAATGCAGTTAGGCGACAGGCATAACTGCGCATAATATGCCACATTGCTAATGGATGGAAAGCATTTTTTTTTGTTTCAAGTTTCAATCGACAATCCATTAATAAGACGTACTTGACGACGACGTTTAATCAAATAAGAGAAGCATGTGAGAAATTTCTCAGTGGGCCTCCTCATACTACTCACCCGTGTCGTCAAAGCCGTGTGTCATTTCGTGCCCAACCACCATGCCGATGGCTCCAAAGTTGAGTGAGCTGTGGGCGAAATGAAGGTACTCTTCACATAAGCGTCACCATT
The DNA here is from genome assembly GCF_055824585.1 of Amblyomma mixtum. Taxonomy (NCBI): domain Eukaryota; kingdom Metazoa; phylum Arthropoda; class Arachnida; order Ixodida; family Ixodidae; genus Amblyomma; species Amblyomma mixtum. Next base: position 38,494,072 of record NC_143012.1, on the reverse strand, counting down.
TACTGATATCTATAGTCAGGACAACCAGTCCATGATTTTGAAAGTGTTTCAATGCGAAAGTATTACACTGGTTATCGGCAACGAAACCCATCGCCGACATTAACCAGCAGTAGTGGTCTCCAAAATCTTAGATGACGTCACTGCGGTATCATAGAGGAACAAAATTTCTTACGAATATACTCGACTTGAACCCAGAACATTCAGACTGCGAGGAGAGCGCGCAACCTTTTGACCCCGAAACCGCGTTGCTCCTTGGCGAACAAAGGCGAACGTAGTATATGCGTTGCCTTAAAACAGTATGCTAGTGAGTACGTGTGCCATTAGAAAGGGGGAGAAGAATTGTTGCGCAAAAGAATTTGATGCGAGACAGAAATTTCTGTAGCGCTACACAGGTTTCTGTCGTGTCAACAGAACCTTCTGTCGCGACAACAGAACGTTGTGTTGAGGCTACAGCAGCTCTGTAGTGACGACAAAAGACAGAAGACACAAAACAGACAACAAAACGTTCTGTTGAGACTACAACACCGAGGGTGTTGAGACAACACAGAGGCTATGTTATGGCGACATACAGAAGACACGCTACAGGGTGGTCTGTAGCTACAACAGAACTTTCTACTGTGGGGCAGAAAGGCAACACCTCTGTTGCACCAGATGAAACGATGAGCGCAGCAAATGCAACCATGAGCGTTTGCTTCATCGCGTGTACTTGGAAATTGTCTGAGCTAAAATGAATCAGTATTCTGAATTGAAATGAAGTGAATGAATGGTTAGGCGCCGTGTAAGGTAGCGGCTAGTATTTTTTCATTCCGTCCGGCTCCCTGTTTGATAACTAATCGGCAATAATCAAAATGGTAAATATAGCTTTAAAGAATAGGAAAGTTGTCCAGCGCCATGAAAATGGTGCAGCATTTTAGTCGATGCGGAAGCTTTAACGTATACCTAAAGTCTGGAGGAAAACCGTTTTTCTTCTTGCAGTTTTGCAATTGTTGAACACACTACTGCGTTGAAATGTATGAATACCAGCTCAAAATGAGGACATTTTGTTATCATGCAGTCATTGCCACAACCACTGCGCTGTTGATTGTGATAAATCTAGATTTCAGCAGAATAGTGTGAGCTTTTGTTATAGAGCGCAAGCTGAGACTAAAGGTTATTAACACTCGAAAGAATCCTGTGGCTCACCGCGGCAGTCCGTGCTGGTAGAAGACGCCTTGAAGAATTCCTGAAGGGTACACTGCAAGGTGAATGGTGCAAATGTCTTATTTCTCCAGTTTATTGTGCGCCGTGGGTCTTCTTTTCCTTCCAGTTTGTAGCAGATGGTTTTGGCTCTTATATGAAGGATAAAAAACACAGGGACATCTAATCCCACTACATTTTGACAATGCGATAGTATTCGAAGCCGTTGATGCCTTTGACGGAAGTGATTAGTGGGGCTTGGGAGGAAAAGGCAGCTCTTCCTTGTCTGATGTCACCAGACCGGATACTTCCCATCGTCTGTAGGCAAGTGGCGTCACTTACAGCTAAAAACATGAGCAGCTGCTAATGCTGTCGTATTGCTAACATGCAAAGAAATTAGATGCCACTGTGAATTTTTTCATCGAATGTTTGTAATCGAACAAGGGGAGGACGTGGGGAGCTGATGAGGTTACGATCAACGAATTTAATGTAAATTCTTTCACAGTAACCCCCATGCGAACCAACCTTAAAGATTCTGAGATGCCACGACCCACGTACGGTCGTTTTCCCAAGTTTTAGTACGGCGGATGAGCAAAAAGCAATCACACAACATTAGGAACAGGCGTGTAAGAATTCTTTTAATGGTAAAGAATGGATGTTGCCTGCTAAGGAATTCCAAACTTCAATGGTATGATTGAAAAATTGTACTTAAAGAAGACATTGCGGGCTTAGAAGGGCTAACTTTTTAGGACAAGGTGGTTTTTTGGTGATCAAAGTTTTTAAAATGTCAGACAATTAACTAACAGAAAAAAACAAGGAGAATTGACTAAAGTGTACATGGATGTGAGGCATTCATGACGCAGTAATCGTCTCAATTCTTGGCGGAACATCAGCCGCGGTGCTGGTGTCCGCCGAGATATGTGAGACAGATACTGCGCCATTTCCTTTCCTCAAAAACCAATTTACCAATTTAACATCAACCGCGCCGTGAGGGAAAGGAAGAAGGTGGAGAGAATGATGGTACAGTAGGTATGAAGGACTGAGAATCATTTGGAAAGGAATAATGGTGCCAGGAATTGCTTTTGGGAATCCGGTTTTGTGCTTAAGGGCAGCAGTTCAGTCGGTGCTATAAATAAACCAGCGAACTGCTGACAGATTAGCATTAGGTTCCCACGATCAGACCACAAATGAGGCAGTACAAGGGGGCATGAGATGTGTATCCTTAGCAATACTGGAAGTTCAGAGTAAACATTTCTGCGAATAATGCCTGAGAAAATTGCGTAGGAAAAACATTCACTCACAATGACGGAAAAGGACTAGGACAGTAAACAGTAAGTATGAAGGAAACCAGTGCGGAGGTTGACAGTGAAAACACACAGTGAAAAAACCCAGATGATTAGCACTGGATAAAACCAATTGAAAGAGAACGTGCTCTAGTCCTGCATAGAAAATGGAAAAGGCAAATAAAGAGGGAATCTTTCGATGACAACTTCATAGGCAGAGCCCTACACTTTTAAGCGAGATCAGGGTGTCTTAGAACACGACGCTACACGAATAAATTTGACCAAGAAGATGACACGTATGCAGGGAGTGGTAAATCCGTAGAAACAATTGAACATATGTATTTTACTAGAATGTGACAGTATCCATCTATATGTCGATACAGGCACAGCCGCTGTCCCTGAAACCCCAGGCTTTAGAGTCAACGAGTGTAATCTGACTGAATCTGCGGTAGACGTCAGCAAAAAGCGATCGGAAGGTTGTTGGCTCAAAAGCAGGGGAGGTGACGTAAGGATAAAAGTTCAAGAATAAACATGGGAAAACTTAGAAGCCAATAAAATTTTCATGCAGCGAAAGATGGCAAATTTATAGATAATACTGTGAAACGTTATAGGTTGGTGAGAGAAACATATCAAATAAGGAAATACCCAGCACGGTGGCACCATTCGCCACCCCGTTTCAAAAGAGACATTTCTAACATCCATATGCGCATCGAAATGCAAAGAGCTATCCCACAGGTGTCGCTGTATACGTTACGTGTTCTTACCCATTTCGTTGTTGGTTGGGGAGTAAAAGGCGTTCACGACAGCAGGTCCAATGATCCAACTGCGGTGGGAAAGAAAAGTAAGCATTTCAGAATGCAAAAAAAAAACAGAAAAAAAAAGAGGCCAAGAGGTGAAGTGTGCGCGGCGTCTCTTTACACGTGTTATTCAGTGCACTATCAGGGACGAAAGTGCCCAGAGCGCCTATCACCCGCTGAAATAGGAAGCCTGCATGGACCACCTGTCGCTGAGTCATCTGTGTCTGGGATGTGTCGCTGCGACATCTGGTGGCTCGACACTGTAGTATCGAAACTGCACATGGTGTTCTCGACTATGTGTGTCCGAATTCTTCGCGCGTAGCAATACTGCGGCAGTCCGCAGCGGCGCGCTGCTAGATGTAATGATCTTCTCTTGTAGCGCTGCTATCGCTAGCGATATCGAACACACGCTCAAGCCGCCTTGCCATGGTACAGGGTTACCAATGCGCTATGATTTACAAACAAAGCCTCTTTTTTGAAGTTCGCTAAGGGCATGGTTGTTCACACAAGCGAAATTCAAAGGAGGAACCGTTTTTTTGCCTGGGATGTTGTTGACGACATCTTACACAATAGCGGTTCACACCTTGAGAAACAAAAAAAAAGGTTTTGTGGAAAGGAAAATGGCGCCGTTATTGTCTCACATCTCGGTGGACACACGAACCGCGCCGTAAGGGAAGGGAGGAAGGTTGGAGTGAAAGAAGAAAGAGAAAGAAGTGCGGTAGTAAAGGGATTCTGAATAATTTCCACCACCTGGGGAACTTTAATATACACTGACATCGCACAGCAAACGGTCGCCTTTTTGCGGGTCGCCTCCATCAAAACGAGGCCGCCGTGGCCGGGTTCGAACCAGGGACCTCCGGCTCAGTAGCCGAGTGCGATATCCACTGAGCCACCGTGAGGCACACTAATTTCTCGACTCGTCCTGCGGATCGCTTCGTGCGCCAGGTGCAAGGAAACCAGATAAGAGGCACGCGCAGTCATGACCGCAGAGTGTCGGGCCACCAGGCGGCGCCCGGATGGAATTCACCCAGCGCTTTCGCGTCCCGGATACTTCTTCCCCCGACAGTACTTGAGTTAGGGCTAGCTTTATTGCCTGCACGTTAACCCGTCACGCGATTAACACTGTGGCAATCAATAATTAGATTAATTGACAGGGCGTCACGTTAAGCAAAAAGTTTTGATTATTGTTTTAATTCACTGTTCTTAGGTGGACCGGATGTGTTTTGCCCTGTGATCAAGCAAAGGAACCTTGTGTGAGAAGGAAAGTAACCACTTACCCGTCCTTGTCGTACGGCAGTCGCAGCTTGAGCATTTGATGCACCCAATTGTTACGCACTATCCACACCAGAATTTGCGCGAAGGAACAGTTTTGACATAGCTCGGGTACCTGCAGAAAGAAGTCGGTTACTCTTTACAGTCAGGGAAATACGTGTTCGTTGTGGACATTGGAGTTTTGCAATTAAGAAAACATAAAGAAGCTGCAAAGGAACGGGGCCTACAAAAACGTGCTTTGAGATTATGATGGAAATAAAACGATCTTGCCTAATACACGGTGACAGGATGAAGCATTGGAATATTGATGAAACGGGGATTCTCATTTGAGTTGGGACGGGGTTATCGCATAAAACAAGCTGAAGCGACGTTCGGTGGTGTGCAACTTAGGTTTTGCACGCGTATACCGTAACGTAACCACATCTTGGTAAAATATTACTTATATAAATTAATACGTTGTTGAAATTATATTGCTTTTAACAATCGAAAGTATTCGTCGTATAAGGTATGGTTCATCTTCTTTTCAGTGCTTATTGGGATATAAACATTGTGTAAGTAGAAACGTATATGATGCCTTTGAAGCACCGATGAAAAGCCTTGAGTTGATAACTCTGGCGGTGTACCATAACTCTTCTCGACGAAACGTAAGACTGCGCGTCTCAACGGCATTGCGCACGGAAGTTCTACCGAACGCTACGCTGTCCTAAAACTGTCCAATTCCTGTGTGACGGCTGGGGCCGAGCTAGTTTTCGGTTCCTCACTTTTGAGATCGCTGTCCCGCTCACTGATCATGGTTTTCAGCTTTGGAATACTCAAGGAAAGTACGAGGTGATGTGACAAATCTGCCTTAGCAGTGTTGGTTGTGAATTTCACTTCTACAACGGTCGCCTTGCTATTGCGGCATTTAATTGTACTTGTAATAAGGAAGTAATTACCCATTGACATCCACCCAATCGCAGCCATACGGCTACAAAGGAAAGCTATACAGCTTTCCCAGAAACTTCGCAGTTAAAGAAAAATTCGTCCTGGTCCGGGGTTGGAACCCGGAACCACCGCTTCACCGGAGCAGTCGCTCTACCAATTGAGCTAACCGGGAAGGCAACCTTATGGTAGGGTGAGAGCAAATTGATCAATAACTCGAAGTGGGAACAGTGTTGGTCAAATGTTTAGGGGAATCCCCCAAGGTGGAGTAGATTTGTAATAAGGGAGTAATTACTCATTGACATCCACCCAATCGCATCCACCAATTGTACTTCGCCGTCAATTTTAGTTCCAGAGCAGCGTGGGTTTCTCGGTGGCTTAAGCGTCTGGAGGGGCAAGTGGCTGGTTAGTGGTGGGTGAGATGCTTTTGTAAGATGGAGGTGGGTTGTTTGTAGGGGAAAGGGGGCGGGTGCTTCTGGACGGTGAACCTGGGTGGAGGGCAACTATGGTACGCTGGTGGGTGGAGGATTCCGAAGGGAGGCAGCATAACAGAACAGACGGGCAGGCTTCGAGAAAGTGAGGGTAGTAATGCTTACGCATTAAAAGGAGCGCAACACTTGCCACCGATAGCAACTGCCATACTGAAAGGCTTCACGTGGTGTCACAAATGGATGTCTGCCGCCGCGTTTTCTGCAGTAGTCGCTATGATAAGCAGCTGACAGAGTGCACGAACACTTTACGCTAGAGTAGCTGTATTGCCTCGTTCCTGCTCCACTTCCACCTTCGACGAGACCACCGGAATCATGGCTGAAATGCAGTGGAAAGGGCATTGACGCCAACACGTTCGAATTATGATCCGGAACTCGCTGTACGCGTTAAAGTATACATCCGTGCGAGGCACTCCAGCTACCACTACATCATTTCGATGGCGCATACACACGGCGGGGGATTGGCCAGGGTGCATTACGGATCCTCTGGCCTGAATTTAAACATATTAGACGGATGAGTCTTTCTGGTTTGGTTTGTAATGTAGAAGGACATTACAAACAACCAATAATAATAATAATAATAATAATAATAATAATAATAATAATAATAATAATAATAATAATAATAATAATAATAATAATAATAATAATAATAATAATAATAATAATAATAATAATAATAATAATAATAATAATTTTTATTAGTCCTCATAGTATACACATGATAACTTGCCGGGCCTGCCGAAGCCTCTGCATGGCTAGTATGGCAGAGCCCGGCAGCGGGGCAGAATCTGAATTCACAAACAAATGGTATGCGCTTGTTCAGATTAACAGGCAGCCAAATATGCTATTGGCGTACACACTGAAAACTCATAATTGTGTCATATAAATACGTTAAAGAAATATTTTTTTTTAAGTTCAATACACTTTCAATGTATTAGCATAAATCAGTCAGACAAAATAAAAGGAAAGAGGACCACACTGAGCAATGCCATTGTGCACATACACAGAAAGGAACAAAACTATATCGGATGCTCCGAAACATCATAAAATACGTACCAAAAGCACTATGCACCACCTATTTTTGAAGTTTTATTAAAGCTCTTTTCATTCCGGATCGTGTAGTTTGTTGTAATACTGTCCCAGGAAGGTCATTAAAGGTCAGGGGAATGTAGTATTTTCTAAGGCTTTTACCGTAACGTGTTCTTATAGGAGGTATCGCAAAACCTGTATCGGCACGTAAAACTTTACCGATGCTGCGTCGCTGACGAAAATCTGTATTCCAAAAGTACTTGGGAACAATGGTGGAGAGAAAAAGGGTGTCAAAGTCTGGAAGTCTTAGATATTTAAACAATGTAATACCAGGTGCAGGGGGGTTGGTGTTATAAGCAATACTTTTAAGAATCTTCTTGAGTAGCCCATTAATTTTGTTTTTCCAAAACAATGAACAATTGAAAAAACAGGCTATACCATATCGTATGACAGAATATGCTAAGGAGTGTAAGATCATTTTTTTTACACGTAAAGGAACAAGTGATTGCAATCGGTACAACATGCAAGCAATCTGCCGAAGTCTAGTACAGATAAAGGACATGTGTTTGTTCCAAGCCAGGTCGGAGTCAAAGTAGACACCCAGATATTTTACTGAATCAGTGTACTGAACGGGTGGGCATGCGCAGGACGAGCATTTGTGGGAATGAAGGTAAACAGGTATTTGTGTACTGATAGTTCGCAACGGATTATGAAAACATACCAGTTGTGTCTTGGTTGGGTTTACATTTATCTTGTTTTCTTGAAACCATGCCATGGTTTCAGTCATGTCTAACTGTAGCATTGACACAGCGTCCTTGTAATTCATATGCCTAGCAATAATAAGTGTATCATCGGCATACTGATAAATATTACTGTATCGAATGACCGAGCTAAAATCATTAACATAAATGTTAAATAGTAACGGTGATAACACTGATCCTTGTGGTACACCCGTCTGAGTGAATTTTATGGTACTTCTAAATTCTCCTAAACAGACTAACTGCGACCGCTGCGAGAGATAATTACGCAAAAAATCATGAAACTGGCCGCGGAAGCCATAGCTATACAACTTGCTGCACAGTATGTCCCGACTGACAGAATCAAAGGCCTTGGCTAAATCCAAGAAGAGAGCACATGCAATCTGGTTTCGCTCAAAAGTTTCATGTAGAAAATCTGATAGGCTTTCGAAGAGCACATTTGTACCGCTACCTGCTATGAATCCATATTGAGAAGGTGTGAGCATGCTATGCTTTTCTACAAAGCTGTACATAACATCGAGAACATGTTTTTTCTAAAATTTGAGATAGTATAGGCAGTACAGATATCGGCCGATAATTTGCGGGGTTCGAAGGATCTCCATTTTTGTATAGGGGAATGATGCGTGCTTGCTTCATTTCATCGGGCATCAGGCCCATCTCTAAAATAGTGTTCAAAATACAAAGAACCGGTTCCGTCAATACCGGCAGATTCCGCCAGATATCGTCCGCAGATATGCCATCCACACCAACAGCGCGTCTTTTCCGAGACTGTCGCACAATGTGCACTAAAGTTTCCTTATCAAGTGGTGGTAGGTAGGCCGAGTCCGTAGTAAGGTTCGCTGGCGCCTGATAATGGGATCGTTCATGACTGTCAGCTTGAGACCCGAACGAAAAGTGGTCATTTAGACTGTTTGCAACGTCCGACGATATCTCTCCGAATCCTTTTTTAATGTTATCAATGTAACTATGCGATTGACAACCACGCAGCTCATTTACCAGCATCCACGTTTTCTTTGCATTATTCTTAGAAGCTGAAAATTGGGTGTTATAATGCTGCCGTCTAGAAGCCCGCAGCATTGCCGTTACTTTATTTCTCGTGGCTCTGTACAAATCCCTTAGTGACTGATTATTTGGTGATTGTCTGCATTTCTTCCAAAGTTGTTCTTTTTCTTTTATAACCGTTAATATATTATGATTCAACCAGTGCAGATTTGTATGGCGCTTTTTGACAGAAACTGTTTTTTTACACTTGTCACGAATATCAGAAAATATTTCTAGGAACCTCTTATAGGACGTACCTGGACATGAACTCGAGTGTACCGTTTTCCAATTTTGTTCTGAGATTAATTGGTCGAGCTTAGCTCTATCGATTATCTCCAAACAAGTATTCCAAACGGGTCGCAAACATGGCTCATGAGCACAGTAGATTTTACAGCCAACAAAGTAGTGGTCTGCCAGTTTTTCGGTAATTAACACGGAGTCTACACTCAAAGACTTTACCCGATATATTGATAGATAATCCTAAAAAGTTCTGGAAAGTTATCAATCCTACAGACCGGTCTAAAATTATTTTAACAAGCGCTAATGACGAACCTGTTCCTAACAATGAATGCTCCACTGTATTAAATGATGTCTTCTCCAGCCACTTCACGAAATCCCTGCCAAACGACTTACCTTATTGTTGCGCCCATAATTATCTGCCAATGTATCCTGTTATCGTCAACCCGGATGGAATCGCCAAAATCATTGACGGCCTGAAACCATTTTCAGCCGCCGGCATCGACTGTATTAACTCAAAATTTCTGAAAAGCACTAAGATATATTCCTCCATTATTCTTTCTAAATTATTTCAGCAGTCTCTAGAAAATAGCGCGATGCCGGCCGACTGGAAGATAGGGAAGGTGATTCCAGTACATAAATCCGGAAACAAGCACTCACCTTACAACTACCGGCCTATTTCAATCACTAGCATCCCCTGTAAGATCCTAGAACACGTTCTTTTTTCACATATAGCAAATTTCTTAGAGTCAAACTCGTTTTTTCATCATGCACAACACGGTTTTCGTAAGTCATATTCATGTGAAACGCAACTTGTTCTCTTTACTCATAAATTGCATGCAATTCTTGATCATCGTTCCACTGCAGATTGCATATTTTTAGATTTCGCCAAGGCTTTTGATAAAGTTTGTCACCGGCTTTTGCTACTAAAACTGCGCATGATAGGGCTCGATACTGACGTACTAAAATGGCTAGAGTGCTTTTTAACAGACCGTCAGCAGTTTGTAGCAACTAATGGAACTAACTCACATTTACACCCCGTTCTTTCTGGCGTTCCACAAGGTACCGTGCTTGGGCCCTTACTCTTCTTAATATTCATTAATGACCTGCCTGATTCTGTTACATCATCAATTCACTTATTTGCAGATGACTGCGTCCTTTTCCGTGAAATAATAACCGACGATGACGTACGCGCAATTCAAACTGACATTAACAACATCTCTTCTTGGTGCAAAGCATGGCAAATGACGCTAAACGTTAACAAGTGCAAATTCCTGCGCGTATCAAGGTCATCTAGCAACTCACCTACGTATCACCTTAACAATGTAGCTCTCGAATCAGTAGCGTCATACAAGTACCTTGGCATTCATATCGCTTCTAACCTTAGCTGGAACAGTCATGTCGAATTCATTGTCAACAAAGCTAACCGCATGCTAGGCTACTTAAAACGGAACTTTCGCTCGGCCCCTTCTAGTACCAAGCTTCTCTTCTACAAAACGTTAGTTCGTTCGCAACTTGAATACGCATCTTCAGTTTGGGACCCGGGCACTACTGATCTCATTAACCAGCTAGAAATGATTCAAAATAATGCAGCTCGTTTCATCTTCTCTAATTATCACCGCACCGCTAGTGTATCCTCAATGAAATCTAATCTCAATCTGCTACCCCTCACATTTCGTCGAAAGCATGCACGGTTATGCCTCTTTCATAAGATATTTTACCATGATGACTTACACGATAAATTGCTCATTCCGCCTTCATATGTATCATCACGCATTGACCACGCTCACAAGGTTGGCATAAATTCATGCAACACTAAATGTTTCTCCGATTCTTTCATACCCCACACATCTAAAGACTGGAACCGCCTTCCCTCTTCCGTTGCAACAATTAAAAAATTTTGGTTATTTCAGTCTGCCGTGCGCAATATAGAACATGCGAGTTTTTCTTAACATTGTATAAAACCTACCTCTTTCCTGTGTGTTCATATATTATTTAATTTCACCACTGTGTACACTCAAACGATTTTCATTGTGTTATATTAAGTGTTATGGGACTTTGTTTAGATCATTTTTAACCAAAATTAACTGTCACTTACAGTATTACTTGTATGTTTTTGTTGCTGTGCATATCTTTTGTTTGTTTATTGATTAAAACCCACTCCCCTCTGTAATGTTTATACCCTGAGGGTAACACTAAATAAATAAATAAAATAATAAAATACCGCCGGGAGGCCGGACTAGCACATGGTCAATGCATGACACTACAGTTCTGTCGCATACAAGTTCTTCTCTGGTTGCCTCACGGACCAGCGATTCCACTCCATATTCAGCTAATATGTTTAAATAATTATTCGCCAAGGCCTTGTCTATTTTCAAGGTGTCGATATTGAAGTCTCCTATTAAGCATAAATTACTGTAAGATGGTAACCTCTCTAAATATTGCTTTAATTCTTCTAAAAAGGATGGAGCATGCTCTGATGGTGGCCTGTAAACAGCAACTAGAGTTATCGTCATTCCGGATAGCTCCAGATCAAGTGCAAGGGACTCAGCTGTCTTAAATTCTATCTGAGCGGGTAGGGATGACCATCGTGATTTGATAAAGACCGCTATGCCGCCGCCCCTTCCTTTGGGTCTCGTAACGTAGTATTCTTGATACCCAGGTAGACGAAACTGATGTGTCAAGTTGTCTGAAATGTTTATTTCCGTCAGAACGAAAACCTCGATAAGATGAATGATATCTCGGACACTGACTAAAAAGTGGTCCCAGTATTTCTTTATACTGCGTATGTTTATATGTATAACTGAAAAAGACGCGAGGTTTTTTTCAAATACCGAGCTAAGAGCGGTACAATTGGGAATGGAATGAAACCGCACAGACATCTTAGATCAGTTTCTGGATATCCTCTTTGGTTACTACCTTAACTAAGGAGCTGCCCTCTTCCTTTCTGGCAAAGATTTTGCCATTCTTTGTCCACACGTATTTGTACTCCATTTGTTTCGCCTTGATCCGAGTCATCCAAAACAGCTGCTTATTTGCCTGTGTCAAGTTCTCGTTCAAGAACATCACGGAGGGAATGACATTTTCTTCTGCAAGTGAACGAAGCTTCCCTCGAGCGAGAAGCCATTTATCACGAACGGATGGGGACGCAAAGCGAACGAGAACAGGTGGTGTCTTATCCTTTTTGGCAGCAAGACGATGGGCCGCAACTATGTCACCTTCGTGAAAATCTTGGAGCTCCATTTTTGCGGCCAAGTCGGCCATTACAGCTTTCAAGTTCTCGCCACTGGTGACGGCAAGACCATGCAATTCTAAATTTGAAAGCCTGCTGTACTGCTCCGCATTATTCAGCTCAACCCGAAGGTGGCTAATCTCTTCCGACTGGTGTGTCACCGTGGCCGTTAGTGTAGAAACTTTCTCTTCGAGGCTTTTTTTTGCAGCATCTTGTGCTGTGTTCTGAGCGACCAGTGAGTCATAAGCCGATGACATGAACTGCACCGAATTTTGGAGGTCAGTAACCACCTGCTTCAAATTCAAGACCTCATCGATCCTGTCTTTGAGAGACAGAAGTGCATCCACCTTTCCCTGCAAGGGCAAGAGGCCAACTATGGTAGTGTTAATGCTTTCCAGCTGCCGACGCAGGGCTGTTAGCTCTTGGGCTACAGATGTGCTATCTGCAGCGACATCAGATTCCGACTGTGTTGGGACATTGTTCCCTTCCGTCTGAGACGATCTACAACCCTTGCACTTCCAACAGTCTCTTTTCGCCTGACCCATGGCCATAAATGTATTATCAGCTACACCTGAGCATGATTTGCCAAGATGATAACCGTTTCTGCATTCTGCGCAAGTCAGGTATCTGCCGTCTTTAGGAAGAACTTTTGAACACGCAGAGCAGTTTTTCCCGTCAGACATGGCCACAAGCAAACAAAAGACAAAGTGAGAACAATTATACTGCGCAAGTGACTATTTTCATAACCATACACTTCACAGGTGCAGTCGGCGGCAAACCAAGAAACACTAATACAGAGACGAAAAAAACGCTCACCTGTAATAATAATAATAATAATAATAATAATAATAATAATAATAATAATAATAATAATAATAATAATAATAATAATAATAATAATAATAATAATAATAATTTTATTTCCTGTCAGGCAATACAATACAATTCCGGGCATGCCAAAGCCATCTGTGGCTTGTTGGGCAAAACCCGGCAGCAGGCGGCAAATCTCTTTTTTTCCTACTCAGGAAAAACATTTCAAATTGACAATGCACAATGAAAAGAAAAAAACACTTCAACGAAACACAATAAAGTCATTAACAACAGGAAATGATCAAGTGGTTTGCTTTAGGTTACTTACTAAAACCGAAAAAAAAAGAAGATGATGAGAGCGTTATACCCTAAGAACACAAGAAAACAAATCTGGAGCACTTCTTCCTTTATACTGTCTTTTCCTTTAAGACAGTGTAGGTTATGAGGGCTTTCTTTATTGCCTTCTTATTCTTCAGTACCTTTATTTCATTAGGTAGACTGTTAAATATTGCGGGGACATAAAAGCAGCGCTGGCTTTCTCCGTATTTAGTTCTAGTAATTGGTAGTTCATAGGTGGAGACAGAACGGAGGTTATGACCAGATGACCGAGCAACTTTGAATTTGTTAGTCCACATATGTCTGACGGCAGCATACTGAAGAAAGACATTGTTAAATTTTGGGAAACTAAAGCTAAGAAACAAATCCTCCTTAGGCACAGAAGTGTTGTACGCTACACTTTTTAACGCACACTTTAACAAATTATTTACCCGCGTTTTCCAAAATTCCGCACAGTTAAAAAAACAGCAAATACCATATCGCAACACTGAGTAGCCTAATGAGTGAAGTATCACCCTTCTAACCGAGACAGGCGTGTATAATTTGACATTGTATAAAAGGCAAAACACACTTCTCAGCTGTTTACAAACATAAGATAGGTGAGAGCGCCAACTTAAGTCACCGTCTAGATAAATACCCATGTACTTTACCATTTCTTCATAGGGAACCGGCGAACATTGACAGGAACAGCAGTTAGAGGAATGTAGCCTTAGAGGAGCATCTAAGTTGAGAATCTTCAGAGGGCTTCTAAAACATACTAGTTGGGTCTTTGTGTTATTTATACTGATTAGGTTTGAGTCATACCAGTCTAATACGGCAGTCGCATCTTTTTGGAGCAGCTCAACACAGGCGTAATAGTCTATGTGGCGAGAAATAAGAAGTGTGTCGTCTGCATATTGGTACAGGTTAGATGAAGTAATGCTTTGTTTCAAGTCATTGACAAAAATATTGAATAACAAAGGTGATAGAATAGACCCCTGCGGAACACCACACCTAAGTTCTACGGGGGAGCTCCTCTTTTTTCCTATACAAACAAGTTGAGTACGATGACACAAGTAACTCTTCAAAAAGTCATGGAATTGACCACGGAAACCATAAATATGCAATTTTTGAAGCAGTATTTGATGGTCTATTGAATCGAATGCTTTGGACACATCTAAGAACAGACCACAGGCAACCTGATTCAGCTCAAGAGTAGAGTGCAACAGGTCCGAGACGTCTTCCAGCAGGCTCAGTGTGCCCTTTCCTGCCACAAATCCGTACTGATTGTCTGCAATCGTTTGATGTGAATCCAGGAAACTGTGCATAACTCTGGACACTTGTTTTTCTAAAATTTGCGCTAAACAAGGCAACACAGATATCGGACAATAGTTTTTAATTTCTGCCGCCGCGGTGGCTCAGTGGCTATGGTGCTCGGCTGCTGACCCAAAGGACGCGGGTTCGATCCCGGCCGCGGCGGCTGGAATTTCTTTGGAGGAGAAATTCTAGAGGCCCGTGTACTGTGCGATGTCAGTGCACGTTAAAGAACCCCAGGTGGTCGAAATTTCCGGAGCCCTCCACTACGGCGTCTCTCATAGCCTTAGTCGCTTTGGGACGTTAAACCCCATAAAAAAATAAAAAAAAAATAAAAAAAAATAAAAAAGTTTTTAATTTCTGATGAATCACCCTTTTTAGGCACAGGGATAACTCTTGCACGTTTCATAGAGTCGGGGACTTTGCCGGTCGCAATGATAGTGTATAACGTACAGAGAAGCACGTTTTTCAGGACCTCGAAATTTCTAACAATATCATCCATACGAATGCCGTCGATGCCAGCGGACTTTCTTTTTTTGAACGACTGCAAAATTTCCTGCATATCAGTTTCGCTCATTTCAGGCAGAAAAGCTGACTCAGAGACTGCGACATTACGCATGCGCGCCGATGAAGAAACACTCAGGGATTCAAGAGTAGGCACGGATGAAAAATGCAGGTTAAATCGATCTGCAAGATCCTTGCTTACAGGGCCAAAATTTCGCTCGATAATCCCTTGTGTGTCACGAGGCTTGTAACCGCGCAGTTCATTTACCAGCTGCCACGTTTTAGCAGAGTCATTTCTGGAATAAGAAAACTGCTTCTGGTACTGGTTTCTTCTTGCTAATCGAGAAAGCGCCGTGGCTCTATTTCTTGCGGCTCTAAAAGCGTTTCGCAATGCCACATTTTTCGGATATCGCCTACATCGCTGCCATAAACTATCTTTTTCATGTATCGCTTCGAGTACATCAGGATGTAACCAACTGAGGTCTTGATTGCGTCTTTTTACTTTCACCTTTCTTTTGGCGGTCTGAACAAAAGTGCCGAAACAGTCCAAAAAATCATCATACATCGCTTCACCATGCGGCTTTGACAGAAAAGAGCTCCAATCATAACCGGCCACACACTGATCCAAAACTTTTTTGTCAATAATTTCAATGCTTTCTACTTTTCGCTTATTAGAAACTTTCACCCTGGAGACAATACAACATCCGACAAAATAGTGGTCAGCAAGTTTCTGGTTGATAACAATACCCTCAACTGAAGCAACGTCATAATAATGATAATAATAATAATAATAATAATAATAATAATAATAATAATAATAATAATAATAATAATAATAATAATAATAATAATAATAATAATGTTTATTTCCACCATAACATATGATGGAGGTGGTGAGAAAAAAAGCGAGGACACTTGACTAAGTTCTCACCACCTCAGGCAGTGGCATGCAGCAAGACACATTCCGCTCTGTACATACTGCACACATGCAGCAAAAAAAATGGTTTTTAAAAAGAAATCTAAGCCTTCAGTGACCCTTGAACACCCTTGAAGAAGGAACTGAGCTGCTCCCGAAACGTTGGGATTTCTTTTAATGCGGCATTAAAAAGGACATTAAAAAGACCCAAAGGTTTTTTTAAAAAAACAAAATATAAGCAGTCAGTCACCCTTGAACACCCCTGAAGAAGGATCTGAGCTACTCCAGAAATGTTGGGATTTCTTTAAATGCGAGGGCACTACTTCACAAGCACTCCTGAAAAAAGCCGACGGGTCTCTGAATCCTCTACCTTTGACCCTTGACTATTCAGCCTTGAACCGTGTCCCTTACGGTCAAATGACTCGGATACGATGTGGATAGCGCAAGGTCACGTGGCAGGAAAGTTTAAAACAAAATGCTTTGGAGGACAATGTAAGGAAATTTCTAGGCAAGAGTGAAGCTAATTCGAAACCGAGTGCTTTCTCACGTCACACTCGTTTTAACGGCGGTAAAACTCCAGCCCTTGATTGGTTTATATACTCCTACATCATGTTCTAGCCGTCATACTGTTGTTTCTCTATTTGTGTGAACATAATTTTCGAACAGTCCTGTCCTTACGCCATCACTTATCGCACTTAATTAAAGTTGAACTAAGCCTACCAGGACAGCTGCGGCCATTACGTAATGGCTCAAGGTACTAGGCGAGGGAAAGATGGCGACTCCTATTCGTTGAAATGTGAACTAACTGCTGGAAAATTAGGCATTTCACTTGAGACACTCTCAAATGCGGTCACAGTCGGCGATATGGTGTAAATAAACCCCAAACTCACGTATTGGTAAAGTTGCTCCAGATAAGTAGTGTTGTACAGCCATTCCGGGTATCCAATTTTTCTTCCCATTTTCGCCAGCTGGAAAACGGAAAAGACAATGCATTCACGCGCTTCACAGTAAGAACTGCATGTTTTGTTGCTAAGTTTGTTGAAACTGGTTGTAGAACGTGTCGGGAAAGTAGTATGCAAACTGTAGTTTTCAGCCAACCATCTGCACGCTCTGACGCTAAAAACAGCGCAAACGGGGACGAAGCAGAGAGAGGGACACGACGTTTTTAGCCTCAGATCATGCACCAACCAGCCCAAATTTCCACCCTTTTGAAGTATCTGTATGCAGCTTTTTGCTAGCGGTGCTTTAGATGTGTCAGCAAAATTTTGAGTCAGAGGCCCCATTAGTGCTAACATGTGAGAGTGAACCTTGACTCTGCCATGATGAAAATAGTCTACAGACTTTCTATACATTCTTTATAGACTCTATTGCCTTCATATAGATTTTTACTTCTGTCTTTTGACAGTTTATAAAGTATCTATTGACAAGTCTAATAAAATTATAAGGCCATAATTGTGTAGGTAGTCTGTAGATTGCCTGTATGATTTTTATTTTCTATAGACAAGTCTATGGGACTTGTCTTCACAAAGGTTATATATTTTACTTACTAAAGTCTATGTAGAGTCAATAGACTGTCCAAATAAATTTTTGTTTGGGTTGTGTAATTAATAAAGGATGAGGAAATGTTGGACGAACAGCACTTTTCGAAATCTTGAAAAACAAGGTTTGCACAGCACCTTATCCTCTGCTGCATTTCTCGTTTCATTGTCCATCCATTTAGCCTTTTGCAATGTTTCGTTAAAGACTTCCATGAGCCGCTTGGCAAGGTCTTCGACCTGAAAGCAAAAGTGTAAATGCATCGGATGGTTGTATACTCTGCTGCTATAACTGGAAAGACGGACGTTATTCTTCATAGACGTTGTATAAATGTTTGTTGCATCTTTGTAACACAAACACGTAAGTTGCCGTTTCGACGCATGCACACTTTAACGTTTATTTTGCATGTGCCATGTTTGCAAAAGGTAACAGGTAACGGCATTTTTTTCTTCGCCATGGAGTGCAGCACGTGTCAATCAATCAATCAATCAATCAATCAATCAATCAATCAATCAATCATTCAATCAATCAATCAATCAATCAATCAATCAATCAATCAATCAATCAATCAATCAATCAATCAATCAATCAATCAATCAATCAATCAATTCAGTTCGGATGCAAAAAGGGGATGGCGAGAAAAAAGCAGCTGCTTCACGGGCCTCACCACCCCAGAAGTCAGCAGCACGCACAAGGCAAAAATAGAACAAAAACCAAAAGTCGCTGGAGGAATTCCTACAAATATAATTGCGTTTGGATGAGCCCTATTTACAGTAACACACGCAATCACATAATCGAACATGTTTCACGTAATTTGCAGCAATAGGTTCTGAAAAAATAAAAGCTATAACAGAGAGCGGCACAGTACAAGTTGGCATGCGCACATCTCCGATAACAATAGCGTAGATTGCTGTACAAATTTCTTGCGGATGGCAGTCAGGGACATATTAGTTAGTTGATCATGTAATGAGGTATTTAGAAAACTGAGTACAGTAGAGGTTAACATAGAAAACCCGGTGTTTGTTTTACACTTAAGTAACACAAAGTAATTTTGTCTCCTGATGTCATATGATGAGTGGGGATATGTAAAAGGTACAATTTGGGAAAGAAATGTAAGCTTTTGTCGTGTTTTTTTTATAAAGACACCTGTTAATCTCTAAATGTGTGTGAAGTAAGCAGAACTTGTGTCTTGATCTTTTTAGACGTTTTTGTCTTAAAGAGTGTCTTAATCGTTCCACTGTACAGCTGATAAGCAAACCCATTCCTTTGTTAGTTTTGTAAAAGACGGTGCATTTGCACGGGTAATATAAAGACTTCACTCTTTGATAGTCATTCCACTATACCCAAAATTCTGGACAAAAGTATCTTCAGCGGAAAACCGTTTATGAACGCAATTTGCTCATATAATGCTAGATTTCACTATAACAACAAATATATCGGCCGATCACCCGGCGGCAGGCTTGCATTTTTTTTCCATTAACGTTTTTACTCATACTTTTAACTGCGCGAAAAAACACGGACACAAGGTTGAAGGCACGACACGAGAGCAGTGTCTACCTTCTACCTTGTGTCCGTGTTTTTTTGCGCAGTTGAAAGTATGAATCCCCACCAACTCGCCCAGTTTTCCGTCCTTATTAACGTTTTTACTGTCGTAAAAAGCGGTCTCCATTGGTTTTTTGCGGCAGCCTTAACTCTTCGATGCGATCGATGGAAACACTTTAAAAGAAATATTTTCCTGGATATCAGAATAATGGACCATTACATTAAACATTTCCATAGATATATCTTATAATTTTCCAAGTTTCAAAATTTTGGACCGAGAATGATGGGCATGACTGTTATTAGGAGGGTCAGCAACTATGTTTTGTTAATTCTTGGCGTAGGTGGTAACTAAATTTTCCATTACCAAGCTCAAACATCTCCCCCCCCCCCCCCCTTCGTATCTCTCTTCTAGACCTCGTAGTTACTAGGGATTCATAAAAGGAAGAGACTTCCACTCTGCCAACATTCTTCCTCCCCAGGAAGCTGGTAATACATGACCCGCTGCCATGGGAAATTATTTCTGTTGGCGCCACAATTTATTAATCCGAAAGCATTAGATGTCTAGGTAGCGTCATCAAAATTTGTCCGCAAGATTGTAAAGTGCAGTAAAGATAAATGTGCAAAAGTTTGATTGTGTTAGATAGTGTGTAATGAGGTTTTGCTGTAAGAAAAATTTGGTTCATGAGTAGAGATTAGTTAATTAATTACATGTGAAAATTACACTTGGATGTGGGAATAGCCACGGTCGTCGATATAGCACATGGACCTCAGAATAGCCACAGAAATTGATATAGGATGTGGACGTTGCTCCAATGCGAGTAGCCGCAGTGATGTCCAAATTTTTTCTCCTTAGATTTGAATGTGTTAACAACTAATTGTGCGAGGAACTAGCATTCGAGGTTACCTCTTCTTTTGCTTCTTTGCTGAACTTGTGCTGTACGTAGAGATGACCGACAATCTCAGGCATCATGTTGTTGACAGTACCAACGCACTTTTCCCACCGCGGACTGTCGGCGACCACCCCAGAAATTGCTTGCGAGAGCTCGAAGGAAGCATTTCGATATTGTTCAGATGCTTGCGCTGCCCATGCCTTCATGACTTGCAGGCCAGCGTAGTTGTACAACGTCTTTCTGGAAAGAAAATTTGAGGCAGGCCGCTACGTTTAGGGCAGAGAATAATTCAAGCATCAATGTAGGGCACAAAGGCGTTTCTCTAGGCGGAGCTCGAGGTGCCGGAGGCTCGTCTTCTTCGGCACATCCAAATGAATGCAGTTATCACCCCGTCTCGCCTCTTTCTCTATCGCTATCGATCGGACCCTTCCCGTCCCAACTGCCCCAGTATCTATGCGGACCTGGCCAATTGCCTCTTCTATTGTCCGGCTACTCAGCAGTCGGCTTCCTATCCCCACCTTCTTTATCCATCACCACCTGGCTCGACTGGCTTGGCGCTGAAGGGGAAGAAGAACAGCGACTTCTGGTCGCCCAGGTGGTCGACATGCTCGGCCTGTAAATTATGGCCGAATGAAGGTTTTGTACTACTACTACTAGGGCACAAACATTTCAAGCTTTATATTTAGGGTAGCGTTCAAACGACAGGGCATATTACTGTGTGTGAGGTGTACTGATTATTTTGTTTTAATGCGAAAGATGGTACAGAAAATCACAGCGATGACAAGTAAAATAGGCTGATGTCATAAACTGGCCGTGTGACGCACACAGCAATCCCAGCACTGCCATTTCAATCATATACATGTTTGTTCGGCTGTACGAGGGGGTACCCAAAAGAAACCGGACTAATGTTTTGAATCGGCACAGCTTCCGTGGTACCGCGTTTTGCCGCTAGGAGCGCATAGAACGAACATTTCAGAGTCAGTAAGCCGAGTGCCGTCGCTGAAGGAGGTCAGACTAGTTTAGGCAGAGTTTTAGAGTGATGACTGCTTTGTGAGTGTCGTTTTTGCAATGGCTGATTTTCGTGAACAGCGCCGGTGAAATTCTGATTCTCGGAAAAAGTGGAACGGAAACTCTTGAAATATTCAGAAATGCGTTCAAGGACGATGCTATGGGGACAACTCAAGTGTTCCTGAATTAAATCCTGAATCAAAGCAACAGTCATGCCAATGGAAAACTTCAAATTCACCTCGCCTCAAGAAAGCTCGTCAGGCGAAACCAAGCCTCAAAACAATGCTGATTTGTTTTTTCGACGTGAGAGGAGTCGTCTATTCAGAATTTGTTCCGCAGGGTCAGACAGTTAACCAGGCTTTCTACTTGGATGTTTTGAAAAGATTCAGCAACAGTGTTCGGTGGAAGCGGCCTGATTTGTGGCAGACGGGCGACTGGTTTTTCCACCATGGCAATGCCCCTGCTCACACAGCCCTGTCTCTACGACAAATCCGGACCAAAAATGGCATGACCTCTGTTCCTCAACCATCATACTCACCCGACCTTGCCCCGTGCTACTTTCTTTGTTTCGTAGAATGAAAAGACAGGTGAATGGAAAGCGTTTCGCTGAGGTTGCTGAGGTGAAGAAAAAAACGACGGAAGGACTGTCAAGCATCACAAAAGATGAATTTAAACAATGTCTTGAAAAATGGAATGAAAGATTCGACAAACGTATCATTGTAAGTGGAGAGTACTTTGAAGGATATTGAAGGTCTGTGCTGAAAATGTGAACAAATAAGTTCAAACAAAAATAAGTCCGGTTTCTTTTGGGTACCCCCTCGTATATACCTCCCACTGGCCGATCCCAATGTGGCGCCAGTTTTCCCGACTGCATTTGCACCAAATTTGTGAGCAGCCGTTTGTCATACAGCGTTCCGGGAGGTGTCATACGGTTCTTGTGGCATATAGCGAACATGTGCTATAGTCGATTTGGACGTCAGCTTGCGACAGGGATTCGAACCGGTGACATACGCACCTTAAACTGTATGTGTAACAAGTGAAGGCGGGCTAGTTGGTGGTTGACAATGGAGTGCATATTGCAACCGCGCAAAACGACGCAGGACGAAGAGAGGAAAGCACAGGACAAGACGCGGAACTTCAACTAAAGTTTACTACAGGAAAACCGCGTTTATACAGGAAACGTAATCACACCTGATAAACAGCCGAAACCATCAAATAACACAGGCACGTGGGCGCGTATGGCACAAGTTAGCATCTGGATAGTTTAACTCTTTCTTAGATAAAGATACTGAAGTGGAGCTGATGCACTGGTCATTTTCTTTTTTTATGCAGTAGGCTTCGAAGATTTCCCTGCTAAGGTGGGTCGTGAATTTTTTTATAACAATTGTGTCGCGGAACCTGGGTGTGCAATTACTACAATGACGACAATGTTTTGCCAGTTCCCCGCCCCCCGCCAATGATTCAACAGCGGCGCGATGCTCCTGAAGTCTGACATTCAGGCATCGTCCAGTTTGCCCTATGTAGCAATTCCCACATGTGAGGGGTATTTTGCACACCACCCCCGTTTTGCAGGGAACGAACCTGTCTACGTGCTTAGTGCGGCACTCGTTCTTTTTTCCCTTCCCTGCGACATATTGCACATGCCCGAAAGCTTTTTGGGCGCCGTGAAGACCACCGGGACATCACATTTCATGGCCACTTTTTTGAGGCGATGGGAGTCTTGTGGAAGTATGGCATTGCCACGGGTCTCCGGCTTTGCGGTTCTTCACTTGGGCTTTGCTTCGGTGGGCAACGAGCTTCCTTGGCAAGGGCTTCTATCACCGAGGTGACCACCTCGAGGTGACCAGAGATGGTCACCTCGGTGATAGAAGCCCTTGCCAAGGAAGCTCGTTGCCCACCGAAGCAAAGCCCAAGTGAAGAACCGCAACGCCGGAGACCCGTGGCAATGCCATACTTCCACAAGACTCCCATCGCCTCAAAAAAGTGGCCATGAAATGTGATGTCCCGGTGGTCTTCATGACGCCCAAAAAGCTTTCGGGCATGTGCAATATGCTGCAGGGAAGGGAAAAAAAAGAACGAGTGCCGCACTAAGCACGTAGACAGGTTCGTTCCCTGCAAAACGGGGGTGGTGTACAAAATACCCCTCACATGTGGGAATTGCTACATAGGGCAAACTGGACGATGCCTGAATGTCAGACTTCAGGAGCATCGCGCCGCTGTTGAATCATTGGCGGGGGGCGGGGAACTGGCAAAACATTGTCGCCATTGTAGTAATTGCACACCCAGGTTCCGCGACACAATTGTTATAAAGAAATTGACGACCCAGCTTAGCAGGGAAATCTTCGAAGCCTACTGCATAAAAAAAGAAAATGACCGGTGCATCAGCTCCACTTCAGTATCTTTATCTAAGAAAGAGTTAAACTATCTAGATGGTAACTTGTGCCATACGTGCCCACGTGCCTGTGTTATTTGATAGTTTCGGCTGTTTATCAGGTGTGATTACGGTTCCTGTATAAATGTGGTTTTCTTGTAGTAAACTTTAGTTGAAGTTCCGCGTCTTGTCCTGTGCTTTCCTTTCTTCGTCCTGCGTCGTTTTGCGCGGTTGCAATATGCACTCCATTAAACTGTATGCCTTTCGGTTCTATGCGCCATCGGCGCCATGAGGCTCAGAAGTCGTGCAGGTTAGATGTGGAGGATTTTCTGTTGCTGACTGTCGTAGCAGGTTCTCATGTAATATGTGACGGGAACGGATAGCCATGGTTACTCAAATATCTCTTGAATTCAATAAAGGGCGCGTGTAAACTCGAGATGGCCAGCCATCTCGAGTTACACATGAATTAGGATTTTCTAATCACATTTTTTTTAAGTGGTAAGAATTGTTTCGAATACTCTCTCGATGTTATAATAAAACACTTCTGCAGCTTCTCGAGTTTATAATCTTGTGACATCATGTCAGGCGCAGATTCCAGGTAATCAATGCACTTAGAAAAAATTCTTCCCTCTTAAAATTGTCGAAAAAAAGTTAAAAAGTTAATTTTTTTCATACTTACCTGTCGGCACCGTCAAGAAAATCATTTAGTCTTTGATAGTAGTTCAGTGCGTACAATTCAACTGTCTCGCTCTCATTTAGAGTAATATTTGCTTTCGAAAATTCCTTCGTCAGTGAAGTGAGAAGTGGCACCTGTCGAAATAATGAAAATAAACGGGGAATTCTTAAGATTTCAGCCGCCAGAGGCAATGCACTGGTGGCAAGAAAGCGTCTTCGCATGCTGCATAAGTTTCCGGGACAGGCGTGCTAAGGCGGGAGGTTGCAGAGCTTTATGTGCTGAAAGTGCAATGGAGGCTAGTTTTCTATGAAATGAGATGAACATGAAACTGATTGCACAGCTGAGAACAAACATGAGGAGTACGCGAGCTTTGAATTCTCACTTCTCAAGAGTTGTCTCTGTTGGTCACTTTTACGACTCTGTCATTGGTATACTCTTGCGAGGCGCGAGTTGTTTGTTCGGGAAAGGTCGCGATCTGGAACGCGCAGTTCTATTACGCTCGCAACTGAACGCGATGACGCATGCTGCATACCTATAGAATGTCCCCTGTGATAATCAAATGGAGATCAGGCGGTAGCGACGTACATTTCGATCGTTGATGACTGCCAAGTATGAGTCCCCGTCCCTACCGCCGCAATCTTTTGTGGCCACAAGTTCACACACAAAAGAAGAGAACAGTGTGGTCCTGATGGCATCGTGTACGCTGCCGGGTGTTTCGTAGCGGGCGTTCCTCCAGCAAAATTCCTACCGACACCCCATTGCCGCCGCTCGAACTATAGGGTGTTTCACATAAGTTCACCCAAGCTGAGGGAAACCGGTGACATATTGTTTTTCGTCATCTGCCGCTCCTCATAGCATTTTTAAAATTTCGCTTAATGAGTTAATTAGCTAATGCTGATTATGCAAAATGTTTAATGTTCACTTTGGTCAAGTACGTTTCGGTAAGTTTTTCGGTAAGAAACTACCGATCCAGTTTTTCATGCGAACGTATCTTCTACGTGGTGCATTTTTCCCAGTCCAGGAAATATATATATATATATATATATATATATATGAGAGAAGCCAACCGCCAGAGAAACCCAGGGAAACTGGGGATTTTTAATTAATTTATTTATTTGGTGCTGTTGTTCGATTTTAGAATATGTTATCGCTTAATGCTAATTGATTAGAAAAGCAGAAGAAAAAACAACCACATGCCGCCGGTGAGACCCGAACCCACGACCTCCGAATGTGTGTATATATATATGTACACACACACACACACACACACACACACACACACACACACACACACACACACACACACACACACACACACACACACACACACACACACACACACACACACACACACACACACACACACACACACACACACACACACACACACACACATATATATATATATATATATATATATATATATAAGATAAAGTCACCAGAAATTGAAAAACATAAGATTTAATTCAGGACGTTTCGGCTGTTCGGCTGGAGGACCAGCCTTTTTCGAGTGCATAACAGTATTTGAAACAAGCAGCTTTTATAGCATCCGCGAAGTACAAAAAAAAGTGTAAAACACAAATGCAAACAGTGGTGAGGGGAGAGGTTAAAAAAAGAAACAAGAAAGAAAAAAAGAAAAAAGTTGGTTACAACTAGAAAAGGCGGCTGGTGTTCGGAAGGAGGTAACGACAGAAAAGTCGATGACAAGCGCGAACCTCTACAACGCACAGCTGCCACAGGGTAGTGACAAAAAAAAACTTTACTGCACAAGACTGCGGCGCCTGGCAGCTGCACAGCGAGAATTCAACATTTCAGGAGAAAGTTCTAGGCATGGGGATCCGCAGGAATGTCAAAGAAACACCTCCGATAACAAAAAAAAGAAAAGAAGAAAAACGCTACTACACAAGAATATGAAAAATCCCACTCAGAGAAGGGTTGTGGCAGCACAACACGATACAAGATAGGTCATTAGAAAAAACTCAAGTTTCTAATGAATCCTTACACAACCACTCAAAACACAAAAAAAGGAGAATCCTTACACTACCACTCAACAAAAGAAAAAGATGAAAGGCTAACAACAAACAGATACACACAGCACCAGAAACGAACTGCAGTCAGTGGCAAGTACAATGAGCCGTGTTAAGACAAATGTAATTCTTCACTGCGCGTGAGCGCACGCAGAAGAGAAATGCGTGACAATGCAATACAAGGCATGACAATACAATACAAAAATACTTAAAAACAAAAAAAAACAATATATAGAAAAGGGGGAAAAACACTAAATACGTGGCAATGCATGTGACATGAAAAAAAAGAACAAAGAAATGCTTGCTATGCTTTCTGACGCCCGTTCTGTCAGTCTCTGCCGTCAACATGTGTTGGATAATTATTTGGTACTCTAGGGGTGTAAGCATGACAGCCGGCCTACTGGTTCGTTGATGCCGCTTGAGAATGTGATAAATTTGTGAATCAGGTATGATTCACAGCTCTCACGCTCATAATGCGTTTTGAACCCCGATTGAAGTACAACAGCCTTAAAGTTATCGAATGGATGCCCAAGGTTGTTTATGTGTTTTGAAAGTGGGAGATTTGGCTGCGTCCGTACATGTGATCTGTGATTGTTGATGCGAATTCTGAACGGTGTAACTGTTTGTCCCACGTACTGAGCTTTACAGGTGCCACATTCCAGGAGGTAGACAACATTAGCGCTGTCACATGAGAAGTTGCCTTTTATCTGGAATGAGAAGGATGACGCTGTGATTTTGGCGCTAGTAGTTGTTTCCATCATCAAACAGAGTTTACACTTAGGTTTATTGCATGGCGAAGATCCTCTGAAGCTACGGTTCCCGATTGTAGATGATGTTATGATATCACGGATGTTCCTTGCACGCCTATACACGACGCGTGGGGGAGCAGGGATGACTTCTTCCATCCTTTCACTCTGTAGAAGGATGTTGTGGTGTTTCTTAAGAATTGCATTAACATTGGGGATTGACGCCGAATGTGTAAGGACAAGATTGACTTCAGAGTTCGGGCGTGGCTGCTTCTTGCTATTTATGAGTTCGCGCCGGTCATGATTTGAATCTTTCTTGATTGAATCGTCGATAACTTACAATGGGTGTTTCTGTCGTGCTAGGTCTGCCCGGAGTTGCTCGCAGTTTGATTCAAAGTCGCCATCTTTAGAGCAAATCCTCCAGAAACGTAGGGAGCGACTGTAAGCGATGGAGGTTTTACAATGTCGGGTGTGACGGCTCTGGAAGTGTAAGTACTGATGTCGGTCCGTGGGTTTTCTGTAAACTGTTGTCTCAAGTTTGTTTCCCCTGATAGTCACCTGGACATCAAGAAAATTCAAAGGGCCTTAACTTCTGCCCCACCAGCGGCCCATTTAATGAATTTCAGCTTTATAAATATATAGAAAATTTCTCCCGGAACCTTACACGTAGAGAATACTACTACGATCGCCCCCAGAAATCTGATCCTGGTCCAAAACTTCCATCTAGCACCCATTGGACACCACCTCCGCAGCACGATAAGTGTCTGGATCTATATATAAAGGCGGTGCAAAGAGATATCCTTGCGGAATTTCAAAAACGACGCTCTTATTGCCCTAATCTTACAATGTCGGAACGCAACGCATTGCAGGCTCTCGGCAGCCGATCTGACATTGTAATAAAATCAGCGGATAAAAGTGTAGCCACCGTAGTTATGAATCAAAAGGACTACCTTGATGAAGCCCAAAGGCAACTCAGCGAATCCTTATTTTACAAGGCTTTCCCTATTGACCCCACGCCAGAGTACAACAAGAAGGTTTCAGAATATATTCTAGGTCTCGCAAAAAAGAAGCTAATTGATGACAGGATCGCACAAGCCCTAATTCTGTTACATTCAAGTCCAGGACGCTTTTATCTTCTTCCAAAGATTCATAAAGAAAACAATCCAGGAAGACCAATCGTCTCTGGCATTGGAACTGTTACCGAAAACATCTGGAGTTTTGTCGACAGCCTCATCAGAGATATCCTTCCCTTATAGCCCTCCAATGTTAAGGACACCACCCATTTTTTGAGCGAAACTCTTTACTTAGTAATTCCAAATGATTCCCTTCTGGTAACCCTGGACGTCGCTTCATTATACACCAACTTACCGCATGCTGATGGCATCAAAGCAGTCGTCTCTGCTTATGAGCGCTTAGAATCCAAACAACCGGTTGCCGCCAACACGCTTGCAGCGCTTTTAAAACTTATACTCGAGTTAAATAACTGAGTTTAATGGCCAGCACTACGTACGAATAAGCGGAACATCAATGGGAACAAACATTGGACCAAATTACGCTAATATATTCATGGCCGCACTTGAGACAGAATTCCTCAATAGTTCTCCATACAAACCGATATTTTACAGAAGGTTCAAAGATGACATATTCATGATCTGGTCAAATGTTTAGGGAATCCCCGAAGGTGGAGTAGATTTGTAATAAGGGAGTAATTATTCATTGGCATCCACCCGAGCGCAGCCACACGGCTACAAAGGAAAGCTAGTCATGATCTGGACACACGGGGAGGAAAAACTAACGAAGTTTATTTCCAACTTCAACGACGCTCACACTAGCATCTCGTTTTCATCTTCATATTCAGCTTCGTCATTGAATTTTCTTGGTGTCCAGGTGACTATCACGGGAAACAAACTTGAGACAACAGTTTACAGAAAACCTACGGACTGACATCAGTACTTACACTTCCAGAGCCGTCACACCCGACATTGTAAAACCTCCATCGCTTACAGTCAGTCCCTACGTTTCCGGAGGATTTGCTCTAAAGATGGCGACTTTGAATCAAAATGTGAGCAACTCCGGGCAGACCTAGCACGACAGAAACACCCATTGTAAGTTATCGACGATTCAATCAAGAAAGCTTCAAGGCATGACCGGCGCGAACTCATAAATGGCAAGAAGCAGCCACGCCCGAACTCTGAAGTCAATCTTGTCCTTACACATTCGGCGTCAATCCCCAATGTTAATGCAATTCTTAAGAAACACCACAACATCCTTCTACAGAGTGAAAGGATGAGAGAAGTCATCCCTGCTCCCCCACGCGTCGTGTATAGGCGTGCAAGGAACATCCGTGATACCATAACATCATCTACAATCGGGAACCGTAGCTTCAGAGGATCTGCGCCATGCAATAAACCTAAGTGTAAACTCTGTCCGATGATGGAAACAACTACTAGCGCCAAAAGCACAGCGTCATCCTTCTCATTCCAGATAAAAGGAAACTTCTCATGTGACAGCGCTAATGTTGTCTACCTCCTGGAATGTGGCACCTGTAAAGCTCAGTACGTGGGACAAACAGTTACACCGTTCAGAATTCGTATCAACAATCACAGATCACATGTGCGGACGCAGCCAAATCTCCCACTTTCAAAACACATAAACAACCTTGGGCATCCATTCGATAACTTTAAAGCTATTGTACTGCAATCGGGGTTCAAAACGCATTATGAGCGCGAGAGCTGTGAATCATACCTGACTAACAAATTTATCACATTCTCAAGCGGCATCAACGAAACAGTAGGCCGGTTATCATGCTTACACCCCTAGAGTACCAAATAATTATCCAAGACATGTTGATGGCAGAGACTGACAGAACGGGCGTCAGAAAACATAGCAAGCATGTCTTTCTCCTTTTTTTCATGCCACATGCATTGCCACGTATTTAGTGTTCCCCCCCCCCCCCTTTTCTATATATTGTTTTTTTTAAAGTATTTTTGTATTGTATTGTCATGCCTTGTATTGCATTGTCACGCATTTCTCTTCTGCGCGCGCTCACGCGCAGTGAAGAATTACATTTGTCTTAACACGGCTCATTGTACTTGCCACTGACTGCAGTTCGTTTCTGGTGCTGTGTGTGTCTGTTTGTTGTTAGCCTTGCGTCTTTTTCTTTTGTTGAGTGGTAGTGTAAGGATTCTCCTTTTTTTGTGTATTGAGTGGTTGTGTAAGGATTCATTAGAAACTTGAGTTTTTTTTCTAATGACCTATCTTGTATCGTGTTGTGCTGCCACAACCCTTCTCTGAGTGGGATTTTTCATATTCTTGTGCAGTAGCGTTTTTCTTCTTTTCTTTTTTTTGTTATCGGAGGTGTTTCTTTGACATTCCTGCGGACCCCCAAGCCTAGAACTTTCATACTGAAAAAATTGCGCAGAAAAAACGAGGACGAAGCAAAGACAAGACCAGGCTTCCTCCTTGTTTTTTCTGTGCAATTTTTTCAGTGCGCATATCAACCAACTTGCCCAACTTTCTGCTCTCCTAGAACTTTCTCCTGAAATGTTGAATTCTCGCTGTGCGGCTGCCAGGCGCCGCAGTAAAGTTTTTTTTTGTCACAACCCTGTGGCAGCTGTGCGTTGTAGAGGTTCGCGCTTGTCATCGACTTTTCTGTCGTTACCTCCTTCCGAACACATGGTGCCTTTTCAAGTTGTAACCAACTTTTTTCTTTTTTCTTTCCAATTTTTTTCTTTCTTTAACCTCTCCCCTCACCACTGTTTGCATTTCTGTTTTACACTTTTTTCTGTTCCTCTCGGATGCTATAAAAGCTGCTTGTTTCAAGTACTGTAATGCACTCGAAAAAGGCTAGTCCTCGATCCGAAACGTCGTGAATTAAATCTTGTTATGTTTTTCAATTTCTGGTTACGTTATCTTAAATTAATTAATCAGCTGCCAAGATATAATTTTTGATATATATATATATATATATATATATATATATATAGGCTAGAGTTCAATCACTAAAAATACGAAATACTTACGGTTGGCAACAGCGACAAAGTTCTCCTACAAAACATTGTAAGTTCTAGAAGTTATGAACATTTGGACCAAGGTTTAAATATCCTCTATTTGCTTACCTGAGGACCACTGCTGCCGCGTTTAAAACACTCCTCCCATTGCTAACGACATCAAGTTACTACGCTCTGGAGATGGAATACACCCTCCGTTGCCAAGAGTAAGCATTCCATATATTTAGTGATCGGAATCTGCTCTGGAACTTCGCCAGCATAGGCTGCCCCTAAAATAGAGTGCGTTATAGGACAGCTTAGTTGCTTTTTAGTCCTATTTGCCTTATATCTGTTTAGAATGTTAGAAACTGCTATAACCATCGACTGGGGTGTCATATAATTGCTCACGTGAGAGAAATTCTTCTGCAGCTCCCCGATGGTAGTTCTGTGGTAAATTTTCAGGAGGTCTCGCCTTTCTTCGGGAGGATCCGTCAGCTGGAAAGAGATTGTGTGAAATCTTGTTACGAATACATTTATTCTCGATGCCTATAGGAGCCAGCAATATTACGCTGGAGATTTCTTTGGTATGGTACTATATTTGCCGTATACTAAATTAAATGGCCCCAGGGTGGGGCGCATGCCCAGAACGCAACGTAACTTTAGCGGTGACAAAGAAGCATACAAAAAATTGGTTTATTGGTTTATTGGGGTTCAACGTCCCAAAGCGACTCAGGCTATGAGGGACGCCGTAGTGAAGGGCTCCGGAAATGTCACATGACTGTCTACGCTCTCAGATATGTCAATCTTAATTTGTACTACTGTCAATAGACGTGTCTGCCGTGTGTTCCGCTAAATTCATTTCGAATTCATGGAATGCATATTTCTGACCGCTTGTAGCGGTTGATTGTAGTTCGTGTCTTGGACAGAGAGATGCGGAATGAAATGCGAGTGGCTTAGCAAGCGGGCATCATCCTTCGCAGCGTGCGATTTCGGGGTCCCAAAGTGTTGGCTTCAAATACATGCGTCAGAACAGAAGTAGTCGCTAGAGTGTATAAGTGTAAGAATTTGGACTAACTACATTTGTATTGCTACCTCTAAGCTATTTTAGAATATCCTTGTATCGTTTGAAGGTGTGGAAGACAGCGGGAAGAGAAATGCTGTGCCGCCTTCAAAAAATGAACTGGCATGCTCAGATATGCCGATGAACATGCAAATGTCACGCGAACCTTTTACAAAAATTCAGCGGGGCACTTTGTTCACCTAAAGTGTGGTGAGGCGAAAGCCTTAATCGCAGCGTTGCTGCTTGTGTCACTGATGTGTGGTGAAGATGTTAAGCTTCGCCTCTAAGAGTGAAACGCGACAGCGTCTTGCAACGCTGCCAGGGAGTCCATAGAACGCCATCGCCCGTTCGGTTCTACGCCTTGCTCATCGGTAAATGGGGGGGCGCTAGCGTCGGTGACGGGAGCGGTCGCATACCGCGTCGGCTCCGTGACAAATCGCAATCAATTGCGATACACCAACTTTTTCCCCTGCAAGCCTGGTATTATCGTCTCCAGGAACCTCAGCGGCACCCGTCTACACCACGTTTGTTAAGGTGGGGCCAATTTTCGACCACTTTTCGGTCATTTGAAGCTTTCGTCACGCCGCGGTGGTGCTAAGCCTAACGGCGCCGGGGCCTGCGATGGCCCCGGTCGGGGATCCCTCGGCTCTGGCGGCTCCAAATCAAGTCACCGGATACGACCCGCAGTCCTTGCAGATCGTAACAATGGATACCCATCAATCCGAGGATACGACTGAAGGCGAAGATCCTCTACCAACGGAGGACGACTACCTACAAGATATGATCCGCGTCTGGCGCGGAAAGAAGAACGCGGCAGCGGCATCGAGGGACGCTGGTGCTGGTGCCACCCAGCAACAGGCACCGGCTAGCTCTGCGCATACGCAGGGCGGGAGTGCGCTGAACGCAGCCTCGAAGAGCTCCAAGCAACTCCGGTGGCGGCCGCAGAACACGCCGCGCATTGAAAAAGATGACATCGTTGTTGTGCTGAAACCAAGAATCACGGTCGACCTCAAGGCAACGTTTGGTCCTGGACAAGCCGGCGCTGCAGTCCGCAGCATCCTCGGGGACGACGCAAATGCTGGACTTGCGGTGTGGCCCGTTTGGGACCAAAACGTCCTTGTATGTGCACTGAAATCAGTCGACGCCGCGGAGAAACTACTCCGGGATATTGTGCTGCCGGTAGGGGAACGCGAGCTACCGTTCCGGGGACACCCTAAACTCTCCGGTGCGTTCTGTCGAGGCGTCGTGACTGTTTCGCCAGACGAAACGTCTGAAAGCGTTAAAAGAAAACTCAGTGCGGAACAAAATGTGGTGTCTGTGCGCAAGCTAGGGGGAACCCCGGTTGCGGTGATCACCTCCGCGGGGACCAAGGTGCCACGGACGGTGTTGTACAGCTACGAACGGCTCCCTGTTCGCCTGTACAAGAAAACAGTGCCAGCATGCCACCGCTGTGGCACAGTGGGCCATCGGGCCGATGCGTGCCCGCGACCGCAGCCGGGACGCTGCAAACGCTGTGGAGTCCAGGTTCCCGATGCCACTCCTGACGGCCTGGCGGAACATGACTGTGTTCCGAGCTGCCTCATCTGCGGAGGCGGCCACCCTACCGGAGCTCCTGGCTGTGCTGGGCGGTTCCGGAAAGCCATCAAACCGAGCTCCCCATCCGGATCGAAACCGAAGACAAAGACGGGGCCCAAGCAGGCTCCTCCGCCCAAGACCAAGAAAGCGCCAGCCGATCAGGAAATCAAGGCCAATCCCGGCACATCGAAACCTGTCAAGTCCGCGACCCAGGCGGTGCCCCCGGTCCTCAACGCCAGGGACTTCCCGCCCTTGGCACCCGTCCAATCACAGGTGAGCAGTTGGAGTAGGGCAGTCTCTGGGCCCCCTACCCGTCCCTCCCCTACCCGTCCCTCCCCTACCGAAACTGCCCTACAGCAGCAGGTAGAGGAGCTCAGGCGCCAGAACCAAATTCTAGCGCGCAAAATTCAGGAATTAGAGGCCAAACAGGCCGGGTCATCCGAACCAATGCAAGAAGCTGAGCCAGATGACGAGGATGACGGATCATCCGTAACATCTTGCCTCACTAGCGTCTCGCGGCAGAGCGGGGACACGGTAGTTGGATCAGCTGGTCGCGTCGCCGGCCTAGAGGCACTGCAGCGCCAAACCGAGCAACTGGAGGAGCAAGTGGCGGCCCTCCCGAATCAAATCATGTCAGCAGTCCGCGAGTCCTTCCAGGACATGTTCAAGGCAGCTTTAACGCAAGCACTTCCCGACCTTATGGCCCAGGTCACTGACTCGGTCCTTAAAGCCGTGCAGCCCTGGGTCAGCACCCAAATTCAGAACGCCACTAGCTCCGATTCCCCTCACCTCAAACGTAAGACAGCCTCCCGCCAGGCAGCGAAGGAACACGGTTCAGGCTCGGCAGCTGTTGGGTCGGTGCGGCCTCTCGCTGGGGTTGCGCTGGCTCCCGGCAAGAGCTAGACCGCTCCCCCGTAAATAAATAGAACAACATGGCTAGCACATCTAATAGGAATGATAAAAACCTTGAAAAATTCCAAATCATTCAATGGAACTGCAGGGGTTTCAGGGCTTGGAAAAAACGGTCACACCTCCAGCTCTACCTGCAGTCCCTAGGTGACATGCCGGCACTCGTTGCCCTGCAGGAGCCCGGCATAGACGCTAAATTATCAGGCTACAGCACCTTTCAGGGGGGCCCCTCTACGTGCATCCTGGTGAATAAGGCTTACACCGGGGTTCAGGTCGACTTAGACTGGAGTACCGAGCAAGAATATACAATGGTCCGGGTACTGTCTCTCAGACGCCGCGACCCGTCAATACATATCCTCAACATATACTGCCCTCCGCGTAAGCCGCGCGTAACTTTTAATGAAATCTTCCTTCGCGCGATAAAAATGGCAGCCAAAGAGCCTCTAGTGATCGTTGGAGACTTCAATGCTCCCAGCCTTCATTGGGGCTACCACTTCGAACGGGCAAGAGGACGTAAGCTGGCGGAGCTCATCTCCACCCTCAGCCTCACGTTGCTCACGGACCCGGCGTATCCCACCCGAGTGGGGAATTCGGTAACCCGCGACACGTGTCCAGACCTTTCTCTCGTCAAAAATGCTAGAGCGGCTGCTTGGGAGAACTTGGGAGATTCTCTAGGCAGCGATCACCTCCTTCTCCGGATTACACTCATGGCGAAGGCAGCGCGCAAAAAATGGGGTCAGGCCAAGCTGACCGATTGGCACAAATTCCGAAATCACACTATCCCTCCCGTACTATTTTCCGGCGGCTACGCGGAGTGGGCTAACCACATATACAACATTCAGAAACAACACGTCACAACACTACAAACCACCGAAGAGATCCCCGCAGTGGACACCCACCTCCTGCATTTGTGGGAGGCGCGCCGGAGCTTAACTAAACGGTGGAAAAAGCAGAAAACTAATCGCAAATTACGCGACCGCATAGTCAAACTCACAGAGCAAGCTGCAGCGTATGCTGCCGAACTCTCAGATTCAAATTGGATAGCACGCTGCGACGCCTCAGCTCATCAGATGAGCTCGAAGGGGACGTCGCGTCTCTTTCGCAGTCTAATCGACCCCTCTCAAACGAGAGGGGAGACGCAAAAGCAGCTCCGGCGGGCTCTGCAAGGGTATCAAGGTACGACGGCGCAACTTGCGGACACTCTGTGCGACAGATATCTTTGTCGTACGGAGGACCCGCCTGGGCCTGAGTACATGTACTCTGGCAGGCCTAATGAAACACTTGATGCCCCTTTTGAGTTGCACGACCTTAAGGCGGCCTTAGCAAAAATGCGCCGGGGTACGGCTCCGGGACGGGATCACATAACAGTGAACCTGTTGGCGAACCTACCGGACTCAGCCTACCTCCATTTATTAGAATACATCAACCAGATCTGGGACGGGCGTCCACTCCCTCCCGAGTGGAAAACGTCACTTGTGACGTTTATCCCTAAAACAGGTAAGGCCGTGAATACGGACAACCTGAGGCCCATATCACTGACCTCATGTGCGGGCAAGCTTATGGAGACGATGGTTCGGGATCGCCTCTCTCCATACCTGGAGAGTAAGGGCTTCTTTGCAGTTACCATGTTCGGGTTTCGCCCCCACATGTCTGCACAGGATGTCCTTCTCCAGCTGCACAGGGATGTAATACGACCCACAACTATGCAACACAATGACAAAGCCATCCTCGCCCTTGATCTGAAAGGAGCTTTCGACAATGTTAAACACGGAAGCATCCTGGCCAACTTGAGTTCTACCGATTGTGGGGCTAGGGCCTACGCGTATGTAAGAGATTTCTTGACTAATCGCCAGGCCTTTCTTCAGATTGAGGGCGAGGAATACGGCCCTTACATGATGGGAACACGGGGTACCCCTCAGGGAGCGGTGTTATCACCGCTCCTGTTCAACATAGCTATGATGCACCTCCCAAGCCAACTGGCCCGGGTGGAAGGCATTCAACACGCGTTGTATGCAGATGACATTACAATTTGGACCACTGAGGGGAGCCTTGGGGACATGGAGGCCCGCCTTCAGCAGGCCGCTTCCATAGTCGATGCGTATGCCATTGACTGTGGGCTCCAATGTGCTCCAGCGAAATCAGAGCTTTTGCATGTCAGAGCGAACCCAAAGGATAGGACAGCAATTCACATCTCTCTGTCAGGAGGTCCTATTAGAGAGGTGGAGGAGCTCCGTATTCTGGGCCTTTTCATTCACCACAGACTCAGACCGGACTCCACCATTCTGAAACTCAAGAGAGTAGGCGAACAGGCAGGGCGCATGATCCGCCGCGTTTCCAACAAGCGGGGCGGTCTGCGGGGCAGGGACGCGCTTCGGCTCGTCTATGCCTTCGTGACTAGCCGGATCCTCTACGCCGTGCCATATCTCCGCACTACTAAGCAAGACGAGGCGCGAATAGACGCCGTCATCCGCAAGGCAACTAAGCGAGCCCTGGATCTCCCGGTGGCTACCTCTAATGCCAAACTCAAGGCATTGGGGGTGCTAAACTCCTACCAGGAGCTGCGGGAGGCCCACCTCGTGAACCAATACACGCGGCTCATGCAGACGGCCCCTGGGCGCCGCCTGCTAAACCGCTTACACATCCAACACGACTGCACTCCAGAGGAGGCGGAGCGTATCCCAGTACTGTGGCGCCATATGCTCTGGGTCTCCCCGCTCCCCCGTAACATGGACACCGACATGCACGTAAACAGGCGACAAGCGCGGGCTCGGGCTCTTGAGAGACAACACGGCTCCCGACCCGGTGTATATTATGTAGACGTAGCAGGCCCATCGCCCACGGGATTTTACACGGCCGCTGTCGTTCACCAGGAAATGCACGTTGATGGACTCTCTTTTCGAGCCCCGAATTCAATGCGAGCCGAGGAAGTAGCGATAGCGCTTGCTGCCGCCCACGCCAATTCGAGAATCATCATTACGGACTCCCGAAAAGCATGTGATCATTACTTGGCAGGGGAGATCTCCCCCTTAGCTGCTTGCATTCTAAGACGGACTGCCACTGATCCAACACCCAAAAGAATCATTTGGGCTCCTGGCCACCAGGGCTTACGAGGTAATGAGGCCGCTGACGCGGCTGCCCGAGCGCTTACTCACCGGGCTCCTCATCCCAGCTCTTCTGGCTCGGAGACTAACCAGCCGCTGCTGCGATTCAAGGAAATTATAACGCATTATAGCGACATCCACCGCCTTTTCCCGGCCCCTGCAAAGGGGCTGAGTAAGACGGAGGAGCGAACTTTAAGGCGCCTGCAGACAGGTACTCTACTCTGTCCTGCAATCTTAAAGCATTACGATCCTAACACGGATGGGCGATGCCCACACTGTGGGGAGACCTGTGATATCTTCCACATGGTGTGGGCATGTACTCAAAATCCCCACCTCCCCCCTTCCCCTACCCCTTCCAGAGAGGCATGGGAGACTGCCCTTCTCAACTGCTCCTCGCTTGAGTCCCAAAGGGCTCTGGTGAAACGGGCTAGAGACGGGGCATTGTCATGCGGTGTCCCGGACTAGGGACGCCGACCATGTAGCGTGGCCACTCTGTGGCTCCCAAACTCTATTTCAGAAATTAAAAGTTTTCACCACCACCATCGGTAAATTGTTTTTTGAGGAAAGGAAATGTATCTCTCTCGCATACCTCGGTGGACACCTGAACCTCCCCGTAACGGGAAGGGATGAAGATGGGAGTGAATGAAAGGACTGTATTCACAAGACGCGCCTTTGTTCATTCCAAACCATCGAGCTGTCATGGCGGAGTGTAATAAAGAAAAAAAAAGCTGTCATGGCGGAGTGGTTACCATGCTCGTCTAGCACTCCGGAGACCGGGGTTCGATTCCAGAACTCGGCGAATTTTGTACTCGGTTTTATTTCTTTATCTGGCCTGACTAGAGAGGTTAATAAGGATAATTTGGTAATTAAACAATTAACTAAACTCATTCCCACTTACTTAGAGCATTACTATACGATCCCTTTAATTGGTAGCATGGTTACTAGCCAAAGTACAATTGGCCCCGTTTGAAATTCGTGCACTGTGACGTCATGACCGTTTTGACCAACTGAAAAGCGTGACATTTCTGTCGACAACTTCTGCTTACAACGATGAGGCATTAAAGGCTTCTGCCTTAAAAATGACTTCCGAGCTTCAGTTGACGCCTTGTTGAGCTCTTGTTGAATCAACTGCAAACCAACATGAACCCAATGTATGTTAAGCCTACTCAAAATTTGGTAAACAAAATTTTCGTTGAACGTAGTCAACACATTAATTGTTGAGTAATTTCTGTTGAATTTATGTTGAATAGAGTCTCATGGCAGCCGTCTCTAAGCCTAACTAAATGAAATCAATTCGACTCGCGTCTTGTAAACAAAACCATATCACATTATACATATTAAAAACGCATGCAGCACCAGTGAAGACTCTCGCAAGCCACTCAAATTCATTTTTTTTTATAGAAAAAAGTTCCAGTGGTGCAATATGCTATTTCCGGCATACCTACTTCGGAGGATTCATATTGTGGCGGACTAGAAGACGACGAAGCGGGCAGTGGCATGGGCAGGAGAGCTCGTGCTAGGCTCGCAGACATTAAAATCATATCATCGCCATCAGTCATGCTGTCCTTTCTTCATCGCTTGCCGTCTCCTAACATTTGGTGGAGGTGCTGGGTACCTTCTTCATCCCGGTCCCGGAGCTTAGGAGCCTGCTGTACACCGAGGTCTTCTGTGGAGAGCTCACGGCTTCGCACCTCCCGGCGCTTCCCCAGCCTGCCAGGTATGCCTCGACGCCGCCGCTCTTCACCGCCCCGTCCCAAGCCCCGACAAGAAGACACGACGACACAACGACCGACACAACGACCGCCGCAATTGTCCTGTGACCTCACTCACCGCCCACATGAGAACCCACATGAGACCCTAGAAGACCCAACGACCTACGACCCCACTGAACCGAGACCGCCGCCACTGACCAGAGAACCCATTCACCACCGACACTCACACGAGAAACAAGTACCCCAGCCCCTGCCGTTGGGTGTGTCCACGGGCCTCGACGTTGACTTCCAGAAACCGGTGGCTCCTCAGTCTTCGTGGACCTGGCTTCACCCGCTCATCATCTCTTTCATCGTGACGGCAAGCCCTTCATCTTCTCTTCTCGGTTCATATGTTCTGCCACGCCCATCGTCACGTCCTGCTTGTCATCGTCTGTGGCATTCTTCTAGTTCGCGCGATCGGGACAATCGCTTCGTGGCCCCGAGTCATGTGGCGGACTAGAAGACGACGAAGCGGGCAGTGGCATGGGCAGGAGCGCTCGTGCTAGGCTCGCAGACATTAAAATCATATCATCGCCACCGGCCATGCAGTCCTTTCTTCATCGCTTGTCGTCTCGTAACAATATATATGCTCATAAAAAAGGGCGGTTAATTAGCGCTTTATTTCTGTTTATGACTGAATCAAAGTCTTCAACTTAACAGAACGTCGCATGTGAACTTGATTACTTCTACTACACATAAAGTAAATAAATATTAATTCTAATATTTAAAATAACTTCGCTGATCGGCACGCCAACACCTGCGCAGATCCGGACACCACTGTGTAGGAGTATATAGGGGTGAAGCTGAGATTGCGCTTAAGATGGAAAAGTTATAACTTATAACTCCAGCTAATTCAGTTCGTGCTATAGCCTCGTGTGCTATTCTGTTCCATTCTCTTTATTTGTTGGTGTTTGTGCGTATTATGGAGCACTACACGACTGGGGATGTCAGCGTGACGTTAACGAGAAATTTCACCGATAAACCTGAATATACTGCCGAAAATTGAATCGGTGGTAGGTCCATCTGGCGCAATACAAATGTATTTCTAGGATTTGTTTTTGCCACAGCCATGGTTCAGAATGACGTGTTTATTCACCCCAGTGATTTCAACATTAATTCGACATAAAAGCAATGCAGAAATTCTGCGGAGAATGCTCAACTCTAGCAAGGTGGCCACTTTTCGGTTGAGTTTAAACTCGGCCTCAATTATTCACCACCCTGGACCCAACACAAATAAAACATGGCATGTTGAGTCTGCTCATGAGAACTCCAACGCTGTCTTAAGAAGCATTTTTGTAAGAGACTGCCTACGTTTAAAACGAAAACTAAATAAATAAAACTACCTAACCAGCCTTAACCCACAGCTAACTAACTAACAGGC
This sequence comes from Amblyomma mixtum, assembly GCF_055824585.1. Taxonomy (NCBI): domain Eukaryota; kingdom Metazoa; phylum Arthropoda; class Arachnida; order Ixodida; family Ixodidae; genus Amblyomma; species Amblyomma mixtum. The sequence goes on along the minus strand of NC_143012.1, from coordinate 38,453,414 downwards.
ATAGTTACGAAGGTCTGCTCGTCTTATCGTGAACAAATAGAAGGGTGTTCGGTTCTCACATTGGCCAACTTTCCTTCGAAGTCCACAAGCGTGTCAGAAATATTCTTTAACTCATCTTCAGTGAGGTTGGGTCTCATAAACCTCAGTGCGCTTTGGATGAGTTTCTTGTAGGCATCAATTATTTTCTTGTTGCGTTCTTCCTCTGGATGTATCAGCTCGTTCCTGCCCACAGTGTTGAATTCTATCTGATCGAGCTGAAAAGAGAGTAATCGTACGTTAGTTAGCGAGCAGTCAGAAGTGGAATCAGCCGTGGATTGTTTAGTTGTTTAAAAATACATTTAGCATTAGAAGCCTGATTGAGAAAAAAAATGCGTCATTGGTGACAAAATTCTCAGGACCGTAAGTGGCGTCACGATACCGGAATCGACGGCACCAGACCGGGTATGACAACTATACGTTTTGATGTATCTTCATTTCGTCCGCGTGGTTATCTGTAGGCACTTTCGAGGAAGCATCTAACAACAATCTAGATGACCCGAAAGTATCTCTAGTTGTGTGCAGGTAGACGCATCAGGGACCACAAACACAGCCATAAAAGAGTGCCACAAACCTCGATCTAATGGCATCAATAACTTCTAATGCCCTCGCATTGCCAACAAATGACGTAATTAGGTTCTCTCATTCATGAGTGACAGTTTACGAATATCCCTCAAGATGAACCACGACTGTATCTTACCGGTACTAACTTATGGGGCAGAAACATGGAGGCTAAAGAACAGGGTAGAATTTAAGTTAGGGACAACGCAGCGAGCTATGAAAAAAAAATGATAGGTGTAACATTAAGAGAGCGGAAGAGGGCAGAGCAGCTGAGGGAAGAAACGCGGCTTAATCGCGTCCTAGTCGAAATCTAGGGGAAGATTGAGCTTGGGTAGGGCATCTAAGGCGAAGGCAAGATAACCGCTGGTCCTTAAGGGTAACGCAGTGGATTCCAAGAGAAGGCAAGCGTAGCAGGGGGCGGCAGAAAGTTAGGTGGGCGGATGAGATTAAGAAGTTGCGGCGATACGGTGGCCGCAACTGGCAAAGGGCAGGGTTAATTGGAGAGAAATTGAAGAGGCCTTTGCCCTGCAGTGGGCGTAGTCAGGCTGATGATGATGATGAATGTAATTAGCTGTCCCAGCGAATTTTTTTCCTTCCTGAACTGTCGAGGTTACAAGGTTTGCAACTACGAGGAAAAGGCTGGAGACTAGGTGTAGCTGAAGACACAGCTACAATATAAACACGAATACACCTATATGAGAGCAAAAAAGGAAGTAAGCTGTCCTCCACACCTTTTTTTAAAGGGTGTTCCTAGAGGACAATTTTATTCCCTTTTTACACCTTTCGGTTGAATCATGTCAATGTTGTGGCGCGAAAACGCGGATATTCTAGAAATGAAAGTAGAACTGGTTTCAAAGTGCATTTGACTGCGTATTAAGCTGGTAATGAAAGACAAGATGGCTGAAATGCTCCCGCTCAGAGCTATCTTGCATGTCATTGCTGGTTTCCATTTACGCACATTTGGGAAAACTGCGACCTTTACCCAAGTGGTCGGCTTTAAAATTTGACCCGCAACCATAGACGACCGCATGAAGTTTTCTTTGCGAGTCCGTTTCTTTCAGGAAAGAAAAGAAAAAGAGCTGTTATATGTTGACCTCAATTCTTGAGGCAGCCTGCTTACCCCAATGATGTTAGAATTGAGGTTCTTGATATCTCTGTCAACATTAACGGAAAGCACGGTGAAGATTGTAGTCTTGTTCAGCACTTCGGTGCAATTTTCGAACATTTTCTCGGTGTCGTTGTTTATCGGCCAGTGAGTAAGGCCAGACAAGTTCATTATTGCCCTCATCACATCGGGCTGGTCTCCTAACTCTGGAACAGCTGAAAAAAAAAAGTGCGTGCATAAACTTACACACGGATGCATTAATAGATACGCGGTGCGTATACAGTCCTGGACAAGTTAACCTGAAACGACCGAGCGACGATCGGAAAGTACTGGTGCCGCCGTGTGGCTACAAGAACAAGAAACGATAACGAAATAAGAAACGGCAGGGCAGAAAAAGTAATCCCTGCGGCAAAGTCCTCGAGCGGTTTCAGCTCTCACACCTTTTATCATGCTTTTTCTTTCTTTAGCTTCGTTTTGCAAATGCGCCTTCATAAACGCTATCAACGCTTCGTCAGTTCAAAACGAAAGAAGGTGACTCTCGTCCCGGTGTTTATCTCAATAGTAAATCAATGAACTAATAAATTGTAAATGTTAATGTTTGTAATTGTTGATTGTAACTGTTTAATGGATCGAACCGGAACAATGACAGCACCGGCGAAAACAGTCCGAGGTCGGTTAGGTCAAGCACAGACAAGCGCGGCGATAGCCATTCTGACGTCACGGATAGCACACTGACGTCACTGATGGTGTCTGTGCGCTATTTGTGAAGGTTCGAAGCCATGCGCCCCACGGCAGCCAAAGCAACTTGAAGCGCTTGTTGTCGAATAGGTGGTAATGAATGCCGCTGGAACGAATGTTCACATTCGCCCTCATAAAATAAATAAATAGTTTAAGTAAACAAATTACGCTTCAGTTTGTGATCTCGTGGCTGCGCCGGTTCACTGACTGAAAAACAACTGGTCTTTTAGTGATGCCTCCTGTCATTCTGGGCACTCTAAATTTGCTTACTGTGGATCCACAAACGTAATCGATGGCAATAAAGAATTGGCTGTAGGGAAATCATAGGAAAATTAAATAACATTTTCATGGTAGGGGATGCATTGCAGTAATTGAAGGTCGCTTTGAGAGACCTTTACCCTGAAGTGTACTGAACTCGGCTGACAATGATGTCTCTCCTCCTTGTTTTTCAGTATCCGCTAGGTGGCAGCCATATTCCCTCACACCATACGCGGCTAACTGGGCCACTCAATACTCTTTTTCGCATAAATGACGTATTCGTTTCTTTACTGACAGGAAAGGTCGCTGGAGTTGAAATAAGCAAAAAACTGTTAAAAGAAAATTAAACTCAAAAAATTATTGGAAAAAGAGAACAGCGAGGCCACAAAGAAAGACCAATAGGATCGAGTGCCCGTCCTATTCGTCGCCTATTTTTCTTGCGTCCTCGTCTTGAGTGGCGTTCTTTTTTTTCTCAACCAATAATTGACCAATTAGCTTAACAGCGCACTCAGCGAAAAAAAAAAGATAGTGGATTATTAGGTTCTGTTTGAAATTATGGAAAAGCCACGTACCCATGCAGGCGTTGTATGCAACAGCAGCCTTCTGTGTAATGTTCTGGCACTCGTAAACCACAGTCATGTTTTCCAGTATGCCTGAAGTGGAAAAAGAGTGAAGCCATGTTATCAGAGGAATGGACAAGACATAAAGCCCTTGCCTAGGCTGCGGATGCTTCTAATGACACCACATACATAACGGACAATTGGGGCAGGCTAGTGGACACCCATGTGTTAAGAAACAAGCTTCAAGTGGCGACCGCCATTGAGCCCATACCCAAAAATTCCGCATAAGTGCGTTTTTAAACCGAAAGCCTTACTAGCTTAAGAACGACGATTTCGCCGTGTCTGCACGAATGACCGTGCATAGGAGGCGGCCGCGTTTCGATGGAGGCGGATAGGATAGGATAGGATAGGATAGAAAAACTTCTAATCTCCGACAGTGTTTTTTCTTATTCTGGTGCCATAAACATGCAATTAACGAAACTTGAACCTTGAACCTTGAAAAAGAAAGAAAAAAAGAAAGAAAGACAGTAGCTAGAGGGCCACAGGCCTAGACGACGCCGAAAGGGCTTGGCTCACGGCGGCGGCTTCACCCAGTCAGCTCAGTAGTAATGCTTCCCATTGGTTTTCCGACCTTATGCGTCGCCCCTACCGGGAGGCATGACGACACTCCCATGGTATGTGATCCAACGTGACCCTAAATTCGCAGTTTGCGCTTTTTCTAAAATTTCCTTGGGTACATAAGACTCCAGAGGGCCTGGTTTCGAAATGTGTGAGTTTTTAACCTGCGCCAGCTGATGGCTTGGTATCTGGACAAGGATCGATCAGCTGGAGGAAGTCTAACTCTTTGAAAAGGATAGTGCTGTGGGGTTTCTTTGTACCTCGCCTTGCGATCCCTGTGGGTGAAGACCACCCCGCTCGGGTGAGCCCGGAAGTAAAAGCGTCGGGCGAACTCGTGGGCCGTCTCATTACCAGGTAAGGATGCAGACTAGCGCAATTTTTCGGTCTATTACATGACGGCTTATAATTGTATTCGTCAGAGAGGAGCAACGACCCCTGCTGAAATTTAGTATCTCAAATTTGGGGTCACCGATGCTATACTTCGCTTTTGTGTCTGCACAAACAAGTGCTATGGCAGCTTGCTCTGCCGTCTCTGGGTTACCCGACGACAGTATAGAGGCACTTATTTTTAGGAGTTGTTTATTATGGACGACCGCGAGGATCACTGCGCTCTTACCAAACTCAGCGGCATCCACGTAGACCACGTTCTCGTCTTCGTTGGAGTGAAAGCGTTTCTTAAGCGCTTCTGCTCGTTTGGCCTGGCGCACGGAGTGATGAATAGGATGCGTATTCCTGGGTAGTTGTGGTACAATCATATTGTTATGAACTTCTTCGAGCATGTCGAGTTTGGCGGTTCTTCTGTAGTCTCGACTGAGGTGGAGTTTGTGCAGAATGGCCCTGACGGTTGTGGTCTCGGCTAAGCGTTCGATTTCGGACGTTCTGCTTCCGTAATTTCTTCCAGGGTATTGTGCATGCCTAGCTCTAGGAGGCGGTGAGTGGATGTACGGATGGGCTACCGTAGAGCTTGCTCCGTGCGGCGCCTGATAATTCCATCTATCTTATCCTTTTCTGGCTCTTTAAGATCGAAGGGCGAGATACGGCTAGCTACGAATGCTTGTACCAACCGCAGGAAATTATGCTCTTTCATGCCGCGTCTCCTGTTGGCAATCCACTGTATGACGCGCATCGTTTGTTGTGCGCAGTTCTCCGTCTCATTTATTACGTCACCGTTGTACAACGGTGCTTTGTATACACATGCCTAGAATTCTGATTTTTTTATCCTAATGGATCTCCAGCCATTGAGCTTGTATATTGATATAAGGGATGGTTATATTTTGACTCTGGTTCAGAGGTCGATAAAAGAGAAGTTCGGACTTCTATGGCGAGCATTGCAAGCCCCGATTGTTGACATAGTTTTCGACCTGATTTATGGCCCTCTGTAGAGTACTTTTGATGCGCGCGTCGCTTTCACAGGTCACCAACACACATGCAAAAGTTCAAAGCACCTATCCACTCCTGCCTCACCGGTAGCCGTATCATGGCCACGTGTAAGAGAAGGGGGAAAAGTACCGAACCCTGGCGGTGCGTATGCTACCCAAGTGTATATACTTTTACCAAACTGGATGCGTGCTATCCTGCCCGAGAGGAAGCTTGCAATGTAGTTGTATTTGCGTTCCTCAAAAGGTTCCCGTTTGCTGTTCGATGTCAGTGCACGTTAAAGATCACGAAATGTGCTCTGCATACGTTGGCACTAACAACGTTGCGGCGGAAACGCGGCACTGAAGCCATATGTCGTCGGCGTTTATTGGCGTTAGCGTTGACAACGTCCTAGACTCCGATGATTTTTGAGATTGGAAGGGAGCATAACTGGCTCCCTTCGTCAGTGGACACCTCATTCGCGCTAAGCTACTTGGCTAGTGACAGATGTGCGCTACGCGATACATGCGTTGGCACTGGCAATGTTGTGGCCGAAACTCGGCACTGAAGCCACAGGTCGTTGCCGTTTAGTGGCGTTAGTGCTGACAACGTTCTAGACTCCGATGATTTTGAGGAAAGGAAGGGCGGGTAACAGGCTCCTTGGGTCAGTGGACGCCCCAATCGCGCTTCGAGGAACGTAGTGATGGTGAGAGAGAGATGTGGACTGCTTGCGTTTGCACCGACAACGTTGTGGTAGACACGCGGGACTGTAGCAATAGGCCGCAGTGTTCATTGGGTGAGCATCCTCTCGCGATCAAGCATTAATTGAACTACCGCCTGCCAGGGCGGCAGAGTGGGCGCGTAGCCTATCCAGTGTCTCGCTAGCTTTCGCTTGCATAACGAGGGTTAGATGAGCTAAGCCGCAGCCATTGTGTTAACGGGTAGCTATTTGTGAACGAAATTTTTCCGCATATCATAAGTTTGCACCATAACAACAAATCGAACCGCAGATCACCAACTAGACGCCTGTGCTGTCATGTTGCTTAAATTGCCAAAACTCCCTCCATAGGTTCTCCAAGGTCGTCCTAACTATTCGGTGCGACCGCAAGGCTAACTTGATATTAAGATGTTGCTACGCATAGCAAAATTCGACCATTCCGATCAACACGTTCATAAGAATATCTCACAATATTCCACTGTTGCCTCGCAATTAAAAGTGATGCCCGCCGCAACGGTGGCTCAGTGGTTATGGTGCTCGACTGCTGACCCGAAAGACGCGGGTTCGATCCCGGCCGCGGCGGTTGAATTTCTTTGGAGGAGAAATTCTAGAGGCCCGTGTACTGTGCGATGTCAGTGCACGTTAAAGAACCCCAGGTGGTCGAAATTTCCGGAGCCCTCCACTACGGCGTCTCTGATAGCCTTAGTCGCTTTGGGACGTTAAACCCCATAAACCAAACCAAACCTAAAAGTGGTGCCAAAGAAAGCTGAACTTCTTTCAGAATGTAGTCTCGAGTGCAAGGTTGCTGTGCGTGTCTCTTCAATTCATTAAGTTCTAATTTTTAAGCGTGAATAATTTCTGGATTCTGATCATTGCAACTTAACGGCGTCGAAAAGCCGCTAGCACACTGCAGTTTGGCGTTCTAGAATGGAAGTGAGCACTCAGAGCACAGGGCACCATAACAAAGAATGAAACAACACATACTAGAAAACACAACCGATGTTCACGTATACACAAAGGTGCGCTCGTCTCGTCAGCTTGAGGCTTGTTTTTGTAGCGATAGCTACACTACAACAGCCGCTTCGCGAGGTCAGCGTGGCTGCGCACTGAGCCCTGGCACCACCGCCCCTCCAGCTGTGCGCATGCGTGCAGTGACATCATAGCCCGAATCTGGTATGCTCGCCTCGCCACTGCGCCGACGGCGGAGCAGACGCCGCCCGCCTCGTCAGTTGTCCGCATGCGCGGAGTGACGTCAGAGCACGCAGCTGGTGTGCGCGCCGCGCGCCTACATTACGCTAGCATTTCGAGCCTTCAGCGTGGCGGCGCCGTGGCTGGTCACGTGGTTGGTAACGTGGTGCGGAGCAGCTGCTGGCGGCGTGGCGCGCCGGCGAAACCGAGTGGGGGAGGAGTGGAGAAGGGGGAGAGAGTGAATCCACGTCCAGGGACGAAGATGAAGAAGGAACGCCCAGCGAAACAGAGCGGCGAAAGACTGACTTTGCAATTCGACTCAGCGAGTTCCACTCGGCCAGCTGTAGCTTTCGCGTCACTCAAGGCTTAACCAGAGCTAAACCAGAGCCAAATTTTTTGATGTTGCTTGTATTCACTTCTGTGTTCCAATTTAGACAAAAGAGTACCGAAAGGAGTGCTTGAAGCGTACGAAAAAAAACTAATTTATTACAATGCGGCGACAAATAATACCTGCAGGTGGGTTTGTTTGTTCATTCTTAATAAAGAGAAAGATCGAGAGAACCAAAGAAAGACCGGAGTGTGGTCCGATGAAGTACAGCGTCCGTCATCCTTTGCCTGTCTGTGTGTTCGTCTTTCTTTAGCCCTGTAGATCTTTACCGTTATGACTAAGTTCTTCAAGAATTTCAGCCCTTGGTCATCATTTCGTGAACATTCGAGACAACCGTGTTTCAAATCTCAACATTCCTGCACATTCGCAGATCGGCTCTGTTCTCGCTGGTGTTGCCAACCACAACACATCGTGTGCCCTGTGTTGCACTAGGGACAGTTCTATGTAGTTTTACATGGCACAGCGCAGAAGTGAGCGTTCGTAGAGTGTGTAGGTCGTTATCAGGTACGAAGTGAGGGCAAAAAAAAAAACGGAAGCAAAGGCTCAAAACACTTTCATTTCTTTTCTTCCAAAGTGAATCGTCGCAGGTGCACGAATCTTAAGGTTTGCTTGAGAAACAAAGCGCGCTCGCGTGTAGAAAAGCGGATATGAGGTGTCTTACTTTTAAGCGTCTCCCGCAGTTCATCACGCAGGAGGTTGAAAGTACCCGTCGAAGACTTGCTCTCTGATATATTGTGCCTTTTTATCCAGCCACCGCAAGCGTACGAGTAGAAATCCTCGCACGGGTCAACGCATTCGTCGATGGACTCGTTGATAAGCTTGGCTGGAATCAATCAATCAATCAATCAATCAATCAATCAATCAATCAATCAATCAATCAATCAATCAATCAATCAATCAATCAATCAATCAATCAATCAATCAATCAAAAAGCGCCCAATTCTTCTATTTCCTCCTCTTAACGTAGTACGCTTCACCTACAACTCTCTTCACAGCCCTGGTTTCATCTTAGGCCTACAGACTTAATATATGCAGTCGTCACGGCTCGTTTTGAAAAACTGGAGTGGAAGAATGCCGCGTTTGATTTAACTCGCTTTTAACGAACCATGTGGAGTTGTAATGGCTAAGACAACTGTACAAATATGCGCATTACGTAGAAAATATATGCGCATTATGAGATATGCCGAAAACACGGGTTCATGTAGGCAAGATTTTGTGCAGTTGCTCTGCATTTACATTTCCTTCAGATCACTCTAGCATCTGCTACAGAGCCAATGGACATGCACCGGACGGCTGCAGTTAAGGAACTAAGCTTGTTGGAGAGCTTATCTCGTTTGGGATAAGTCTTATCAGCTCCCAAGTTGCACCAGACGTACTTGCGTGCGAAAAAAAAAAACACTGCAGTTCACAGAGGCGATGACTTCCGAGCGAAGGAAGAGAGAAGAAGAAACAGAGCAAAAAAACAGAATTTTTCAGTTTAGTAAACGAGTGCATGATGCTTGCTGTAAGATATGAATTAGCAGGCTATTAGCGAGGAACTTAAGGGAAGCACCAACTGCAGCCTGATACGCAAAATACCTACGCGCCGCGTCTCTTCGTTGTTTAGCTGCAAGCTAGGGCGCGCACAAACACACCCTAGAAGGTCGAGTCACTTCCACCGAATGTTTCATATTTTGCACGCGGGGGCGTATTGCATTATTATATTTCTCGAAACTGAAAACAAAACAAAATGGCTTAAGGCGCACAAAATACTTGTTTCATTCTATGCTCTCGACGATGATTTCGATGTTTCTTAACCTCAGCATTTACACAGCCAAACTTTAGCACTTTTCTCTTAGATGTTAGTTGGCAAGTGCGGCCTCGATTGAGATGTCCGAGCAGAAATCGGCCCGGGGAACCCGTAGGGTTGCTTTTCGACAGCTGAAAGGGTGGGGCTGGTTGGTTCATGTGATCAACGGTGAGGAGGGAGGACGCATCAGATGAATGGGCATAACATGAAGTCGTGTTGTGTTCCCTCTTCTGATCCCTCATCTTCTATCGCTGTTTTTCCCCGGCACATTTTAGAGTACACCGGTAAAACAGGATGCGAAAAAAAAAAATGTGGACACTGTTTCTCCATGATGCTGGCAATTCAGGACACACTTTTTCGCGGAAATCATTCTTGGGCATCAAGGTGAAGCAGAAATAAGACACAGCTCTCGGTAGCTGGAACGGCACCGAAAGGGATTATGTAGGGTTCGAATTAGACGGAGCCTTCTTAAAGCATTTAATCTTGGCTGGACCAGAGCGTTAGCCCGAATAAACAGAAAATTTTAAGCTAGACCGAATTAACAAGTGTTCCAGATAGTGCCCGAGCCAGCGGTGTCCTTGCAATGTTAAGACGCCCATCAGTCCTAAGCATATAGATTGGCTTTCACAGGTATCAATGCGCGCAGTTATGAGTGGTAATAGCAGGAGCTTATATATGAGCTGCGAAGCCAGACCTTAAACGGGCATCGAAGGCAATCTGAACTTGTCGTGTATCGGTATGTTTCTTCGTCTGATTGACAAAGGCACTACATTTTTGTTTATAACCTAGAAATGGCAACGTAATGAAAGACAGGTTTCGCCACCATCTTTCGTTTTTGCAAGCAAATTGCGGCGCCTCCAAATAGTTTCGTTTTCTTCTGTTTCGTGCGGATCCGTGAGGCTTGGCTACCCGGCCGTTAATTTTGAAATTGGGATCACGGGGCCCTTTTAGGTCTCGACGCCACGAGTTTGTATCGAGTGACGGATCACAATTCTCAATGAAATTTTCACAGCTTTTGCGGCTGGATAAACATCAGCATGAGTACAAAGATCCATAGAATCGGCTTTTACTGAGAGGTATACTGGATAGAGTGGTGTTCAGTGTTCTTTAATGTGCGAGCAACATTTAAATGAAGTAGTGAGGCGTGAAATGAAAAAGCAATAGCCCCGAATACCTTACCTCGCTGCTGGCACACCTCGGTTTCGCACACAGTATAGTTCCCTATAAAAAGGCAAAAGAAAGGCAACTTCCCATAAGATATAATAAAATAGAACGAATTATCAATCTTTATCCATGTTGTTGCAAATATGGCAGTTAATTTTTTTTTTAATCTAGGGGAGTTGGGAGGCTACAGCTTCATATGAATAATAATATCTCGGTCCAAGTGGAAGGGCGACCCGATGCTTTTATTTTTTTTAAATGCCGCCTTCCAACTGCGCACGCCTTCTGCAGTGATCGAAGAAGCGTAAAGTCGATTACTTCTATTCCTCTAATGCGTCCGGCCTTTCATGCAAATTCGAGGTGAATGAAGAGGAAGCTACGGTCTTTCAGTGAGTTCAACAAAATTTAAGCCTACGCTAGGAGAACCGCCACTACATTACTCGCCTGACCTATGCCACTGCATCCCTTATGACGTCAGTCGCCGTAGGAAAGCCAGCTCCGCTGATGTGGAATTGTATTTTCCTAAATGAGACTATCTCACTGTAGAACACCGCTAACTGTGTCGCGATCGTTTTTATGTGACTTTTGCATATTTTCCTGTAGACGAGAGCGGTTTCCAACAGCTCTGGCGCGCCTGCTCCCATAAAAACATTCAGTCGCAACGATTTGACGCACACACAGCGTTCGCTGCGGTGTCTGCGGACATCTGAAAAAAACGGCAGATGAAATTCCAGGTTCTCTGCTCGGCAGCACTAATGTTGCTTGCCAGAGCGTCTGGTGCAATTATTACACGTGTTTTGTATAAAAGTTCCAAACAGTTCACGCTCCACTCCACGGAGAAAAATGGCAATAGCCGTGCTGGTCTATAAAAGCTCCCCTCCTCCCCTCTCTTGCACCTATTATGCACTCGTTCCTAGCCCCACGTGACCACATAAAATCTATGGCTATAATGCAAGACATGTCTATTGGAGCGAAAACGGACGACGAACAAGCAATAAACCCAAGAGAAAGGCTTTCATAAAATTGTACTGCCAAACATTTCGGCCTCTTAGAAAAACACGCACAGCTAGAGTAGCCCAGAGAAATAGCTCTACCTGTTCAGTTGTCAGAGGACGTATGTGGACGTATAGACCTGTCGAGGGCTCATGGAATATGTTGCTTTCTGAGCTTTGCTGAAATGCGTTAAGTTACACGCGCGATGAAAATCGTCGTTCCTAAGAGAAGCATGTAATTACGTGGCTGATCTTCCAGCCACAGCATAGCCAAGGATAAAAAGGATAAAAATCATGGTCAGGATAACTTGGTTCGTGAATTTAGTAATGTGGGGGGGAAAAAACAGTAGCTTGCCTTTTGTTTTTCCGATCTCCGCTGGCTTTGAAGCTACCAAGGTTGCCCACGTCGATAGGAACGCAACTACGGCGAGGTTTGTGGCCGGCATAACTTCTAATAAGAGTATAGACGAAAAATAAACAAAAGTATAGTATTAACACGCAGAAGAACTACAGAAGTGCGGCTACATGCATGTCTTACTTTTACGGGTTAAAATATCATAGCGCTGTTGTGTTTCCGTGACGTTAACGATGCCTTTTCGTTCCCCGGAACGCGCGGGCCACTGTAACGCCAATTTGTCAATGTATCTATACATTGAATAGATATTCGTACACAAGGGGAGCTGTAGATGTAATTTACTCAAAGCCAAGTAGCAGGTAGCGGAAAGGACAGCCAGACCAAGTGCAAGGAGGCTTGGATAAACGGTGGCACTTCGTCGTCCTCATCTTCATCTTCCTGGACAGCTCAAACATCTACATCAATACATCTGGTCTGGCGGTCATCCCTATGTACGCGCTCTGCGTTGATCCCGAAATGATCGACCATTTTTTGTCGTCCTGCCACTGCTCCCCCTTTACGTTACGACAACTCGGTCTAAGTTTGTCTGCTGGGCATTTCCTTCTCTTAGTTATACCATTAGGCACAGCAACAAGAACGGGCTCTCCGCCATTCAATGTTCCCTTTAAATTTGAATTGGCTGCCATCCTAAAATCTTCCTGAATTCCATCTTGTGGCTACTCATGCTCAAAATTCGTCTGCATTCTACACATTCTACACATTCCACGTGTAGCCCCATTCCCATTTTCAGTCACGTATCTCACAGCTACCGTCTCGTTCGTAATTTTAATAACCCAATCAGCATTCCTTTATTCCCAGTATTTATTTTTTTATTTGATAAACTTTCTTCAGCATCTGTGAGTCTCCGCCTGTGTTTTGGCCAATAATCCACAGAGGATAGGCGCCATTAACTCCTTGAGGAGAACAACAACAATACGAGACGCATCCGTCATGGTTCGTTACTGGCTTCGGGAACGAAGAGGAGCCACCCTGGAGATCTATGGCGACGGAATAAGCAGCGGATGTTAGTAAGTAGGCCCTGAGGAGACGCCCGCTAGGAGGTGAGATAAGGCCCACGATATTGCGACGAAGAAGACGAAGGTGGCAGTGGCGCGGGACGAAGCGCTCACGCTAGGCCAGCGGCCTTTAAATCATTTCACTGCCATCAGTAATTTCGTCTTTTTCTTCAGCTGGCCGCCACGTAACATTTGTTGTGGGGTACGGAGTTTATCCCCTATCCCCATCCTGGTCCTGGAGCTCCGGCGCATGCGTCAGCCGTGATCGTCAGCCGTGAGTCCTTGGCCTGCGTCGCCCGGCTCTTCCCCAGCCTTCCAGACCCGAACCAATCTCGCCGTTGTTCCCCCGCCTCGTCTACCACCCAGACCACTCGACACGACGAAATGAACTTGACGCACGGACCCGACCTGCCAACCCCACCGACCCGAGACGCTGCCCACACGTGACGACACCGTTCCCCTGTCCATGCCGTTTGGCGCGTCCTGGGGCCTCGGCCGTCGGATCTTGGTGACATGCGGCCTGGAAGCTTCGCGGACTAGGAATCGTTCAGCCCTCTCCTTCATCGTGGCGGCCAGCACCTCACCATTTTCTCCTTCCTGTCCCACCATCCTCTGAAGCCCGTCACCATTTCGCGTGCATGTTTGTCACCGATTGGGACCATCGCTCGGTGGCCCCGGGTAGTGTGACGAAGAAGACGAAGCTGGCAGTGGCGTGGAACGGAGCGCTCGCACTAGGCTAGTGGCCTTTAAATCATCTCACTGCCATCAGTCATCTCGTCTTATTCTTCGGCTGGCCGCCACGTAACAATACTCTTTTTAGAATTTCGACGGCTATTCCGCTGTTGAGGATGGGATTCAGAGCCCGAATAGACATCCAGTAGAGTAACGTGTGGGGTCTGGGTTTTGTTGTGGCGATGCTTTGGTGACCTTGGGATTCTGAGCTAAAAGGACTGGCCAACTGACGGAAATCTTTGGTATGTAACCGAGCAGTTTCATAACGCTTAGGATAGCGCCCGACTCCCATTCGCAACGACGTATTCTTCAAACACATTCTTCTGCTGTGCCAGTATAACTCTGAGGCTGACGCCACTAGCATCCGTATAGACCTCGGTAGATGCTGTGTGGTCATAGTGCCGGAGTATTGGCTGCGCAATAAAAAGGCAACGCGGTCAGCGAAAGCTTATTCGCATTCGGCAGACTAAGCAGACAGATAAGTGGTGCTCCCAAGCAGCTTCGTCAGGGGCGCAGTTTTCAACGCGAAATTGCGGACGAAGCGCTGAAAATGGGAGCACGGAGCTGAGAAGTTTCCAAGTTACTGGACTGAAGTCGGTGTTGGAAACTACACAACAGCATCGAGCTTGACCATGCCACGGAAATCGCTTTACTTAAAGACAATGTGGATCAAGGCTGTCAGCTGCCTGCCTCCGCAGTGGCACTTCTTCGATCCAGCTGCAGGCCGGCGTCGGTCAGTGAAGCCAAAAATTGTTGGTGCGTGAGTTGGGCGGGGAAATGGCCGGAAAAGGACAACGATGCTGTCTAGGTAGCGGAGAGACGTGTTCCACTTGAGCTTGCGTAAGATGTTGCGGATTATCCATTCGAAAGAGGCTGACGCTTTGCACTGGCCAAATGGTATTACAGTAAACCCACAGAGGTCGTCGGCTGTAACTGATGTTGTCTTCTCTCGGTCAGAGGAGTCCATCGGCACCTGCCAGCAGCCAGAACTTAATTCAAAGGACACAAAGTACTCTGTGTGTTGGAGAAAATCAACAGTCTGGTCGGTACGGGGGAGAGGGTGATTGGCCCTATGCGTAACATTGTTGAGGCGGCGCTATTCGACACATAATCTGATAAAACAGTCTTCTTACCAGTGCCAGCGGAGAACACCAACAGCTCTGAGGGGGACGTACGACGCCCCGGTGCAGAATGTTCTCAACTTGCTCACTGATCACGGAGCCGAGAAGATATGACCGCTGCCGAAAAGGCGCGTGAAAACCGGTCTGAGTGCGACGAGGGACAGTTGACGTGTGGCCTAAATGCATCTGGACAGTTGCACACGGTGCGTCGGTGGAAGATTGTCGTCGGGCAATGGATTAAGCGCGAAATGTGTATGCTGAGCGTTCACTGTGGAATTGTAGACAGTTTAGGAAACATCTAGGTTGCAGAGCAAGTAAGCAGGTTGAATGCGGTCAAGTAACCCACCACGCAGAAGGGTAAGTGGATACGGGGACGCAATGTAAATTAGCATCTTCGCAGCACCTCTATGGACATCGAGGGCAGCCGACGAGAGCGGCAGGTTCTTGCTGCTCACAAAGGAAGCAGACGACGTAAATAAAACGCTGACTGCTCACGCGGCCGGACACGAGAGTGAAAGAAGCGTTCAAGCTTCCGGTGCAGCTTCGGCTTCCTCAGCGGCAGTGAGCTGTGCATTCAGGAGGAACGGGTTTCATCTGCAAGTTCGTCACACGGCTCAGAAAATTCCACCTCAGCGCGGGCGCAATCAATCACGCATTATGTTGCGACGAGAGTTCGAAACCCATAGGCACGTCATGGGAACAAAATGACAGGACCGAGCACTGAACTGTGTTTAAAATGGCGGCAAATGACGGCCCGCGCAGCGCATGCAGTCAGAGGCGCTGTTCTGTCTTCACTGCCAGTGCGAAGCGAGGGACAGGTAAATGACGTTGTCATTTTGAGCAAAGAGCGGCATACTTTACTGAATCACGGAAACCGCGGCAGCCGTGTCGACAAGCGCGTATACTGGCAGTCCTTCGGCGGTGACTTGTATGACGTTGTGATGGGAAAGATGACGCTTTGAACTTACCGAAGACCCCGTGCCTACGGTACTGCGGAACTTTGTTTTACTCGTCAACGTAGATAGGAAATGGCGCATGGGTGAGAGCGGTGAGCAGAGAGGGATAGGAGAACGACATGTTGCATACAGACGCTGGGTCGCCGACTCATTACGAGGCGAGGATGAACAAGGTGAGAGCAAGAGAAGACTCACCCTAATGAAGGACGGTGCACAGTTAGAAATCGTGGGATGAATAAACGAAGATAATCGTATACGTTGTCACCATCTCAATCTGCAAGTTTTCCCTGACACGCACACGCACAGACACATGCACAAGGGCACATACACACAGACACTCACCCACTCGCGCACACACGCACACACACAATCGCACACGAAGGCACGCACACACATGCACTCATTCACACACTCACTCGCACACGCATGCTGTGCACTTTCAGTGCAGATTAAAGCACCCCGGGTTCCCGAAATTGATCCGGCACCCTCTACACTACGGCGTCCCTAATTTCCCTCAAGCTGCTTCACGCCGTTGCACTCCACAAAATAATTCAGCCGGGTCGGCGGACTATTTTAACGTGGTAGTGGTTAAAGGCAGCACACTAACTATGCGCTGATGGCTTTCAAGTATAAGGATATGAAAGGCATGCTTTTGAAAACTAAGTAATCACAAATAACTGCAGCGCAAAGAAAACATTCACACTAGAAAGACGCACCCATGTACGAACACTGCACTCACGGCTGGTTTACTGCAAAAAGACACGATGAATGCAAAGCCTGCGCTCCGAATGAGCGGACAGAACACACTGAGAAAGGCACGTGGCAAAGGCAAACTTATAGAACACCGTAAGAAGTATCTTGCGGCTGTGAAAAGGTCGAAATGTCAGATATGTACAAAAGAATGGAAGCATCGCTTACGCATTCATCTCTCCGAAATAACCACTGAAGTAAACGCGCGGGCGACGTGGATCAGAGTTTGACCTTTTCTCGGCAGCACGACGTTCCTTACGGTTGATGTCGGCTCTAGGCTTGCCTTTGGCATATGCATTTGTTACTGTATTATGTTCCCGCATGGACAGCACAGTGTTTATATTCAACATGAAAGCAAGAAAAGCAGCACATGATTGCCTCTCTTCTGAGGACAGAAAAAGAATAAAAAAAAACGTAAGCCATTCCAAAAAAAGACGTGAACGAAGTGTTAAATGGTTAATGTCAGTATATGCGGAATTAGTCACTCTCGACTCTACTTACATATGTCTCCGGGAGTCCTCATACCACTCCTGAGCCGCCGCGGTGGCTCAGTGGCTATGGTGCTCGGCTGCTGTCCCGAAAGACGCGGGTTCGATCCCGGCCGCGGCGGTTGAATTTCTTTGGAGCAGAAATTCGAGGCCCGTGTACTGTGCGATGTCAGTGCACGTTAAAGAACCCCAGGTGGTCGAAATTTCCGGCGTCCTCCACTACGGCGTCTCTCATAGCCTTAGTCGCTTTGGGACGTTAAACCGCATAAACCAACCAACCATCATTCCACTCCTGTCGCAACGGTGCAACGGTTAAGCGATGCGCCACTGCCCTGCAATGGCAGGTGCTGCCATCGGTGGGGCTTGTGCGACCCAGATTGCTCTACCCGGGGAACCTCCCGCGACCAGTCATTATAATGTAACTGTCACCAGCCACGGTGGTCAGTTTGCTCACAATCTGGGGGACAGGCTGCGATGACACCTCAAGATCAGGTGACCATGATAATTGCTACGGAGTCTTCAGCTGAAGTTATTATTTTTTCAATCTGTGATCAGTTGACTATCTTGTTGTATAAGTATACTTGCTGTGTTTTTAGAACAGCGGGACGTGCGGTGTTCATTCACTCTACTTGGATTGACTTGTGTATTCATCTAATTTGTAAGATTCAGTTGATTTGAGTTGTCTTCAGATTCGCTTCAAAATCGCTATACTTGTAATAAAATCGATACAACTCAAGAACGAAGTGACGGATGTTTAGAAAACCCTGTTGCCAAAGGGGCTGACCAGTTCTCGCGACGTTGCTGTTTAATCTCCTTGAATTTGCTAGCATAACATCTCAGAAACTGGCTGTTGCCAGGTGATTAACCGCGGATTAACGGTTTAACGACAACGTTACTATAGTCGATCGACGCCTTTGGCTGCAGGGCCTCCTGTGAGTAGAAACTGGAGCTTCGGTCTTGAGTCGTATCCGACTGTAGTGAAGGTCGGCCGCTTTCACTGCGTTCGGCGTTGAATCTACTCTGACGTCACAGCGTCGTGGCAATGACTGTCACTCAGTTCCTCGTTACCATGCATTGCAGTGAAAAGCGCCAATGGGCGATAGGATCCTGACGTGCAACCCCGCGATGGCGAGATGATGAGACACGGACTGAAGGGTCATCATAAAAAGGACCAGTTCGTAGGTTTCACGGTGGCTGAACGGCTATAACTATAGTTTCATCGGCCCTTGGACCTCTCGCTAATTGCTCCAAGTACTGTGGTGGTTCCCCAGCCCCCGAACACTAGAGATTTTTTATAAAGATAGGCGCGCACTTTCAAAGAGGCACGAGAAGCGTTCTTTATCTGGAAGGAGGCTGTTCACTGCGGAAAAACACCATCGTTGGAACAAAGAAAGAGATAGATCATCCCAGACATGACTCACCGGCGGTATTTCGATTCATCTCTGTCTAGGCTTTACGATCGGATGTAGATTTGATGATAAAAAAAGAACACCCCTTTTGCGAAGTTAACGCCAGTTGTTAGAATAGCGCTTGATCTATGCACTTATCTTGTGTCCTTTGGGTCTTAGAAACTCTAATAACAAAGCATTCATTCCGGGAACATCAGACCGCACTCATCTCAATTCCAATGACGCTATCATGCCCAAGAAGCTTCCCTTATAACTGACACACCATATCTTTAACCACTACTAAAACCTCTCCTTGAAATATTAGTTCTCAATGCTTTTGGTATCTTGCTGCTGCATACGAGGTCGAGGGATTGAATCCCAGCCACGGCGGCCGCATTTGGAGGGAGACAAAATGTAAATACGCCCGTGTGATGCGCGATTTGAGCGTAGCAGGTTAACGAACACCATATGGCCGAAATGCATCCGAGCCCTCCTTTACGACTATCCTCATAACCCACGGTTCAACTCCATGATGTTAAATCCCGCAAACGAAACCACTTGTGGCTGAAATACGTGGTAGATACCGGGTGTTACAGAGAACATTTCCAAAAAGTTTCAATAATTGGCCTTTTCGTGTAAAAATATGGCTTTAGCGGCATAGTATTACTCGTGTTGGTGGACAACAGAAAGCTGGTGAATCCTTTTAAGTAGTACGCTGGCAAACTGTCGTGTCCGGTCGCTGTGTTGAATGCAGCGAAAGACGCACACGGTACTTTAAGACTTCGTTTATTTAAAGCCGATGAGGGTGCGACCAGCGTCGACCGAGGCAGGAGCCGAACTAGCCGCCCGAAGAAAGGAGGGAGCGGAGAAGCGTCCACGGGAGGGAGTGGCTTCCCAAAACAGGAGGAGGATGCGGGGGCGCACCATGGGGGGGCATCTGGCGACAGCGTGCGACGAAGGGCAAGTGGTCGTTAGGAGGAGGATGCGAGTGGTCGTTAGGAGGAGGATGCGAGTGGTCGTTAGGAGGAGGATGCGGGGGCGCACACACACAAAAGCAATAAGGGGACACAACACTTCCTTCCCCCTTAGAAAGTTGCCTGGTATCGTGCAGGGGGTCGGCGCTCACGCGTGGAGGCGCGCTGGCTTTGTGCGCTCGGGGGAGAAACACTTGTAGGCTGGCTGTTGTTCGCTGTGTCTCCTAGGTCTGTCCTGGGCGAAGTCTCTTCTTCCGGGAAGAGGTGCCAGGCTATGTGGGAAGATGGTGCACGTGCTCTCTCCGCTGGCGGACAGCTCTCAGACGGCGTCGTAAATCTACGCAGCTGGTTGAGATGTCGGCGTGCTACTGTGCCATGTATGTTGACGAGCCAAGAGCGCAGGCCTATGCGTCTGACAATTGTAGCTTCCTCCCAGCGTGGCTTTTTCAGAAACTGTCGGGCGAGGACGCGCTGCCCCTCATTAAGCGTGCCGCAGCGCGGAATTGCTTTTTCTTCCCGGAACGTCTCTGCCTTTGGCTCGGGGAGGATGGCTGTGAGCTGGGTTCGCATTTCACGCTCGAACATCATTTTCGAGGGGGTCTCGCCTGTTGTGCTCTGAACCGTCGTGTGCTGCTTGAAGAGAAAGCGCGCAAGGCGGCGCTGCAGCGAGCCTGTCTGATCTCTTTCAAGGGCGCGTTTTAGCTCGGCTACGTAGCGCTCGGCTTGTCCGTTTGTCGCTGGGTGGTAGGGGGCCGATGTAACTGATGAGATCCCGTTGTCGCGATAAAACTTGAGGATCTCCGCAGACACAAACGGTGTTCCGTTGTCCGACACTACCTTGCGCGGCAGGCCGAACGTTGCAAATAGTGATCGGAGGTTGTCAATGACTGCTGCCGAAGTCGTCTGTCCCATTTGCCTTATCTCAAGCCACTTTGTGTAGGCATCTACGACCACAAGGAAAGTGCAGCCCTCAATTGGTCCTGCAAAATCAATGTGCAGTGTGTGCCATGGTGTGTCTGGCTTTTCCCATTCTGGGACAGGAGCTTTCGGCGGGGCGCTCCGGCTGCTCTGGCAAGGCTTGCATTCTCGCACCACTGTTTCGATGTCGTTGTCAATGCCAGGCCACCACATGTAGCTTCTGGCACACTTTTTCATTGCAACGATGCCCCGATGTCCGGCGTGGATGAGAGACATAGCTTGTGCGCGTAGTTCTCTCGGCATCACAACTCGGGACCCAAATATTATGCAGCCGCGATGGGTGCTCAACTCTGTAGCTCGCCTGCGGTAAGCGTCGAAGTTGTCCCCTTTGAGTTTATGCACGTTGCCTTGTTGAACAGCTGTGTAAACTAGCCGGAGAGCTGCGCACTTCTGCGTAGATGCTGCAACTGTGCCTGCTGTAAGCGGAGGTTCTGGCAGTGCTTCGAACATCAGAACGTCTCCTGGTGGAAATGGTTCGTCAACAGTTGCGTCTAGTGGCAGACGGCTTAGCGCATCGGCGTTTTGATGTTTACTCTCATTGCGGTAGACCAGAGCGTAGTCGTACGCTGAGAGTTTGATGCACCAACGTGTCATTCGCGGAGACAAAGTTGGTGGCATAGGCCTTTGTGGTCCCAGAATGCCCAATAGCGGTCGGTGATCGGTTATAAAGGTCACCTTCCGGCCGGCAATGTACTGGTGAAAATGTGTCGCCGCGTAGACGATGGCTAGCCCTTCTTTGTCAAGTTGCGCGTAGTTGCGTTCTGCTTGCGACAACGTACGTGAGGCGAAGGCGATGGGAGCTTCCCTTCCTTGCTCGTCAGTTTGCGATAGAACCGCGCCGACTCCGTACGGTGATGCGTCGCAAGCCAAAAGCAGAGGCTTCCTTTCGTCGTAGTGGCGGAGGGCTGTACATCTTCGAATCAGGTCTTTCAGGGCATCGAATGACTGCTGATGGCGTGGCGACCATGTCCATGTCACATCTTTCCGAAGGAGTTGGTATAAGTCGTTGGCCACGGTAGCTCTTTGTTCCAAGAACCGGTCGTAGAACGTCAAGAGTCCGAGAAAAGCCTGTAGCTCCTGCTTGTTTGTTGGAGCTCGTGCTTCTGTGATCGCTCGCACTTTGTCCTCGGTAGGGTGAATGCCTTCCGTATCAATTCGGTGTCCCAGAAATTGCACCTCTGGCACCGCAAAACAGCACTTCGATTTGCTTATGCACAAATTAGCGTTTGCTAGCCTTTCGAGAACGAGCTCTAGGCGCACTGTATGCTCTTCAGTGGAAGTGCCACTGATGATGACATCGTCAAGGTAGACACAAACTCCTGGGATGCCCTGAAGCACTGTCTCCATGAATTTTTGAAATATGGCCGGGGCTGCAGCTACGCCAAAAGGCAGTCGCTTGACTTTGTACAAGCCTTTCAGTGTGTTAATTGCCAATAATTCAGCAGTTGACTCGCTCACCTTCAGCTGCTGATACGCCTGGGTGAGGTCCAATGTGCTGAAGACTCTTGCGCCACGTAGTACACTGAATACTTCTTCAGGTGTCGGTAGCGGGTAAGAGGACGCTTTAGTCGCAAGATTGACGGTGCTCCGGTAGTCTCCGCAGAGGCGTATGGTTCCGTTCTTCTTGCGAACTACGACAAGTGGTGTGGCCCATTCTGAATGCTGCGTCGGCTCGATGACACCTTGCTGCTCCAGTTTGTCCAACTCTTTTTCAACTGAATCTCGGAGAGCAAACGGCACCGGCCTGGCCTTCAGAAATTTGGGTTGCGCGTTGTCCAACAACTCCAGTGTGACCGGGGGCCCTTCGTTTCCTGGAATCTCTTCCGAGAATACTCTTTCGTATTTCTCTTGCAGTTGCTCAACCATGTTCTGGCTCGGCGTCTGGTGTATGCCGCATATCATCACGCCTAGTGGAGAAAACCAGTTTCTCCCTAGAAGGCTTGATCCTGTGCCCTTCACAACAAGCAGAGGTAGCGTATGGGTCTGGCCGTTGTAGTTAACCTGCACGTTGGCAGAGCCCAATAGTGGCAGATTCTGTCCTGACCACGTTCGCAGGTGCGTGTCGTCTTGTTGCAGGGCGGGTGCGTCAGATGGCCATGAAGTTCGGAACGTGTCCTCACTGATCAGAGTACAGGCTGCGCCGGAGTCCACCTCGAACTTAATCAGCTGGTGATGTACGCTTACTTCTGTAAAAATCTTCGGTCGCGTGCCGAGATTCATGGTGTTCAGGTCGTACAACACAGATGGTGTTGCTGATGTTGCTCCATGGAGATCAGATAGCGGCGTATTCTCTGAGGCGTTGACGCTGTGATTAGGCTGGGAAGGTGACTTTATCTTGGCAAGTCTCCGTTTCGTAATGCATGCTCTTTCGATATGCCCTCGCTTGTGGCAAAAATTACACGTGGCTGACTGGAATCGACATCCCTGGGGGTTGTGTTGGTCGTCACACCGCCAGCAGCGTTGTGCCTTTTTGACCGATTTTACAACAACAGAAGGCTTGCGCACCTGGTTGCTTGTCTGGTGTACCGGCTCGGTGTTCCGGCGAATCCCTCTCTGCTGGTGACCGGCGCTCTCCGCTCGAACGGCGATGTCGTAAGCTTTGCTGAATGTGAGGTCCTTCTCAGCGAACAGGCGCTGCTGCAGTGACTCTTCACTCAGTCCGCACACAAATCTGTCGCGTAACATCACGTCCAAGGGAAGCATGGTGGTGTTAGCAGAAGAAGCTGCGTCTCCCTCCTGCCCGGTAGCTGTTGTCGACAGCGTTCCAAAATTGCAGTCGGCAGCGAGCTTCTTGAGCGCGGCTACGTAGGCGCTCACAGTCTCTCCTCCCAGTTGATCTCGTCGTTGGAAGCGAGCCCGGCTGTAGACCTCGGATGGCCTTGGGTCGTAGTGCTTTTGCAGCGCTTTTACGATGTCGTCGTAAGACACTGCCGCTGGTGTGCTTGGCTGAATAAGGGCGCAGACAGTATCGTAGGTCTGCTCCCCGCACAGCGTCAGCAGGTTGGCCCTCTTCAAGGCTGGGTCTGTGATGTTGTTAGCTTCAAAGTAGAACTGAAGGCGTCCAACCCACGATGACCACGATGAGCCGTTGAATTCTGGTATCTGATTGGGAAACCCTCGCGTAGCCATGGCTTGTCAATAGCGTTGCGTAGCGCGGGTCGAATCCACTTTCTCGTCGCCACTGTCGTGTCCGGTCGCTGTGTTGAATGCAGCGAAAGACGCACACGGTACTTTAAGACTTCGTTTATTTAAAGCCGATGAGGGTGCGACCAGCGTCGACCGAGGCAGGAGCCGAACTGGCCGCCCGAAGAAAGGAGGGAGCGGAGAAGCGTCCACGGGAGGGAGTGGCTTCCCAAAACAGGAGGAGGATGCGGGGGCGCACCATGGGGGGGCATCTGGCGACAGCGTGCGACGAAGGGCAAGTGGTCGTTAGGAGGAGGATGCGAGTGGTCGTTAGGAGGAGGATGCGGGGGCGCACACACACAAAAGCAATAAGGGGACACAACGCAAACTAATGTTTAATAATTAATACCGTAACTACTAAAATTAGGTGCATAATTTCAATTAGAGATTTGTAGCCTGTTATTAGTAATGGCCACATCATTTTTTAGAATTTCGAAAACGTGATTACCCTCGCCGCTATGGCTCGACAATATTTGGCTGCAACGTGAGAAAATACATGCGCTTTCGAAAGCATGCAGGCAGAGCAGCCCTTCCAGTGCACGTAACAAGTCGGAAAAGACAAATTTTGTCGACCCACAGTGCGAAGGGCGTTTTCGAAATTAGGACACTGGTATAGGTATCGCTAACGATGGGTTACAAATCTCTAATTGCAACTATGCGCTTAAATCTACTAGTTAAAAAGTTCATTATTAAAAATGAGTTAACAGCTTACTACTTAAGAAGATTCGCCCGTGTTCTGGTGTCCACCAACACTCGTAATACTATGCCGCAGAAGCCATATTTCGACCCCAAAATGCCTCTTTTTGCAAATTGCTGAAAATGTTCGCTAAAACACGCGGTATGGTCAAGTTTCCGATACGTGACAATGTAAGGAGGGTTTAAAGGGACACTAAGGTCAAATTGAACTTCGCCTGTATTGTCTAATAAGCGGAATTTAACGGCTAAAACACTACTTTCACAGAAAACGAAGCATTTATAAGCTTTAAAAGGAGAAATAAAAATTAGACTGCTGCCGGGATAAGCGAGCAGTTTCGCTAGAAAACTTCGGCGCTGCGATAGCTTCCTGCGAAGGCGATTGTGAATTGAATTAACAAGAACTGAGCGATGACAAACTAACTAGAAATATGGTTTAGCGATTA
This sequence comes from Amblyomma mixtum, assembly GCF_055824585.1. Classification (NCBI taxonomy): domain Eukaryota; kingdom Metazoa; phylum Arthropoda; class Arachnida; order Ixodida; family Ixodidae; genus Amblyomma; species Amblyomma mixtum. Next base: position 38,428,827 of record NC_143012.1, on the reverse strand, counting down.
TTTTTTATATTATGAGACACTAACTTGAAAGATGGCTCAGCAAATACTTAATATGTTATGAGACACGAACTATGAATAGCTGCAAGCAGCTATTTAATACGTTATCCTTTCTGAAGTTCGGTGTTTACCGCGCTGTTTGCGCACATTAGAATGGTTCGACGAGCAGTTCTTTCCCAGCGACGTGTCGCGAATCTCATCGCTCAGAAAGTGGTTCGTGTTTTCGTAGAATACTGCCTGTTCTAAACAATACAATATTGATCTTTGTCACGTGGCCCACAAGCTGCGAATGTAAGAGTCGTGCCAGGCCAGTGGAAGCAGTTAACAACTGGATCTTTAAGCGGGGTATCTGGATGCTTGGATTCGCCTGTAGCATTTCTCACGCTCAGAGAGTGTAGTTGTAAAGGAGGTAAGCATGCAGCGTGATTTGTAGAGGGCATGATAATCTCTGCCAGGAAGCACACATTGGCGGTGTGGTTAAGAAATAATTATAACTGCTTATGTGCGAACATTCGACCATGTCAAATTAGAATTGAATATCATGCATTCATTATTCGTGGTCAATTCGCCAGCTCAAAATTATCTTGCGCATTTCGAATATTCGCTATAAAACGAATGTTCGACACAAATCGAATATTCGATTGCGAAACCAATCACATCAATTTTCTCGTCCGTGAACAGCGCTCGGTAAGATTCACCGACAGTGGCGCCGCAACATGACAGGTCCATTCACTTTCCTGTCAATGTGTTTTTATATTATTTGGTACTCTTTACAAGCCATGTTTTTAGATTACGCCATGGGACATTTTTAGACTTCTTGCTTCGGATATGACTGGATTTCCTGTTACTGCGAAAATACTTTTCCTGAATTGAATTCAGGGTCATTTGTGACTATGACGAGATATTTATTGTGTTCTCGTGAAAGAATATTGTTTCAAGCTTGTGGTACTAGTGATTAGAACCATTTCATTTAGCGCTAAGGCTAAGTGAATCATCATTCCAAAGTGCTACACACTCCATGATATGAATGTAAAAAATTACATTGTGAGTTAATGCGTCTGTGGTTAACTACTCGATATTTGAAGATAGCAATAAATAGATCTGTTTTTGGTATTCTTAGCTTAGCCATTGCAGCTAAGGATGCAGTTGATTATTCAGCACTTTCTAATACGGGAGTTATTACTCATTGACACCCACCCGAGCGCAGCCATACGGCTACAAAGGAAGGCTATACAGCTTTCTCAACAGCGCTTTCTGTATTATTTTTGTGAAATAAACATTCCGATTCTGATCTTGTGATACTTTTTGAGAAACTTTTGCATCTGTTTTCTTGCTTCGTCTAAAAAGCCGTGGAATAAAAAAATTAAGGTGTATTAAAACTTTGCAACTCTTTATGTACTTCGTCATGAGCATTTTCTTGGATTTGTTTCTGTCATTTGCCTGGCTTCTTTTTCCTTCCAGATCGCTGTCACTTAGTTGTGCATAGCCGGTGTATAAACTCCAGCACAAGAAAATTAAGAGAACAGGCATTACGCGAAACATCAGAAACATGTGAGCAGGCAGTGGTGGTCCTAAGGGGTGGGGGGGGGGGGGGGGGGGTGAGGTAGCGGTCGCGTCCCCCAAAAGACTTTGCACATCTTCCCGGACGTCCGTTTTCGGGCTCTCATAGGGCGAAAAGTGATTTTTGACTTAGAACCGGAAACTTTTTTTTCTGTGATGCGTCAATTAATCTCCTACTTTGTACGTTCACCGTGTTAGTGCGGCTGTCTTATTTCATTCAATTCTACGTTTTATTATAGGAGTACAATTCTTAGTGGTTGTCGAGGTATCGTGGTCCTGCCGTGCACCCACCGTTGTCTTGCCCTGGCGCCGTTGCGGTGACGACGGCGGCGGAGGTGCCATTCATCTGCGTTTCGGGTGGCCAGCAACCTCGTCGGGGCAGCAAGGAGCCACTCATTCATGTTATCCCACCATGGGACACAGCGACGCCATAGAGGGGATCATCCCTTTCGTTGGCTTGACAAGGGGCGTCGCCCAGGCGCCTTGTCGGAGGTGGCCGACGGTGGAACAAAGCCCATTCCTCGAACTGAGTAGTGAAGGCCGCTAACCCCGCTCGTGAAATGCCAGGGCAGGTGCTTTGACCTTCCTGGACACGCCGTGGCGGGATATCTCAGCCGACGACCTGCTTTGCCCTGGTATCGAAATTCCTTCGCCAGCTAGAAACACAAGATAGCCATCGCCACCTGCAGTGATGACCCTCGCCACCGGGAGATCTGGGAGAAGGTTAGAGTGATACCCTCGGCAGTGGAAGGCTCCTCTAGTGCCCGCGTGCGCTCCATTGGTTGGACTTCACCAAAGAAACTGCATATCCTCATCTAGGGAGCTGGGGATCATGGACGCTGCTTAAGGGGTGTAACTGATCCACAAGCAGCTCTGATCTCATCTGACTACTTGTTCCTCTCTCACCGCGTGTAGAAAGTTTTCATAAACTCATTTCAAAGAACGCCTGGCAAAATTTCCTTGGCTCGTAGTCTCGGACGTAAACAGGGGTCTGTTTTGCAAATAGTGTCCGTTTTTCGTGGCTGGGAGTGCCGGAGGTCATCAGCACAACGTGCCTCTGAACAACCTCGTTACAAAACCTCTGTCGTCTTTCGCCAAGCTTCTCGGAAAAGATGGCACTTTAGAGCTGCATAACAGCAACAGGTACCATCGTGACGCTGTGGAAGCGGGAAAGGCGTTCTTCCTATGCTATCACACCCCATAAAAAGATCTGGCCAATCAGCTGGAGACCCAGAGACTGCAGAAAATCACCGAGAACCGTGATCGTATAGGCCGTATTCTTGACTGCATCAACCTCCTCGACAGAGAGAGCATTCCACTTCGCGGACATAGAGATTTTGGCGAGCTTGAATTGTTTGAGCACAACGAGGCATCTCAAAGCCCTATTAACCCGGAGATTTCTGAGAGGTGCTGCGCTTTTTAGTTCAATCGGGAGTCAAAACGCTGCAGAACTACCTAAAAACAGCGTCGTCGAGGGCTATGTACATCGGTAGTCGTGTTAAAAATGGAATTATCATAAGCTGTGACAAGCAAGTTTTGGCGCAGGTTCAATATAATTTAACACAAGCGGAATACTACAGTATTAATTTCGACGAGGCGACTGGCATCGCCCATCTCTCTCAGATGAGTCAGGTTTTTCTTTACGTGCAGAGGTCGCAGGATGGAACTCACGTAATAAGAGAAGACTTCGCAAAATTTTGGGATTGTCACACCTCACTTCCCGAAGGGGAGTCCCAATGCGAAGATGAAGACACTGTTTATGAGCCGTCGTTGACGGGAGAGGTTCTGGGAAAAATCGTCAAGAGAGAGAGAGAGAGAGAGATAAAGTCGATTGGTTTGCTTCCTGCTAACTCCGTTGGCATCAGAACAGATGGATGCAGTCTTATGATCTCACGAACATGCGGAGCAATCCAAGAGATTAAACACGAAGCGAAAATGCTGTGCGTTGTCCTTTTTTAAATGATGCATTGAACCTTTCTCTTTCGAAATGATCGTGTTTTCCGAGCGTGCGAAATTTTATGGAAATCATAGCAGCATTAGCGTCATCACCTCATCATCAAAACGAAATGCCGTCCTTCGACCCGTGCTCAAAGGCAAATTTCAAAGGCTTTGCGAAAGGCATTTCTTTGAGCGTCACAGCGCAGTGCTGGAATTAATGTCTTCCTTGGAAGATATTGCTGCGCTGGACATCGTGGCCAACTGAAAAAGCAAGGCGTCATCTGCGACTGAGGCAAGAAGTCTGATAGCAGCGCTTGGAAATAGCAGCTTCCCGGTAGTCTTGCTTACGATGAGCCACGACTTTTCCCTCACACAACCTCTGAGCAGGATTTTTCAAAAAGAGACCCTGGATGTAAACACTGCTGTCGACCTCTTACATGACACTCTTGCGCAGCTGAAAGCCAGAAGTCAGGAATCTGAAGTCGAGCTCTGCTGCCATTTCGGGGAAGTGCAGGCTCTTGCAGACAAAATTGGCGTTGAACTATCCACACCTCGGATCGCGACAAGCGAAATGCGCAATCAGAACCCTGGGGTGGAAGATCCTGAAACTTTCTACCGCCAAAGAGACTTCATTCCCATCCTTGAATGAATCATTGAAGACCTGTCATCGCGTTTCCCCGAGGAAACTCTTTCTGATTACGACATGAACATTTTCTTGCCCCGTCTTCCCGTGGCAGGAGGCGTCGAACCCAGTAACCAACCTACGGCAGCAAGAGCGCTTGCGTCTGAGATATGCCTCTGGAAGTCACAATAGGCCCGCCAGACGGGTGGCAACGCACTGCCATCTACCGCCCTTGAGGTCCTTGATGCTTGCGATGAAGCGCACCCGAATGTACGAACTCTAGTGCAGGTTGTGGCTTCGCTACCAGTTAGCGTCGCCACAACACGTTTTTAACACTACGACGTTTGAAGACCACGGAGCTTCCGACCGGGCGTGGTTTGCTGAGTGTCCAGAGGAGTTTTCTTCACCGTTAAAATTCAAAGCATGAGTTGTGGTATAACATCTACATCACTCGCCGTTTATTTTTCAGCAACAAAAAAAAATGTACAGATAAAATGCAAATAAGGAATCGTTCTTTTTGTTTACTTCTCTTTTTCGGTACACACACGACCCCCCCCCCCCCTCCCCCCCTCCCCCAGCCAAGCCAACTTCTGCGATCGGCACTGGGAGATGGACAGACGGACATCTCAAAGTGACTCAGGCTATAAGGGATGCTATAGTGGAAGGCTACGTGTAATTCCGGCCACCTATGATTCTTTAAAGTGCCCTGACATCACACAGTGCACGTTGTTAACGGAAAGCGCTCACGCGCTCTCAGCTTGGAGCCTCGCGTTCCAGTCAGCAGGCTTCGTTCAACTCTGCCGCCTCACGGCGCAACTCCTACAACTTCCGCCGCGTGGCTCAGTGCGGCAGAGGTTAATGACCAGCCTAAGCCTCGATGGATATTAAAAAGTTCCGGGTACACACAAGCTTCGGCTTATGTACTCATAAGCTATTGGAAATTGATGCTTTTGCTCTGGTTTCTGGTTCTTTGTAGAACCGGCCTTTGCCAATACATTTCAAATATTGAGACGATTAGCGCTGCTTCTGGGTTAGGTTCCTTCAGCGGCCCGATGTTCTCTTTGCATCTCTCTTCGCAGACACGGACACTGTTGTGTACTTTTCTTTCTTTCCTTCCTTCTTTCTTTCCTTCTTTCTTTCTTTCTTTCTTTCTTCCTTTCCTTCTTTCCTTCCTTCTTTCTTCCTTTCTTTCTTTCTTTCTCTCTTTCTTTCTTTCTTTCTTTCTTTCTTTCTTTCTTTCTTTCTTTCTTTCTTTCTTTCTTTCTTTCTTTCTTTCTTTCTTTGTTTTTTCGTTCATTCTTTCTTCCTTTCTTTGTTTTCCTTTCCTTCTTTCTTTCTTCCTTTCTTTGTTTCTTTCTTTCTTTTTCCTTTTTAGTTATTTCGTTCCTTCTTTCTTTCCTTCCTTCTTTCTTTTCTTCCTTTTCAATTTCCTTATTTCTTTCTTTATCTCTTTCTCTCTCCCCTTCTTCGTTTCTTTCCTTCGTTCTTTTTTTCTTTCCCTTGATTTCTTCCTTTCCGTTATAGAAAGCTTTTATGTTTTATGTAAACTTTTATGTGTTATGTCTATGTCCTTATTAATTCTTTTTTCATTTCTATTTGAGCTCTTTATATTTATTGTCTATTGTTTATTTAATTAAGAGAAGACACGCAAGCCCTCTTTTAATTGGTATTCAACGAACGTTCCTCATTTATCGAGAGGTAGCGGTTCGAGTCACCGGATCCACCATTTTTCTTTTTAGCACAATCGCTTTTCTCTCTTCAGAGGCACTACGTAATGGCGACATATTGATGCCAGGAGACTGTATGGCACTGAGGAATTGTGTAGTGACGTCATCTTTGCTGTGCTGTGATGATTGAGAGCAACTTCAACTTCCCGAGCGAGACCACGTAGTTGTGATGCTACGACGATTTGAAACAATCGCTATTTTTTTGACATGACAACGCCAACGACTACGCCAACTGCGGCGGTTTTTCCGCCGAAGGGGGGCCATTAATGCTGTGGCGTTGAAACAAGCGAGTTGTCGCGCTGAAGCGACATGTTGCCTTCGCACGCTGGGTGGTTGCCGACAAATTACGAGGTGAGGATGAACAAGATGAGAGCAAGAGATGACTCTCACCCTAGTGAAGGATGGCCCATAGTCAGAAATCATGGGATGAAGAAGCGAAGATAACCGTACAAGTTGTGCCATCTCATTCGGCAAGTTTTCCCTGACAGGCACACGCACAAACACTGGCACAAGTACACATACACAAACATTCACACACACCCAGACGCACATAGGCACACACATGCACTCACTCATTCGCACATGCACGCACACAGGTCGCATGTTGTGCACTTTCACTGCAAATTAAAGCACCCTGGGCGCCCGAAACTAATCCGGCACCCCCTCCACTACGGCGTCCCTAATTTCCCTCAACCTGTTTCGCGCCGTTGGACCTCACAAAGGAATACAGCCGTGTCGGCTGACTCTTTTAACGTGAGAAAGGCTAAAAGGCAACACACTAACCAATCGCTAAACACTTTCAAGCATAAAGTTATAAAAGGCACGCTCTTGAAATCTAAGCAGTCTCACATAACCGCAGCACAAGGAAGACATTCACATTAGGAAGACACACTCACAGACGAACGCTGCACCCACGGCTGGGTTACTGCAAAAAGACACGCTGAATGCAACGCCTGTGCCTCCAATGAAGCGCACAGAACACACTGAGAAAGACACGTGGCAAAGGCAAACTTACAATGGACCGTAAGAAATATGTTGCGGCTGTGAAAAGGTCGAATCGCCAGATAGGCACAAGAAAATGAAAGCATCGCCTACGCATTTATTGGCCGGCAACAACCCCTGAAATAAATGCGCGAGCGACGTGGATCAGAATTTGACCTTTTCCCTTCCGCAAGATGTTCCTTATGGTTGATGTTGGCTCAAGGTTTCCCTTTGTCATATGCCTTTGTTACGGTATTATGTTCCCGCATGGGCGGCGCAGCGTTTGTGTTCAACATGAAAGCAAGAAAAGCAGCTAAAGAGCACATGGTTGCCTCGCTTGAGAGGATAGAAAAAGAACGAAAAAGAAAGTGCACATGCACGAACGTAAGCTACTTCAAAAAGAAAAAAAAAACGTGAACAAATGGTAGCGCACACGCAAGCTGTGGCTTAAGGGTATGGCGTGGTAGCGTTAAAGGGTGAATGTGAATAAATGCGGAATTACTCATTCTCTGCTTTATACTCATAGTTTCCTGGGAGTCCTCATACCACTCCTGGCACAGTGGTGCAGCGGCTGAGCGATATGCAACTGCCCTGCAATGGCAGGTGCTTTCACCTGTGGGACTTCTGCGAGCCAGATTGACCTTCCCGGGCAACCTCTCGCGACAAGTCATTATACTTTAACTGTCACCAGCCACGGTGGTGAGTTTGCTCACAATCTGGTGGACAGGCTGCGATGACGCCTGAAGGTCAGGTGACCATGATAATTGCTAGGTAGTCTTCAGCTCAAGTTATTATTGTTTCAATCAGTGATAAGTTGACTACCTTGTCGTATCAGCTTACTTGCTGTGTTTGGAGAACAGCGGGCATTCATTCTGGTTGGATTGCCTTGTGTTTTCACCTAACCTATGTGATTCAGTTGAATTCAGTTGTGTTCACATTCGATTCAAGATCGCTATAACTGTAATAAAATCAGATACAAATCAAGAACGAAGTCACAAATGCCTCAAGTTTAGATGGTCTTGTCGCCAAAGGGGAAGACCAGCTCTCGCGACGTCGCTGTTTAATCTCCTTGAACCTGCCAGCATAACAGCGCAGAAGCAGGCTGTTGCTAGGTGATTAACGACGGATTGACCGCGGTCATGAGTTGTATCCGACTCTAGAGAAGGTCGGTCGCTGTCACTCTGTTCGGTGTTGAATCTACTTTGACGCCACAGCGTCGTGGCGAAGACTATCACTCAGTCGCTAGTTACCATGCATGTCAGAGAAAAGCGCCAATGAGCGATAGGATCCTGACGTGCAGCCCCGCGATGGCGAGATCATAAGACAGGGGACTCAAGGATCCTCATAAAAAGGCCAAGTTCTTAGGTTTAACTGTGGCTGAACGACTATAATTATAGTTTATCAGCCCTTGGACATCTCGCTAATTGCTCCACATGCTGTGGTGGTTACCCAGCCCTCAAAACAAGCGAGTTTTTGTAATGATAGGCACGCAATTTCAAACAGGCCCGAGGAGCGTTTTTTATCGGGAAGGAGGCTGTTCACTGCGGAAAAACACCACCTCTGGAACAAAGAAAGAGATAGATCATCCCTGACATGGCACGCCGGCGGTATTTCGATTCATCTCTGTCTAGGTTTTCCGATCCGATGTAGATATGATGACAAAAAAAAAATTGGCGGGGGCTTAGTTTTGGTTAAGCCTGGTAGGTTGCGAAAGCAAAAGCGCAGCGCCTCCAGCTGAAGGAACGCAGTGCGCCGCGTCTACAGGTCCCGCATGGCTACCGGCCGCCGCTGCGCGACGACTCAAAGCGTGGTCGCTAATTTTTTTTATATTTTGTTTTTGATGTTCTTGCGACTGAGAGAAAGAAAACACGATCTACAGCTGGTATGACGTCACAGCGGCAGTAGCGCCACAGGTGCGCAGCGCGGCGTAACTGCAGCCGGGCTATCCGAAGGAGCAAGTTGGTCGCCCATATTCACTCCGCTAAAGGTCAAACGTAACTGCGGCCGGGTCAGGCGAAGGCTTGAAAGTGCGAGTAGTATTGCTTTCGCAATAGAACACCCTTTTTGCGAAGTGAACGTCCGTTGTTACAACAGCGTTTGCCTGTGCACTTAACATATGTCGTTCGTCTTTTAGAAACTCTAATAACCAAGCATTCAATTCGGGAACATCAAATCTCTCACCTCTCCATTCCAATGACGCTTTTATGCCGAAGAAGCTGCCCATTTAACTCACATACCATGTTTTTAACCGCTACTAAAGCTCTCCCTGAAACATCAGGGCTCAATGGTTTTGGTATCCTGATGCTGCATACAAAGTCGAGGTTTTGAATCCCAGCCACGGCGGCCGGATTTCGACGGAGACAAAATGTAAATACGCCAGTGCGATGTGCGATGTGAGCGTAGCCCGATAACGAACACCATTTGGCCGAAATACATCCGAGCCCTCCATTACGACTATCCTCATAACTCATGGTTTCACCGCGGAACTTTAAATCCCGCAAACTAAACCAATTATTGCTGAAATACTTGGTACATACCGTGTGTTAAAGCGAACAATTTCAAAGATTTTCAATAATAGGCTTTTTGCTAAGCCTGTGAATCATCTTAGTAGTAAGCTGGTTATAAACTAATGTTTAATAAACAACTTTTAAACTACTAAAGTTAGGAGCCTGACTTCAATTAGAGATTTGTAGCCTGTTGTTAGTAGTAGCCACATCAGTTTTTAGAATTTCGAAAACGTGATTACCCTCGCCGCTGTAGCTCGACAAAATCTGGCTGCAACGTGAGAAAATACATGCACTTTAGAAAGCGTGCAGGCACAGAACCTTTCAAGTGCACGCAACAAGTCGAAAAAGACAAATTTTGACGACCCATAGCGCCAAGGGCGTCTTCGAAATTCTGAAAACTGATATTGGTATCGCTAACGACCGGCTGCCAGTCTACTAGTTAAGAAGTTAACTATTAAAAATGAGTTAACCAGCTTAATACTTAAGAAGATTCACAGGTTTCCTGGTGTCCGCCAACACTGGTAATACTATGCCGCAAAAGCCATATTTTTACCCAAAATGCCTGTTTTTGAAAATTTTTGAGAAAGTTCGCTAAAACATCCGGTATATTCAAGTTACGCATACGTCGCAATGTATGACGGTATAAATGGATACTAAGGTCAAATTCAACTTTGCCTGTATTGACTGATTACCGGAATCTAAGGACAGGACACTATTTTCACTGAATGCACAGCTTTTAAAGGAGAAATAAAAATGGAAGATGGGTGACGGCATCACCGATCAATTTCGGAAGTAAACTGCGGTGCTGCGACAGCTTTTTTTTTTGTGGATCCGAGAGGCTAGGCTCCACCGCTATCCACTTGCAGACGGGGATCACGGAGTACTTTTCAGTGCAGACGTCACGCGTTTGAATGCAATATCGGGGAAATTCTGAATTGTAACTTTCTCAACAATAAATGCCTCTTCCACTGCCGGAAAAACATCGAAGTAGTCGGAAAGGAGCAAAGAATCGAGTTTCACTAAACACGAAAATTTTGTCGAGTTGTCTCCACAGCCACTTTAATATTTCCGTATTTACATTTCTGATAATCATAACAGACCACGCAGGTTTCTGGCACCGCATCCATATATTTGCTAGTCGCTTGTTTTAGCCGATCACGTCGTTTAGAGCAGATGTAAGGATGGAAAAGAATGAAAGGTGTAGTGCATTGAAGAAGGAGCTCATAGATGGCGGTGGGAACTCTCGTCCACTGGTCCTTTGGCTGTTGCTGGTGCCTCCACCCATGCGCCTTCGCTCGCTTGTGTTTTCAGATTTAGGTCCTGCCTGCTTTTAGGTTCGCCACGGTTTCCGGACTGTGTCCATCTGAGTATTTATTTATTTTCAACAAACTGCAAGCGTCACGCCACACAGAAAGATGATGCAGGAAAGGGAGCTAAAATATGCGTACACTCTGGTACTCTGGAGGATATGAAGTAACAATAACAGCAACAAAAACTCTTACAATCATACAAAACATTAAAAGGAACTAAACGCAAGCAAGTCGAAATCGCGGCACTGACTCTCAGTCTAGGTTTGACAAGCCATCTAAAAAGGCCTAACATATTATCACGATGGTATGACATGAAAGTGCTTCCTGCAAAAAAAAAAAAAAAAAAAAAATTGCTCGAACTCTTTGTTCTGCCTCGGTGTGAGCAACTGACAGTCACAGCTTTAGCGAAAGGCTGAAGGTGAACTATACAAATTCCGGCGCCGTATTTGAGTTTTTGCTACCATGGCTTTTGCGCACTATGTTTGCGTCAAAGTCGGCTGCGCGCTGGGAGCGCTATTTGACAGCTATTCTCAGAAGCATCCATTTATCGGGATTTATACAAACCAAACTGTAAACACTGTGGCCAGCGAGCCAAATGCGATCACATCCTGTGGGATTGCAAAATAGAGCCACCTCCGGGTGATCTAGTTACCGCTCCTTCTCTCGAGCGGTGGGAGACCGTGCGGGCTAGTTTTGGCCCCAGGACGCAAATTTTGGCGGTGGAGTGGGCTGACAAAGTCGTCGAGGGCTATGTACTCTCGACCACTTAACACGACCTCTTAAAAAGTTCTTTCCGGCGAATAAAATGTTTTACAATCAAATAGAGTTTCTTCCCATTACCTAGAGGGAAAGACGTGAGCAAGAGCTCTTGCTCATGTCCTTGCTTATATACTCGCAATTTTTTTTTGCTTTTCAATATTACGTTTGGTCAATTGTTTAGGGGAATCCCCGAAGGTGGAGTAGATTTGTAATAAGGGAGTAATTACTCATTGACATACACCCAAGCGCAGCCTTACGGCTACTAAGGAAAGCTAAATAACTTTCTCAGAAACTTCGCAGTAAAAGAATAATTCGTCCTGGTCCGGGGTTCGAACCCGGGACCACCGCTTCACCGGAGCAGTCGCTCTACCAATTGAGCTAACCGGGACGGCAAGCTTATGGTAGGGCGAGAGCGAATTGATCAATAACTCGAAGTGGGAACAGTGTTGGTCAAATGTTTAGGGGAATCCCCCAAGGTGGAGTAGATTTGTATTAATGGAGTAATTACTCATTGACATCCACCCAAGCGCAGCCTTACGGCTGCTAAGGAAAGCTATACAGCTTTCTCATAAACTTCGCAGTTAAAGAAAAATTCGTCCTGGTCCGGGGTTCGAACCCGAGACCACCACTTCACCGGAGCAGTAGCTTTCCTTAGTAGCCGTAAGGCTGCGCTTGGGTGGATGTCAATGAGTAATTACTCCCTTATTACAAATCTACTCCACCTTGAGGAATTCCCCTAAACATTTGACCAATGTGTAAACTTAGAGACACGCACAAATGACGACACCATTGTTTCGAGTTATAGGCAACGACTGGTGTTTATTGCCGTAAGGCTGCTGCTTATCGAGCGAGTATATGTTACATAGGTTGGCAGATTAGAAGTCAGAAAAAGCTAGAATGAACAGTTTCTTTATACTCCCCCCGGAATGAGCTTCAGATCATTCGTGGGTAGTCTCCATGGGGTACAGCAACTGGATCGGTCTTCTTAGGATGGTACCACCAGGTAGGCGCACCATGCAGGCTCTAGTGTACCCATCCCGTCCGACGAGCACATCCACCACTTCTCCGGTTTTCCACAGCTGCCTTGGCAGATGAGGCTGGTGAACTAGCGCAAGAGTACCTTTCTTCAAGGCACTAGATGAGCTTGGCACAGCAAAATGAGCGGAGCGAAGACCTGTGAGGTACTCTTTCTGCCACTTGCGCCAGAAGTGATCAGCTAAACTTTGATGATATCGCCAGCGACGAGTTAGCTGACCCGGTGTTGATGTCGTTGACCCTGTGCTACAGCCCGGGGGCAAGGACGTTAAACGCTTTCCGACGAGAAAATGGGATGGAGTGAGAGGCTCCGGCTCGTGAGCCTCTGCGGATACGTAGGTTAGGGGTCTTGAATTGATCACGGCCTCGATTTCGGTCAAGACTGTAGCGAGCTCCTCGAAAGTGCAGAAGCTGCTGCCTAAAACCTTCTTCAGAGAAGTCTTCACTGAACGAACCATTCGCTCCCAGAATCCGCCCCACCAGGCGGCTCTCTCAACGATAAACTTCCATTTTATCTTGTGGTCTAAGAAATAACTTCGGATCTCTGTGCCACGCAGCGTTGTCCACAGCCGTTTCAGATCTCTCGAAGCGCGCTGAAACGTCTTAGCATTGTCCGAAAATATCACTCGGCAGACTCCTCTTCTGGAAATGAACCTCTTGAATGCCATCAGAAAATTGGGCGTAGACATGGCAGTCACGAGTTCTAGGTGCACTGCGCGGGTAACTGCACATGTGAAGATGACGATGTATGATTTCTTGTTGCCTTGATCCCTTGTGTTCAACGGCCCGGCGAAATCAATGCCTGTCACCTCGAATGGTGGAGCTTGGGTTACCCTTTCACGAGGTAAAGGGGCAACTGGCTCAGTGGCCGGGCGGCTGTTGAAACGGTTGCAAATCAAGCATTTCTTCAAGGTCCTTTTGACCATCTGTCTTCCCCGAACTATCCAAAACTGCTCCCTCAGCTCTGTGAGAGTCTCAAGTGCGCCTGCATGTAGAATGCGGCGATGGTTGGCGACTATTAAAAGTTTGGTGAAATGATGACCGGCAGGCAGGATTATTGGATGCGTAATGTTGTAGGAGAGGCCAGCATTACTCAAACGTCCCCCAACTCTTAGCACTCCGTCCTCATCGCAGTAAGGTTTCAGATCCCGCAACGGAGAGCTGCAGGGCAAGCGTGATGCGCGACGTACGCACCGCAGCTCCTCACCGAAGGCCTCTCGCTGCACCTGACTTATGAGACAAGTCTGTGCTTGGGCGACCTCTTCCGTGGTCAGATATCCACTACGTTTCTGGTGAGGGTTTCTTGAGTTGTGCAAGAATCACTGCATCCATGCAACAACACGAACAAGTTTAGAGAGGGAACTGTGCCGTTCCAGCGGCAAGACAGTTTCCTGTGTTGCTACGTTGTGTACTTGCACCGATCTTCTCTCCTCATCTGCTACGGCCATATCAACGTCAATTTCGTGCCTTGGCCAGGCGATGGGCGTTTCTCTGAGCCAAGTAGGTCCATTCCACCAAACGGTGTTAGGGCTTGTGGACTCACTCCTCGCGTCAGAAAGTCGGCAGGATTGTCTGCTCCGGGACAGTGATTCCAGGTTTCTGGATCCGTTCGCTGCTGAATTTCCAGCACCCGATTGGCCACAAAAGGCTTCCATTGTTGCGCTGACCCGCGAACCCAATGAAGCGCAATTGTAGAATCACTCCAGAGATGCCATTTGGCAACTGGTAGTTTCAGGGATTGCATCAAGTATTCCTTCAGTCCTGCGCCTATCAGCATTCCCATCAATTCCAATCTGGGAAGAGTGAGCTTCCTAATCGGTGCTACCCGCGATTTGGATAAGATCAGAGTCACGGCTGGGGCCTAGGTTCCCGAGGTACGCAAGTATGCAACGGCCCCGTAAGCCTTCGGACTAGCATCGGCGAAAATGTGAATATCGATGCTGCCGGCATTATGAAGTCCGTCATATCTTCTGGGTACGGTTACTTCAGTCAAGTGGTGGAGCTGTGAATGCCACTCCTTCCAAGATGACTGTACTTCTTCAGGTAGGGGTGCGTCCCACTCAACTCCCAACTCCCAGAGCTTTTGAAACATCAACTTGGCTGTAACAGTGACTGGGGAGATGAGCCCAAGGGGATCGTATATTCGAGCCGACGCCTGAAGAATAAAGCGTTTTGTGTTGCTGTTTTGGTTCAGCAGCTCCAATACGGCCTCCAACGAAAATCCCAAACAGTCCTCGTGCTTGTTCCAGACAAGTCCTAACACTCTCGACACACTTGCTGTCGGACATTCCACCTGGTCCCCGGCACCTCCTGTCCCGTCGTCGTCAACAGTTGGAGCAATTTCTTGGAATTCGAGTTCCATGTGCGGAGTGACATGCTCGATAGACTCAAAATTTCCAATGCCTCGTGGGAAAAGTCTTCTGCTTCTTGTTCAGAGTCTGCTCCAGTGATTAGATCATCTACGTAGAGGTTTTCTGCAATTATTGCCGTTGTCTTGGGATGAACACCTGTTGTCGCTAAGTGGTGACGCAAGGTAGCGGCTAGAAGAAACGGACTGCTCGTCGCTCCAAAGGGCACCCATGTCATTCTCCTGGTCTCTACGGGCGGCCTTGGGTCTTCTTCTGTCGGCATCTGTTCATACCATAAGAATCTCATCGCATCGCGGTCCTCACGACGGACTGCTATCTGCAGGAAAGCCTTTTCGATGTCGGCAGTAATGCCGATGCAATGAATTCTAAAATTTAACAAGATTTTCAGCAGATCAGGGTTCAAGTTAGGTCCAGCCTCCAGAACCTGATTTAGAGAGACACCTCCTGGCTCGCTGGATGATGCGTCAAAGACAACCCTGAGCTTGGTGGAAAGGCTGTCAGGCTTAAGAACTGCCCGATGCGGCATGTAATAAATTCTGTTTTCTGAGCTGCTGCCTTCCTCCTCTGGGTGTCGTTCGGCAAAACCTTGATGGAGGTACTGACGTATCGCAGCATCATATTCGTGCATCATTTCCTCGTCCCGCCTTAGCTTCTTTGTCAGGTTGTACAAACGCTTCTCTGCAACTGCCTTGTTATCGCCTAGGTTGAGTTTAACCTGCTTCCACGGTAAGGCGACTTCGTAGCGCCTGTCAAGAAGCTTGACAGATGAGGCAAATTCTTTGATGATGTCGTTGTCTTCGTTTTGCTGGGCAACAGGCTCAACTATGCCCATGCTCTCGAGCTCCCAAAACGACTTAAGGTCAGCTGAAAGGCACTGGGCCTCGTCACTCATGCTGGCCCGCAGCACAGCCACGGATGAACAGCTAGCGTAGGAACTACTGAAAGGAATAGGACCTTGCAATGTCCAGCCGAATTCCGTCTTCAGTGCCATTAATGAATCTTGCAGTTTTCGCACGTGGCCCGACGCGAGAGTCCAGTAATAATCAGAGCCAATAAGGATGCTGATGCCTTTTCTCGTCAGACGACCTGGTGTTACGGTTACATCTGCAAGCTCATTTATCTCTGCTTGAACTCCTTCGATGACCTTCTCGGGAAGAGTCAGCTGGTCAGAGCAGATCTCGGGTATCTCCAAAGCTTCGATAGAGTGTTGCTTTCGGTTGTACTGACTTCTCAGCCAAACGCGGACACGCTTCCGTTTATGCTTAATAAAGTTCGCGGCTACTCCAAAGGGGTAAATGGTGATGTCTTCTTCTCCCACAACCTCTAACTGGAGTTGGTGCGAGAGCTCTTCGGTCACAAAACTCCTCTGGCTACCGCCGTCAAGCAGGAGACGAGTTAAAGTGCTTCGTTGCGGTCCCTCTGCCCATACTTGGGTAGTCTGGAGCAGCACAGTGGGAGCCCTGTCGCTCTTCTTGCTTGTAGCTGAATGCAGTTCGGTTGCTGAGCTGTTAACTGGTTTCCACGCAGGGTCACACATTTGAGTTAAATGCCTTTTGCCACATATCTTGCACTTTACTCCTTTGTTGCGACATTGCTTCGACGTATGCCCTTTGAGAGAACAGCGAAAGCATCGGCCTGCCTGACGCAATGCCCTTTTCTTTTCTTCCAGAGAAAGCGAGGTCTGGCAGTCTTTGGTTACGTGATCTTTGGCGGCACAAAATGCACAGGGCTCATTCTGCTTTAGATCACTGGCGGAAAAGAGCGATGCCGCTGAAATCTTTGAAACTCTGGACTTTTCATTTTCGAATCGTGGTTTTTCCTTAATGTTCTTGCTTTCCCGATGACCAACCTGCACCGCCTTCTCCCTGCTCTTAACTTCCTCTTTTAGAAATTCTTGCAGACTTGCAATGTAAAGGATATCCTCTTGCTTTGCTGCTGAACAACGCTTGTGGTAATTCATTACAAGGTCACTTGTCAGCACTCTTAGCAACGCGGAGCTAAGCATTGCGCCGTAGCTGTCTGTTTTGACGCCAAGCGCCGTGAGAGCGGCTATGTTGCGCCGCATGTGGTCATAGAGTCGATGTAGGTCCCTTACCTCCTGCCCGCTTCGTACCGTCGGGAGGTCCAGCAGTTGGGTGAGGTGCTCCTGGATTAGCACATCTGTGCGTCCGAAGCGCTCCTTCAGAAGCTCGATGGCAGTGTTGTAATTGGCTCCTGTAGCCTGAATCCCGGCCAGCGCTGATGCAGCCCTCCCAGTGAGCGCTGACTGCAAATATAAGAACTTCTCGCCGTTGGAAGTGCATCGTTGCTGTGAATAGCTTGCTGGTACTGCTCCCAGAAGGGCTGCCACTCCGTGGCGGTGCCGCTGAATCGTTGCAGCTCGAGTTTCGGCAACCTGACCTTTGAGCCGGCACCGCTCGGTTACGGTCGCGAGGCGCCCGTGTAGCATCCGGTCCTGGACTGGCGTTCGCTGGCTGAGCTTCGGCATGTTGGCTGAGTTTTGCAGCGTAGGTGAAGATTCTGTCGTTGTACGCGATTGTACGCGTGAAGTTTTCCTCGGCTTCTTCATCAGGCACAAGTGGCTCGATAGCAGCGTCCACCTCGTTGAGCTGCATTTGAAGGGCGCTAAGCCTCGCTGACAGTATGTTCAGAGCCTTTTGGTCAGCATGCGCCTCTAAAGATGAATCCACTTCGGAAATCAGTTTTGTCACCTGGGATCTCAAAGCTCCTCGTTTCTTCTTCAGCCGTTCCATTTCAGCCTCGTTGTAGTGTCGGTCGTGGTCGTAGCGCCAAGCTTGGCTTCAGGTGTGGCGTCTCCAGGCCTCGTTTTAGAGCGTTGGGCGTGGCTTTCCTAGGCCTCGTTCCTGGAACCTTCAGTCCAAGGTGGTTTCACCTCCAAGGATCGTTGCGGTGATGGCCCAGAATTCGTTGTCCCGCCAAGACTTGATGACCTTGCTGTTTACGGATCGTTGCAGCTTCTTTAGTCCCGGGTTTCGGCACCATAAATTTGTGTAAACTTAGAGACGCGCACAAATGACGACACCATTGTTTCGAGTTATAAACAACGACTGGTGTTTATTGCCGTAAGGCTGCTCCTTATCGAGCGAGTATATGTTACATAGGTTGCCAGATTACAAGTCAGAAAAAGCTAGAATGAACAGTTTCTTTAACCAACATTGTTCCCACTTCGATTTATTGATCAATTCGCTCTCGCCCTACCATAAGCTTACCGTCCCGGTTAGCTCAATTGGTAGAGCGACTGCTCGGGTGAAGCGGTGGTCCCGGGTTTGAACACCGGACCAGGACGAATTTTTCTTTAACAGAGAAGTTTCTGAGAAAGCTGTATAGCTTTCCTTAGTAGCCGTAAGGCTGCGCTTGGGTGGATGTCAATGAGTAATTACTCCCTTATTACAACATCACGTTTATTGATGAAAACCATCGGAAGTAGTTGCGAACCGCAATTCAACACTCTTTTGTTTGTTTGTTTTTTTGCGTGCAACTTCCCACACCAACAAAGAATTTTAGGATTCGTCGACGAGCAGCGAATAAATCGACTGACGGCTGGAGTTAGACGGACGTTAACCTAGCTTGTTTACCATATGTACGGTACATAAAACTACGAAATAGCGCGCATTGTGCTTGCATAATATTTTATTTATTGCTTCATATTTGGTTATTTTATGGCAACATATTAAGCCATATTGAACTAAAAGAAGCCATATCACACAAAATACACGAGTGGCTGAAGTCGTTTTGGAGAAATCCATCTCGAAGACTATCATACGAGTGTTTTTGTGTGGTTTTCAAGTCACACTTTCGAATCCCATATTGCAGGCATTCGAAGCGAATGTAGATGGAAAAGCTCTCCTTCCTGCGGCGATTCTGTTCATGTGTCTTGTCTCGTTCTTGGTCTGTATGTGTTTGCGCTGTAGAACCACGATTATGAATTGGAAGCGATTAAGACAAACTTCGTTTTTTTTTGTAAAAAACAAAGGTGCCCTGAGTTTCTTGCATCCAGCCGTATTTAGCAAAAAAATCGCAAGCCGTATTTTTACCGCACTAAAAAAAAAACTGATCAAAAATGTTTTTACGTCCATGTGGAAGAGGTGCTACAACCTGTGCATCGTTACTTTAATAAAAAATGAGCTCGCAATTTAGAGATACGAGCTATTATGCTAAAATAATGATTAATTGCTTCTTTAAAATCTCATTAATTTGCTTTTGTCGCATTGAATGTTTACTGAGGGTGCGACATGGCGCATTAAACTAAAAATGAACCATTTGGTACTATGGAAGTATAGTAAGTTAAATTTCACTTTGTGCAATTAATGTGGTGTTAGCTCTTAAGCATAGATTATAAATTATCCTGCAAAATATGTTGCAAGAAAAGAACAGTAGCGCAACCAAGACGAACACAAGAGAGGACCACACAGGACTAACGCTTTAGAGCTAGTCCTGTGTGGTCCTTTTTTGTGTTCGTCTTGGTTGCGCTACTGTTCTTTTCTTACAACATGCACCATCTCGCCCAACAAAAAGTTCTTCTAAAATATGTTGCGAGTGTCTTGACGTAGACTTTGTTCCACAAAATTCGGTGTTATTTAATCAATTTTGGTTTTTTCCTGTGACGGCCATAATTAGGCTCATCATGGCATCATGAATCTCTTTGCAGGCTCGACGCATCGTGAGGTTATCGTGAAAGAGCTGGACGAAGAATGAGCTTTAATGTAGAGACACACTCCTCTTGCAAAAGGAGTGCAACGATTACTTCCGATATGACTGATCAGTTTCCTGGAGGACAGCTCTGTGAAACACTTTATGGATGCCTTAGCCGTGCCATAGCAGCTTGCCGAGTTGCGTTGCCCAACCTGAAATGTCGGCACACAGAAAACTTGAAAATAGATGATTTTCCCACAGCCTCTGTCACCATGCTCTTAGGAACTACTTCCCTTTAGTCCCCAGAGTGGCTGGTGATAACGCAAGCCATCCTGCGTGCGCGTGAAGAGTGATCCTTGCAACTCGATGCAATAAACAGGTCTTTTTCCAGGAATTCTTTAGCACTCTCAGTTATAAACATTTGCTAGGTAGAGTGGTACATCCACAGTGCCAGTCATTGGCCAATAGGTTATGTTGCATGTGCCAATTTTCGAAAGCAGGATACCAATGCTCGAAAGCTGGATGCCAGGGTTCGAAAGCTGGATGCCAGTGTTCGAAAGGTGGAAAGCCAGTCCGAGGCCTTCACTGGACCATGTCGCGGAACGAACGCCAGGCCTGCGTTGGCTGCTGGGTCGGCCGAACGTTGGTCCTAAACTGGCCGGAAAGTCCGCCCATTGTGTTAGTATGGTAGCACTCACCCTAAATGACAGTGTAGAACCATCGTTCATGCCAGTTTCTGCCAATGATAGCCCGACGTTCGTCCAATGCTGTTGTGCTGCCGGGGTGAGATGTTCCATTCCAGAAACGCAGTTCTCCGTGCGTGCGCGCATACGTGCTGCTTTCAGTGAAGAGCCGTCAAATGGTGCGCGCAGACGACTGTGGAGCGAACGTAGTGTGAAAAAGTCATAGTAGCGAAAATGCAGGAGCACACGACGCCAATAAAAGGGTTCAGTTTGCGGAAATGCCATTGAAAACCTCTCATAGTTTTCAAGCAACATTTTTTTAAAGCGTATTTCTTTCTAAATGTGTACACGAAATAGTTTCTGTAGTGTGCAAAACTTGGCCAATAGGAGAGCAAGCCATCTCTTATTTTGGGCAAACTTTGCATTTACGTTTTTCTGCTCGTTTGTTGCAATTTATACACAGGATATCGAATGTTAGCGCATTCTTGATTATCAAAAAACTTCTACTTTTCATCATTTTTGGTCAAACGTTATGGTCCTGCAGTCCGTAGCTCACCGGTCCATGCTGCTCTGAGCGCCAATGGTGGCTGAAGTGGTCTTGAGGAAGCTCCATGAAAACTCCCCAAAACAGGGCGCTTGCGTTCCCGCTAAGTAATAGTAAGGAACTCTATGCCTCGCGCTTATACCGGCGCGCAAACGACTTTGACACGAACGTAGCGTGCAATTGTATGTAGCGAAAATGTAACAGTCCTGCAACGCCCTCAGTGTGGATCCCAGATTGCGTCAAGGGCACGAAACGTACAGATGAATTAGATTTTATACACCTGCCACACAACACAGCCTCGGGCCTTCCTTTCTGAATAAACTCCTTCATATATGTGCCATTACTTTGTGCACAAGAACGCTGAACAATTCTCACATCTTAAGAAGTTATGTAAATTATCTTTTCTTCAGATTCCGTTCACTTTAAAACGCCTTATGTGATAAGTTGAGAAGAGATTGAAAAGAGGTGCTCGTTATGCATTAATGACGGAAGCCAACAGTCAGAGAAAACTAAGGAGCATAGGGGATGTCTTTTTTGACTTGTGATTTTTCACCAGTGGGAGATTAATAATAGCAGATGGAAAGACAACCGCATGTCGACGGTGGGATCCGAACCCACGACCTATGAATTTCGGACGAATGTGGCGCTGGTGAACACTATCTCAAGATTCGGTTGCACTGCTCATATACACCCCCGAAAGCAGATTATATTGCCGTCGCCGTACCTCAATTTGTGGAGCATCGAACGCGAAATTCAGAGGTCATGGGTTCGGATCTCACCGGCGGCATGAGGGTGTTTTTTTCTGCTTTGATTCTTCTCCCATCGATGGAAAAACACAAATAAAGAAAGACCTCCCCTATGCACCTTGGTTTCGGTGAGTGTTGACTTTCGTCACTTGAAGATAGTTTAAGGAACCTGAATTACTTTGTCTCGCAGAATCTGAAAAGCCTCATGCCACACAGTTTCGGAAATCATAAAACTTTAGAGTATATAGGTAGTTACGCACAGGATAAATGTGAGCGTAAAGCGTGTTTTTGCTTCTCACTAATGCTTTCTTTCGCTTGTCTAAATTGCTGCTACATAAATTTTCGCGGCGATATGTAAACAGCCAGAAATTAAAATAATAAACGCCAAGCAGGAAAATCACGAAGGCATTTATTTTTGCAGAAACAGCTAAAAGTGTTTCTTCTCGCGTGAGTCAGGCTCACCAAAGAGTGCACCGTTTTGTCGCATTCATCTTAGAACGTGCCGAACAGTTGAATATGGTGCTGAAGGCTTGCATGTTAGACATCGGCACATTGACTCTGAAGAAAAAAACACAGATATTAGATTTATTTCAAGGTGTTTATGACGTAATTTTATTGCCTTGTCTTCAGTTTATTAGAGCTGTTTATGTTTACACATTGTCTCTTAGTAAGCACTCATTAATCGACCCCTCATCTGTCTGACCTTGGCTCATTCCGTTTTCCTCACGTCATCGCACTGAATGTTCAACGTTCGTTAATTAATACTTCGTGCTTTAAGTCTCTTTGAAACTGTTTAAAAGTTTCTAACTATCACTATTAAGAAGCTACCACCAACTAAACATTACACCTTTCAGTCCTCGTACTGACTTATTCAAATACAATTTTTTTCCAAGCGCTATGAAATTTGGAACTTCCTTTCTAGGGAAACTCCTGTTCTGGCTTTGACATAATTTGTGGATTCTGAAATTTGGTGCCGACCTGTTCTCACTGTGCTTTCGTAGCACATATTTCGGGAATTGTTAGAACTTATTTGTGCGCGTTTATCTCCCCTCCCCCCGCTCGCTAATATCAGAGATACTATAGCCATGAACAAAAAATGAAATGACGGAAAAAATGGTCAAGAAACAAGCAGAGAAAGAAGGCTCATAGCTTATGGGCTTTAACGTCCCAAAGCGACTGAAGATATCAGGGACGCCGTAGTGGAGGGCTCTGGAAATTTTGACCACATGGGGTTCATCAACGTGCACGGACATCGCTTTGTGGATAGGAGCAAGGAAAGAAGTATAGAACATCTTCGTCAGACCCGGAAGTCATTTGAACAGCATATGAAGCTCTAAAAATTAAAGTTGTACCAAAGAGAAATCTGAACTCGACATTTTGCCTCGGGAACTCGATCTACACGTTCCGGATATTCTTAGAAATTTCGAATTATTCTAATGTGTGGCTGATTTCCCTAATCTAAATCGGATTAAACGTCCCGACTCCCGCCTTCTTTCGAACTCACCGCTGACGGTAGGAGGAGTCAACCAACCTTTCAGAGAGTCCCGTGGCGGCTTGCCGTTGTCATCGGCGGAGTGATACATAGGGATCGTCGAAAGGAAACAGCCCACGCGTATTTTTATTTACGTGCGCCTAATTTGCGGCTATGTACCCAGTTGAAAAATCCACCAGACTGTTCTGGTGTGTTCTGGTGTTAACACCAGGATTTCCTGGTGTGGCTGGTGTGGGCACCAGGCCAGCCTGGTGTGCACACCAGACCAGCCTGGTGGTGTCTGGTGTGCCCACCAGACCAGCCTGGTGGTGCTGGTGTGCACACCAGACCGGTGTGGTGGTGTCTGGTGTGCACACCAGACCGGTGTGGTGTTGTCTGATGTGCACACCAGACCGGTGTGGTGTTGTCTGATGTGCACACCAGACCGGTGTGGTGTTGTCTGATGTGCACACCAGACCGGTGTGGTGTTGTCTGATGTGCACACCAGACTGGTTTCATGTCGTCTGGTGTGCACACTAGACTGGTTTCATGTCGTCTGGTGTGCACGTACACTAGACTGGTTTCGAGTCATCTGGCGTATATGATCCAGCTCAAGCACACCAGACCTGTTGCTGTATTCATGTGCGGGAGCCGAGCGCCACCAAAAAGATCTGTTCGGTTCATTCTAGTTTGCATGATGTACCAGATACAATCTCAGGCACATGCCAGACATGTGGCCAAGGATTATTTCATGCACTGACCAACATGTAGGTTGGTTTGGTACTTACTGAGATTAATGAAAGATTTCTGTCCTGCTTAATTGCATAGTCCATTGTTGCAACTATGGGTGTTCATGTCTTCACACCACAGTCAAACCGTAAAAAAGTCCAAGGTAAATTCTGAGGTGCATTTGCATATCATACAGCATATAATTTAGTATTTATTACTATTACACTAAGGATGAATGGCAGTCTGTTTATTATGTGGACAAAAAAGGCACACTTTTTTAGCTTCCAGGTATAGCTAAATGCTCATATCAACCAGGACAACAAAAAATTTGTATCTGGTGTGACTATGAAAACATAAAGGCATGACAGCAGGTTGAACTAAAGCTTGAAAGAAATTAAAACACATTTATTCTCAAAATTCAGCATAGAACTCCTTCGTTTCAGAGTTGCAGTAGTGCCTTCGCGAAATGGGCATTTGGGAAAGTGCCCCTGAAAGCATCACAAAAGAACACCATCAATTCATTCCCCTGAATTGTAGCAATGTGGGGCCTTTCATACAGCCAGGCAGCTTCCACAGTGCTTACCAGTGCCTTTCACAGTGATCAAGGCAATGAAATTACTGGAATCAGAATGGTGATAAGGAGGTGGGCTTTTGTGCAGACACAATACTTGACGGGCAGGTGGGAAAGTACTGAAGTGCTGCCAGCTGCATTAAGCACAACAGCAAATGCCAGCTCAGTTGATAACAAATTTTGCAAGGGCATTTGAAGACAACTTCACACAGCACTGTGCATTTGCTCATCGACGCAATGCCAGAAACCATAAGGAACAGCAAGACAGGAACAGGCATGGCTGAGTTGGCAACAGTAAAAAGTGCTACACGGCAAAACAGCCGAAAACATCCTAAGCTCCCCTGTGCTATAGATTCTGCCTGTAAGAGCTTAATTTTCTGACTGACATGAGAGCTGTACATTGTTAAGAGATGAAGAGAATGTGAACTATCAAGTTTAAATGGCCAACGATTATTTCGTGCACTGACCAAACACCACCAATTGCATAGCTGCTAAAAGGAGCATTTTGCTACTAGTTTACTTGTTTTAACACCCGCTAGGTGAGATGCCCCAGACAACTTTTTCATCAACAGCCAAACAAAGTCTCAAGGTCAGCACATGTAGGTAAAAAAAACAAGCAAAAGACATTTTACATATCATTATATAAAGGGTCTTGGAAAACAATGCCCTTCCAAAGTTACATGCACTGAAAAAATTCCCCGCTGTACATTACCACTGAAGGCTATGGAAAGGTGCAAAGGAAGTGCAAATACACTGTAGAGAACATCTTCAGCATGAGTTGCTGTTTTTCATGACAATGCCTACTTCGAAGCATGAAGGACAAGAATCAAAAAACTCGTGCTGAGCAGCAGAGCAGTAAATAATGCACAAGACAGTACACCGCAACTTGACATTACTTAATAAGGCACAATATTATATAAAAAAGGGCTCATATCACAGGATACAATGTCAGTCAGGTTATCCAGCTGAAGTAAGCAAAGAATAAAAATAAATGGGTGCAGTTTTCACTGGATATAAACGAATGCATGAGAACTGCTTCAAAGAACTGTTCATGAACTCGGAACAGATTGAAAACACAGATAACAGTCCCTGATAAGTGTGTTCATTTAACAGAAATGAACACTTACAAAAAAGCTGGCTCATTCGGGTTGCTAAGTCATATATATAGGGATACATCTTGTAGAGAAATCATCAGCTAAACTGCATATACTGTGGGGCAAAGGCTTCTCCGAATACTAAGTTCCGAACCTCATGTGAAACACGGCACTGCAGGAGCATTCATGCTTTGGTTGGTCTGTCCAGCGGGCTCAATATTTAGGGCTACGTGTTCCCTTGATGGAGACAGTTGGCAAGTACGTATGTGAATTTTGTACTAAGCTGCCATTGAAGCATGTATGTGTTGACGTGTTGGCAAATGCAAAGAAAAACATGCCTATCGAAACATTTTCTTGCTGAACATGCACAAGACAGTGTACTGGATGCCACTGCCATGTGACAGTGAACATGCACAACAAACAAGACAGTGTGTTAATGATAATGCAACACGCATGCAACCTCAAACAACACTAACTAGATACCTTGCAATGTGCTGCCAAGTTTCATGACATTTTGAATTTTGTAAAACGCAATAGCAAGTTGCCACAATCATAAATGGAGATCAGTGAAAAAGTGGATGAGTGAAACTGCTATGAGTGAGATGTGCAACAGACTGGGCAAAGGGTATTTTGTCTATGTCGAAAAGATCAGCATCATCATTTTTGCATTTTTCACAAAGCTGTATTCGTGTCTCACATGCTGCATACATATCGTAAAACTGTGCTCAGAATGACATCGCTTTGAACCAGTTTTGACCACTGGTTTTGTAGAAAAAGAGAGGAACAGAGCTGTAGCAATCACTTCATAAAAAGACCTCAAATATGGTAAATATCCATACCGCAGTCTTTTGGATGTATAAGACGACTTGCTTGTACACTGAAACTTGCTTCAAGAAGTATTATGTTGCAGTTCACCGATGAAAAAAGCTCAAAAGCTGAAGAAGTTTAAATTTTTGTTTCCCTGCAAAAGTGGGCCGTGTCGAACTGTACGCCCGTGCTTGTAAAAACATAACACCAAGGAGGCCTAAAAGTTAAAAATATGCTGAATGGTTTGTTTCATAGCTCGGTAGTATCCAGCATGCAAAAATATGGTGCACAGGGGCGGCATTTTCCCATTTGACAGCATTTGAAGCAAGTGGGATACAAGTGTCTTACTCAAGAATATTTTCATGCTGTTCCCTCATGGTACTGAAAATGACTAATCACCTTCATGAAGATTAGGCATCTTCACTAAGAATGTGCTCTCTTGTTCCACAAGCACACAAGATGAAACAACGCTTTCTTTGCAAAGCATGCAGAGAGCGATGCCAAATGGAGGGTGCTCGATTCTGAACAAAAGGGCAGCTCAAACACTTCAGTAATCAATTCTTGACACAACAGCAAGATTTTGCTGTCAGCAGCAAACACCTTGAGAATTTTAACAAGTTTGCCGTTACTTGCTTCCAGGTAGCATGAACATGTTCTTTCTGCTTGTTGATAATGGGCGCTGTGTACAGTGAACCCCTTGACACGAGCTCTAAGGTACTCACTTACGCATGCCTCGGAACCAATGTTTTGCCTCAACAGTATTTGGATGGGTTCTTCATAGACACAAGGTGGCAAAGCTGCACCTAAGACACTAGATTTGTGCTGTTTAGAAATTTTACCTGAAATTAGCTCCTGCTGCTTTTTCAAAAATGGAGGAAGAGGTACCAGACGTTTCAAAGAATTTAGAACTCCATTCATAATGAATCTTTCTGATATTTGCCGAGGAACCCCTTTCGCAGCAGACACAAGCTTCAAGATGTCCCCGTTGCCCCCTTCAAATGGGAAGGTTGACGTGGCCCACAGTGGACCTGTCATCCTAACAGATTTCGCCAGATGTAGAAGTTGATGAACATTGAATGTTTGCGCACTTTCATCATAAAATATTTTCACTTCCTCCACAAACTGTTTCAGCAACCTTTCTGCAATAAAAGTGTCACTGCGTTCAACACTTTCTCTCAGCAGCATAAAAATGCCTTCTACCAGCAATGAAAAATGCCTAATATATCTATCTGGCAGAATGTTTTGAAGGCATGGCACACTGTAGTATAGCAACCAAAACTTCCATTCTGTGGCTTTCCAGAATGCCCTCTCTGAAATTGGCCTTGGCAGTCTCGAGAAGCTTATTGGTGGCCGTGCTTTCAATATACGCTGATTTAGCTCGGCAATTCTATTTCCTACATACCAAGGCTTCCCAGTTGCAGACAGCCAAAGCTCTGTCATTTGTGCAGTCACACCCTCCAGGACACAATGCATATAATCGGGAGGGAAGCCCCAGACCAAGTCCAATGTTCCTAGCTTCGTAACTGGAGATGGCCCCTTCACTCCATCGACAGAGCACTTTCTTGTAACTGCAAGGGACATGGCTGACAGCAGTGTCGTGGGACCTTTCAACCATGGCACCGCCTTCAAACGTGTACTTTACTGTGCCTACAACAAAAACACAACAAATCATTAAAATCAAAACTCACTTCATGCCGCACAGATCAAAGCAGTGCGGCATGAAGAACAGAGCAGAGCAGAGCAGAGCAGAGCAGGGCATGAAGAACAAGAACAGAGCAGAGCAGTGCGGCATGAAGAACAGAGCAGAGCTAACTGAACTTCAGCAGTACAGTCGCAGAAATAACCTTGAGTTAAAAGGCATCCCTACTACTGACAGCGAGTCACTGACAGGCATTGTCTCCGCTCTTGCCACGAAAGTTGGAGCAGAAATAACGGTGAACGATATTGACCTCGTGCATCGAGTGCCAACAAAAGACAGGAACAAATCGAATATCATCGTTAAGTTCAGGTCAAGTGATGCCCGTGATAAACTGCTCGAGTCGGCAAAAAAAACTCGCTTAATCACATCGGACCTTGGCATTTCTGGATCAACATCCGTGTTCGTAAACGAACATCTTTGCCCAGAGTATAAAGTGTTGCTTGCTAGGGCTATAGCGGCGAAGAAACTTCACAACTGGAAGTATGCATGGGTATCTCGTGGCCGGATCTTGGCGCGAAAAGCAGACAACTCGGACGTGATCCGAATTTCTACAGAGGCCGACCTCGGCCTTATAGTCTAGTTCACTCAAAATGCTGACTGTACGAACCACTCATAAATTTTTCACGTCAAATGAATCACGCACCATACTGCATTGCAATGTAAGGAGCATAGCTAGAAATTTTGACGGCCTTTGTACGTTTCTAGCAGAGCACAGCTTTCTTTACGATGTTATAGCCATTACGGAAACCTGGCTGATGCCCGGTGAAAGCTATAACATTCCCAATTATGTATTTCTATCCCGTCCCCGCATTTCGAACAATCGAGGAGGAGGGGTAGGTTTGTACATTAAAAAGACCCTTGTACACTGCGAATGTCCGTTTCTTAACGCATCCGTCAGTAGCAGTTCGGAATTTCTATTTGTTGAACTTGAAGGTGTCATGGTTGGTGTTGTTTATAGAGCCCCCCACGCAGATCGCAGTAAGTTTGTGAATGATCTTGAATCTGTTTTTATACACGTAACCGATATGAACAAAAAAGCAATCATCGTCGGCGATACTAATATTGATACTTTAGGTGCCAACCACAGTGAATACACTGACCTGTTATTTTCATATGGATTTACGAATCTTATCTCTACTCCGACCCGAATTGCAGGTTCCAGCTCGACATGCCTCGACCATGTTCTATGCAATTTCGTGCCATCTAATTATTTGGCTGGGGCATATGATACGGCAGTGGCAGATCACTTCGCGATTGCCTTCTTATACCGCGTAGACGATAGAGATAGCCGTAGAACTTCTGACAGCACGTGCGAACATAGGAAGAAAATTGACTATCAAAAATGCGCACTCAGGCTCTCTGAAATGAGCTTTGCAGACCTCGCCGATATGAATGCCAATGAACACTGCTGCAGCCTTGTCGATAGAATTAAAGCTGTGATAAATGATTGTAGTTTTACGCAGAAAAAAACGTACTATACACATCCAGTGTGCCCTTGGATGACAGCAGCTGTGCTAAACATGATAAAAACGCGCGATCACTGGCACACCAAAATGAAACAAAACAGAGGGAACGCATATTATAGTGCTCAGTATAAGATTCATAGAAATAAAGCTGTTGCTACCATGCGTGTACAGAAGAAGCTATATTTTAGTAACCAAATAAACGCATGCGCCGGCAATTCTAAGAAACTCTGGGCTACAGTGAACTCGATAATTCAGCCTACTTCATCAAACCGAATACTTCCTGACCTGGCCCTTTCCGCAGATAAACACCTGCTATCAGATCAGTTTAACGATCATTTCTGCTCAGTGGGTGCTGATTTACGTTTAAGTATGGGTCTCACAGACGAACCTTCTCTGCCTGAGTATCTTGAAAAGACCTTCGGTTTTATAGAAATAAGCAGTGACGAAGTAATGAGTGCACTTAATTCAATGGATGCCACTAAGGCCACGGGTCTCGATGGTATTCCGGTTTCCATAATTAAAAACAACAGTGGCGTCTTAGCTGCCACCTTAGCCTCTTTATTTAATAAAGCGTTTCTGTCCGGCATCTATCCTGATATTTTGAAGCTCGCCAAGGTAGTCCCTATCTACAAAAGTGGGAATCCTAATGAACTCGGAAACTATAGGCCGATCTCAATCCTTAGCTGTATCAACACTCTCTTCGAAAAACTATTGGCTAAAAGAATTACGCAATTCCTGACTAAAAATGCAATTCTGTCAACGTCCCAACATGGTTTTCAGAAATTTAGATCGACCACCACGGCTGTGCTTTCTATAACTGACTCAATCAATGAAGCACTCAATAATAACAATATTTCTGTTGGTGTATTCCTGGATATTAAGAAGGCATTCGACACTGTGGATCTCGATATTTTATGCAAGAAACTAGAACGATATGGGTTCAGAGGTGTATCACTCGATTTCTTTAGAAGCTATTTAACTGGGCGACGGCAGTGTGTTATTATTGACGAACACGCGTCAAGTTCGCGTTCTATTTCCGTAGGTGTTCCGCAGGGCTCAGTACTGGGGCCTATACTTTTTACACTCTACATAAACAACTTACCCGATTGCCTAATAAATACCCGTGCCATTATGTACGCCGACGATACCTCATTGTTGGTGACCGCTAACTCCGTTGAAACAGCCAAGCATATTTTAAACTCAGAACTTCAGAGAGTCAATAAATGGTTTTTAACAAATAGACTCACTTTGAACATAGGCAAGACTAAATATGTTATATTTGCATTCCCTTATAAAAAATACCAGAATACCTGCTCCGCAATATCGATAGGAGATAAAGAAATTGAAGAAGTTAAAACTATTCAGTACTTGGGTGTAACCTTAGACGCTGCATTAAACTGGAAACCGCATATCGAAAAATTGCGCAGCAAACTATCTTATGCATGTTTCGTTCTGGCCAAAGCTCGGCGACATTTCGAAATACACACACTAAAAACAATATACTTTAGCTTTTTCCAGTCCCAATTAACTTACTGTATAGAATCATGGGGGTTCACTTACATCACTTACATTGAGCCTGTTTTACGCCTGCAGAAGCGGGCACTGAGAATAATGACTTGCACAACACCGTATACGCCTTCTCGCCCTTTGTTTTTTAGACTCCAAATAATGCCGGCATTGCAGCTTCGAGATTTTCGCGTTGCACTACTTGTACTAAGAGTCCTCTCCGGCACCTCCCCCTTTCCTTTGAACACATTCCATAGAGCCCCAACTAACAGCCGTTCAGTAGCACAGGGAAGATTTCTGGTTCCTACATCTCGCAATGACTATGGCCAGCGCCGCTTCGAGTATCAAGGGGTAAAAACTTGGAATAAAATCCCCTGTGCAGTCTTTGCAACGTCTAATCCTTATATTTCACTGAAGACCTTTTTTCTGTCACAAATAATTACCTGATTTACAATGCAAATCGCTTTGTGATTGTTTCTTATTATTCTCTGTAGTGTCTATGTTGGGTTTGCCATTTATATGTCATTGAATAATCACTTCTAAGGCAACTGCGTTTATTTTGTATAAAGAATGCTGTTCCTGCCTTCGTGTTTTTTTGCACACTCTTCTATTTTTTTGTAGTGAGCCCTCTTGTATTTCTGTAATTTGAACCCTCTTGCTTGTACGCTTTTCATTTTTCCACCATTCTTATGTGTATTATTTTAGCATGCATGTAGAAAGCATTTGTCCTCACTAATATCTTTGCTTTTATTGCATGGATCCATAACTAGCCTTTGGCTAAGGATCCAGACAGTGATGTTATGTACTGTGCTGAAGAAATGATAATAAAAAGAATTGAATTGAATTGAATTGAGTAGTAAAGAACAAATGAAAATAATTAAAAACATGAATATAACACCGGCAAAGTATAAAACATCCAACTAGCCAAGTAGGCTGTTATTCCTTACTTTTACCGCTGGCAACCAATCTGCCATGTAAAACATATGCTGTATATCTGTGTCCTTCATAAGACTGAATGAAAGCAGGAGTCTCACCGTCAACTAAAGTTCCCTTGTTAAGACACCAAGTGCAGCCGTAGTACCCGTTGTACTGCTTTGCATTGAGCAAAGCAGCTCTGGCCGGTGAGTCGACACAACAGCACACAATTCTGACTGCAGACTCCACAACTTGATCAGCAAAGGTCCACATCAGGCTGCCAACCTCTTGGAACTTGTCCACAAAGGTTTTCATGAAGAGATGTGCAGGTGGATGCTCCTTGCCGAACCACACTGCTCCAACCAAAATATTCTTCCACCGCAGAGGAACGGGAAGCTCATTGAGGGCAACTTGTATTGGCCACACAGAACCTTTGCTTGACTTAAATACCGGTGCACCATCAGTATTCATCGTCAAAGTTAGGTCACTCCACTTCATTTTGTGGTCGCTGCGAACTTTCTTGTAGAGCAGGCCATCTGTGATATCGGTGAAAGCCTCTGGGCATGATGAAGCAAGCTGAAGCAGGTTGCTTCCAACTATTTTGCCCATGCGTTTCAGGAGCTGTTGCAGTTGTCGCTTCAAGTTAAGAGTGATGAAAAAGCTCCCCTTCTTCAAAACCTCTCCTAGGCTTGCAACTTCTGAACAAATTCGGCAACGCCAGTGGCTGGTACCATTGCCATCAATTAAGAACTGGCAAGTCGGGCAGAAGGCATGAATGCTCACCATTTTTGAATGCTGAAGCCTCCACAGTTTTCGAAAACCATATTTGGTTGAAGGAAAAACCTCTTCAGCAAAGAGGGCGTTCAGAAGCTTGAGCAAGCTGTCAACTTGTGTCCAGCTTAGCTGCCACAACAAATGATAATATCAGGAGCATGGCTTGCAGTCGAGTTGTGGACTGGCCAGGAAGAGTCGTCTTTGAGTTGGCTGCGATGAAATCAGAAAGATCATCATCTGGGTCGTCAGCTTCCGCATACACATCAGGGTCTCCCTGCTCAGCATTCTGGTTAAAAGAGGCAGCACTTCCTGCTTGTTCAGAGAGCTGAGGTAGTGGCAGCAGACATTCTTCACTCTCAGTTTGTTCGTCTGTAACCTCAGCGTCCCCTCTTGGTACCTCATTTACTGCAGCTAACTGCAAAGAATAAACAAAAGAGGAATGTATTATCAGACAGTGACGAAAGCCCGAGTGGCATGCTTTGGGAAATCTGGCCGATTAGTGGGTCAGCATCTTATCATGGCATGATGTGAGCCCAATTAATGCTGAATTGCTGCTCCATCCTCACACCACTTGTTCTTTACCCAGATTGAGCATTTGAGACTATTCCAGCTGACGAAATGGGAATGGATGTGAGAGGGCAGCAGTTGTAATTGCGTCCACTGCACACAACTCTGCCATTGGCTGTGATAAGATGCTGACCAAGTGACCGGCTCCAGCTCTCACAGTGCTATAAAGTGAGCTTCACACACTGACATGAGAAGATTTGTCTGAACCGGTGTTCTGCTGGACAAAGAGAGAGACCTGAGAGATCTGCTATGTTGAGGGCTCAGTGTTTTTACTTTTTGTCATTCTTACTGGTATGCACAGGAATTTTCCATAAAAATTACTACGGGCTTTAAAAAGTATCAGTGCAATCCGTGCTGCTCACAGATGATGTCAGAGCAGAATTGCATGCAAACTTCCCGGCATTTGTTGCATACTTAACCAAGTGTTGTCAGTAATCAGAGCTTTATTTCCTCGGATGTCTTTTATGCCATCGCCTAGGATGGTGAGAAATGACAGGTGGTGGCTAATGTACGACACGTAAACTCATGTTTGCCACATCTACATATAGTATGCCGATGTAGTCGACACCTCTCACACATTTATAGTGTTCAGTTGGAGTTCGTGTTTGACTGCATTTATGTTGATGAACTCTTCTATACGCAGCATTTTTCATTGGCGCCTGTGCTCAAGTCCCCAAATGATGGCGGCTACATCCAATTTGGCTGCTATTTGGCTGTATTTCAGCCTGGCTATGTTACAAAAGGCCCTAACAACGCAATATTTCGATCCACATTTCACCTCACCAGTCTCCTTCTGCTTCTGTTTCTTGTTTCTCTTAATTCGATGCTGCGGAGTGCTTTTTTTCCTGATCATTGTACACCCGCACTGCCTTGCTCTTCTGCCACAATCTTTGATGCGACAAACTTTTTTCCCATGGTTTCATTCATCACATTCATCATTTCCGTTTCCTAGCCCTGTTTCTCATTTCTGCATGCTGCGTTCTGCTATCAGCCGTCTGCATCCATCACAGACAATATTTTGGACGTTGATAGTCCATGTAAGCAATGTAAGCTCCGCCTTTTCAGGAACTCTCTTTAGATGCTTACCGCGCAGGTAAGAGCATGACCACTGCCTGCGGTGGGTGTAAGGACGCTAGGTTCTCGCGATTCCGCAAAAGAAAAAAATCTGACTTTAGCTTTCTCCCCCCCCCCCTTTCACAAAGAAAAAAAAGTGTGTGTGGTGGGGGGGGGGGGGGGGGGGCAAGTTGAAATACAGAATAAACGAATAGGTCCAAGTTATTCAAAAGGCAACGCTTCAAAGGAGCGCGGCACAGTCTAGCGAAGCAAATCTCCATTACGGTAATGCACGCACAACGCACAGCAGCAGCCGCGCCGTCATGATCCGTGCCGCCGGTGCTCGGCGTTTCGAGCTGTCCAGCTCCAGCACCCGTTTGCCCTTCTTTGCTGTCCCTACTTCACTCAACTTCTGCAGTGCCTTTTATTTCGCAGCGACCCGTACCTCTTTTCCGCATCCACACCCACAAATATGCACTTGCTCGCCCCGCGTTTTGCTTCAAAAATTCACTGAAAAGCGGGCTTCTCCTCACGGCTCGCAAGCCTAATGGCAAAGGTCGCTTTTGCAACATTGCACAGCTCGGAAAAAAAAAAAAACACTTGCGGATTCTTTATGAGTTCATGGAATGTAAAACTTTTCGCCGCAGAAAGTGAATGGGCCCTAGCATATGACGTAAACAAGTCGGTGAATTACCTGCGGTGCTTGAGACGTTGCAGCGGATTCCTTTTGCAGCCGGCTCCATGTCGTCTGCCGCGGAATTTTCAGTGATAGCGCATTTGGCTCCAAATAGGCGCGGTAGCGTTTTTTGGGAGGCATGTTGGAGCACCTCCTTTGCACGCTTGTAACAGGCTTGTACAAGTAGATGAGGCGTTGGCTTGTATAAGGTGCAAGAACGACACTGAAGACAGATGGAACGTACAACCAAGGAGGCGACTACAGACTGCGCGGGAAATTCCGCGCGCCCGCCTCTCCTTTCCTTTTTTTTTATAGCTTCAATGCGTGCCCGCCTCTCCCAGCAAGGCAAACGCTACAATCTAGCCAAAAAGAAAGTGGCGCTTACAAATAAGTTAACTTCTAGTCATTTGCAACATCTACAGATAACTCAATCTGTTTCAGAGCAACGCGCTAAAGCAGTCTCATCAGCATGCAATTTTTTGTTTGACAAGACTGCAGCGCCACACACACCATTACGTTGTCAAAACATCATGTAGATAGTTTGTTCCAACCGTTCCAACATCCTTTTTGTTCTATACTGCGCGACATTGGTGACTTGCTCCCGAGTGTGCATCAGTGCAATGGTGTTTTACATTTACGTGAAGTTTCTGCTTGACAACGTGAAAAAAGTCACTTCATCGGTTCTTGTGAAAAATTTCCACCCAAAGAGCACGGAAGATTTTGCGGCGGGAAATATCTATCAGGTCTATTGGGAGGGGGACGACAAAACAAAGGGCGGATACTACGACGCGGAAATCCTACAGATGACAGGTAAGAACACTTTTATTACTGTCTGAGTACTTTTGTAATTTCTACTTTGCGGCAGCTGTAGCTACCCGTGTATTTCCAGTGCCTTTAATGTACAGGGCGTTGATTGATATTGAATTAACTTCATTCAGCCTCTATGTATGTACCGCCGTGAGCACGCATAACACAGACGCTCGAGCGATTGTCTTTCACTGACGTTAGTGCCGCTGGGCGTCGGCCGCTGCGTCTGAGACAAAATTAAAGTGGAAGCAGGGCACGAGCTGTCTCCAACGTCCGCAAACATACCGTGCAGTATGGCCTTGGACTCTGCGCCCAGCGCTCAGAGGCTGTAATATCAGTGCAGGACGCGCAAGCGAACGTTCCTCCAAGCAACCACAGATATCCGTCGGACGTACGAGCTAGATCCGAACGTCCTTTGCCGAGATCGGACGTCCATCGGACGTACGCGAGCACAATCCGATTTCGGATATCCGTGTTCATACATCCGCCGGACGTACAGACAGTATCCGCTTTTGTCTATCCGCATTAGAGACAAGGTGTACGTCCGAGGGATGTACGGTGGAGTATACTCTCCGGATATGAGTATAGAGTTTTTTATAATTGTTCACACAGAAAAGTTGCGCCGTTCGAGTATGTATACTGTAGAGTTCGCTTTTTTAACCTAGAAAATTTTATTCGCGAAGGAAATTTTGTCAGTTTTATTGGCTAGTGTGCGAGAAATTGCGTTAATATCTGCATATCTGCTTTGGAGAAATTATTTCCATGAGCTACACGGTTTGACTTGAGGACTTTTGTAAATTCGCGCAATTCCCTAGTCATATACTTGCAGTGCAAGGGCCACTGCTGAACTAAATTTATTTAAGGGTAGGAGCGAGTGCTACACAAATTTACAGTAAATCAATTACTAATTTACATCTAGAAAACATATAAAAATCAGTAGCGGCATCGTGTCCGCCGTGGTAGCCACCCTAGCCGTGGTAAAACGCGATTGAAACCACTTGTAAATTCAAAACTCCCGTTTAACTCCGCTATCAACATCATCATAAATGCAGCTTGTAGTCAGCCCAATCCAATCCATCAGCCACAGAGTGCAGCGGCGTAATGGCGGCGTTGCTGGTTTGGTGCGAAGTGTGGTGCCCCTTTTGAGCTCTGCTACTAGAATGTGTGGCTTTTTTTAGTCTGCGGACGAAAGTGGTGTGTAACTTGAACAATTCGAAGGATGCGGCAAGTGCCTGAAGCCCTCCTGGAACGCTGGAATATCGTACTACACCGACTTCGGATGAAAGAAGGCCTAGTGTGATTGCCTACGGCATGTCCTACGGAGGTAAGTGCAGTACACTGCTTGGGAATTACTTTTATGACAGTGGAGCAGGATCTCTAACATTCTCTCGCGGAAGAGTTGGAGTTATGTTATGGCTATACTGTGGTGTGGGCTACGGATGGGTTGAGACTTGTTGAGAATGGGTTGAGAATACCAATAACAAAGTTGCCAAGCATTTTTGAATTTATCATGGTCTACTGAGATTTGGCGTGGTCTTGATTACTAACCTTTTTCTTTTCATTTTTTGCAGAAAGCTGTTCGCTTTTGCTTCATCATGGAAGTAGGAAGATGGATGTGCGCTCGAAGTTTTACGTCTTATTGAGGAGTTACACACTTCACATTAACTCAGTCCTGTGCTGATGTACAGTCACAATAAAATATTCTCGCTGTACTTTCAGTTGCTTTTTCATTTTATTGCCCCGCGGACACGAAGAAAGTATGCATGTGCCATATATGCAAACATCCGAGAAAGATCCGGGAACGGACGTCCGAAATCGATGTCCGTCTGGAACATCCGAAACGGACGGCCAACGGCCGGCCGATGGATAGCTGTGGTTGCTTTGTTAAGCGTGCTGACGGCGGTACAGCACTCGAATTTGCTTGTCAGGGCTATAGGAATGTGTTCTTGAGCTTTTCTGCCTTTCGTAACGCGCACCGCTGTTGTGCAGTTCTCACGTTCAACTTGCAGGTTTGCGAATTCCGTCCTGTTTGCAGCATGTTGCATGTTGATGGATGTAACGAAATTAATCTGGCAGTGTCCGGTAGATGGTAGAGTCGCCCAGCTGAAATTACCCCGGCACCTCCATCAACTGGGCCTCGTGAATACGTTTTTTTTTCTCACTGGCGCCCCTCCAGGCATTCTTCAGTTGTAGTAATGAACTGTCTTATGTACAAGTGATGAGTGGCTGGTCTTCCCAGGGTGAACCCGTTGCTTTTTTTTTTTGGGAGGGGGGGGGGGGGGGGGTGTATCACTTGGGACTAGTTCGGAAGCATAAAATGTATACTTCACTGCTCTTGGTTATAGCTCAGTTGATGACCATGTCCTAGCTACGTGTATTGAATATTAAACTGTGAAGACCTCTGTAGCCGAGAAAGCTGCCAAATGTGACAGAGGTTCTCACGCCACACTAGGTAGGAAGTGTCAATTCTGCATTGTTTCTTGAAAACTTGACATGAATGCGAAATTCTAGAGGCCCCCGTGTACTGTGCGGTCAGTGCACATTAAAGAACCCTAGGAGGTCGAAATTTCTGAAGCCGTTCACTGCGGTATCCCTCATAGCCTGAGTTCCTTTGGGACGTTGAACCCCCATAAACAAAAAAGCCTGGGGCTGCAGTTTCATATAGCAATGTTTGTTACTGCTGCTGAACAGTGGCGAAAATGATTCATTCTTAAAAAAAGGACAGACTACTCAATTGAGCAGCCAGTCTCTGATGAGTGTTGGGGGAATTCTGGCTGATGGCCAGATAGGCACTGTCAATTAAATAATTTAGAATAGAAGCTGCTGCAAAAGGCTTGGTGCAGGAAACATTATCTTGCATTTTATCATTACAATCAATGTATGGAAAATTGTGCGAACATACTCCTAAAAGAGATTTCTTCCCAGAATCCAAAGAAGAAATGGACCAACATATTTCTGGTCAGCGACATCGTGGCGCAGTCGCGCGCCCCGCAAAACGCCCAAGAGACCTGGCACGTGATAAAGTATGTATGCGCAATTGAAACCCGAACCTTGTAATGAAATGTGATGTTTAATAGGTTTTCAGTAACGTTGTGTCACATGCAAGCATTTCTGCAGTTTGTGTCCAAAGAAATTTAATTTTTTTTGTAATGTTAAAGACAATATGGGTGAATATGTGTTTTGACACTGTGTTAACTACTGCAGGTTCGAAACATCAAAAAGTTGCGGATGCTCGCGCAGCAGGCCGCAACGGACGACCTTAGCACGGAGGCAGCAGCAGAGAAAGAGGTGCAGAAGCTGAGAAAAGAAAATGAGGAGCTGCGCCAGCTGAACATCAAGCTGCAGCACCAGCTCTTGCGCTTCCTCTCAGCTGATGGTACACTCCTTATAAGGAGTTTTTTTTCCTGTATTTCCTGCTGGTCAAGCTTATTGATTAAATGTTTTCAGGTCACATAACCTGGAAAAATTTTTGGGTGGTTTAAGAAGGAAGTGTGTGTGTGTTGGGGTGGGAGGGGGGGAATAGCTTACGGCGCATATTGAAATCTGCGGACTGAAGAGCAACTTGCTCTCACTTTGAAGGATTTAACCTAGCCATGACTGCCGACAAATCTTTTTGTGTTACTCTTTTACTCTCTTCCCTTGCTTTAAAACACCATACCAATAATTGTTGTACCTGCTTCGGTGGCTGAGTGGTCAGGGCACTTGGCTGCTTAGCCAGGACACCTGTGTTCAATCCTGGCCGTGGTGGCGGCGTTTCGAAGGAGGCAGAACACAAAAAGGGTCCGTGTACTCTGCAACGTCTGCCCATTAAAAACCCCATGTGGTCAAAGTTATTCCGAAGCCCTCCACTGCGGTGTCCCTCATAGCCTGTGTGTCGCTTCGGGACATGGATTAATTGTAAATTGTGGCTAAGCCATAAATCACAATTTTTTATTTGTTCACAAAGTCAACACGCTAGTAGTTCACTCAGTCATGTTGGCTTGTTGAATAAGACCAAGCTTTCCATTAATGTCAGATTTAAAATTCATTACTTCAGGTGTTAGAAAAAAAATAATAAATACCTGACAAAGCCATATCTAAACATGCAGTTTCTTGTGGGACACGAACTGATAGATTTTTTGGCACAGCAGTGAGCCATGCCGCAAAAAATCCCAAGCTATGGGAAGGAATAACGGGGGATAAGGTTGTAGTGGAGCTTATTTTGGAGGCACT
The DNA here is from genome assembly GCF_055824585.1 of Amblyomma mixtum. Classification (NCBI taxonomy): domain Eukaryota; kingdom Metazoa; phylum Arthropoda; class Arachnida; order Ixodida; family Ixodidae; genus Amblyomma; species Amblyomma mixtum. The sequence goes on along the minus strand of NC_143012.1, from coordinate 38,389,049 downwards.
TTTCGCACAGATGCATCGCTGATTATGTTGGAATCAGTGTAACATCTACCACAAAACTGCGTCTAAACTTGAGTTGGGCATGAATCTGCAGTCGAATTGTCAACCAGCACATGCATGAGCGTGTATGAGGGCTGTTTGTGGAGTGCGAGGCGTTTACCATGGGAACAGGCACACAATATTATAAATATACGGGACATGTGCCTCGCGGCCCGCTCCTAACAAAGACTCAAGACTCGTCCTCTGTGGCTTCAACATTTCTCTTTGAAGCACTGAGGCGACCAACTTGCAATGCATTCTTGCAAAGAGCAGTAAACACAGGAGAGGACGCTGCAGCCAGGCAAGGGTTGTACTGCTCCACTCCGCACCGCTGAGGAGCGTTCTTTCAGTGTTGTAGTTTAGAGGCCTTGCACTGGATAAAGCATGAGTGCTCCACATTGTACTCTTGAGGGTAGCTTAAGTATTGTCTGTTTTCTGCCTCAATACATAAAAAAATTAGGCTGTGCTCAAATTTCGCATTACAAAAAACCATGATCGTTGGTGAAGTTATTTTCATTGGTCTACATCTGTGCGACCCTTTGCAGCACTGCCTGCTGCGTCTGCACCTTCCGCGGCCGTGGCGGCTGCATCTGCCAGTGCTGCTTTTGCCTCTGCTGCACCTGCCCATGCTGCATTTGCCTCTGCTGCATCTGCACCTGCGGCGTTTGCTTCTGTTCCACCTGCGACATTGGCACCTGCGGCATTGGCACCTGCGGCATTGGCACCTGCGGCATCAGCAGCTTCGTCACTGATGGCTGCTACATCGGCAGCTGCTACCTGGGCGCCTGCAATAGATGCCCCTTTGGCTGAGGTGTTCCCAGCTCCCTCCTCTCCACCTGCAGCCACCTCTGAGCCCCCACCGAGCCCCATTCCTGGAGCCCTGGTTCATGTGGAGTTCACAGAGGGTGGTTTGGGCAGCCAGGAGGAAGGCCCCACCAGGGAAGGCACACAAGTGTGCACAGTAGCAGAGGATGGGAGGGTATGGTTAAAGATACAGCTTAATAATATTTAATATTAGTAGTAACGTTAGCACTTAGTTGTTTCACATAATAGCGAAGGCGAGACAATGAAACTCTTGTGTCTTGTGCCACAGGCACTGGCAAGGTGGCAGAAGCAGAGTACATTCACAAGCAACAAACTTGCCGGGCAATTACTATTCAGGCAGCTTCATTCCTTCAGTGACAGCCATAACATTAAAGGTCCCCTGACCATGTTCAGAGATTACAAACAAACAAGTACTCTGGATAAATTGGGCCGCTAGTGGCAACATCTGTACATCGTTTTTTGGTGTTTTCTAGCTGATAAAAGCTCACATTTTGAATGAGAGTGGTCTCTGAGAATATAACGGGATGCATGCCAACTCAAATTTATATTGTGTGTTCCTCTAAATGATAGTGTAGGAATGCAACAGAAAACACACCTGTACTTCCATCTTTTCATGGCTTGCAGTGTATGTGTGCGTGCTTTGATAATACTGCACTTTTCAGTTGCTGGAACCAAAACAGAAGGCAGCGAAATTTCTTGATTGTGATAGCTATATCTCCAATATTAATTGGTCAATACAGAAAATTTTTGTGGGAGGGCATTCTTTGAAACAGGCCGGAAACCATTGAAGTCAAACAAAAATCCAACCAGATGGTGGTCAGGTGCACTCGGGTGCGACGAGAGCAGTGTGGAATGAAGCACAACTCTTGGTTTGGAATATTCGAGCTTAACAATAGACTTGCATGGGACCTGGGTATTGATTTAGGCAAGATGTGCGGTATATAGCTGGTTGTCTGCGAGTGTGAAAGCTTCGACAGCTAGTAAGAGGACACATTCTGAAAATATTTGGGGCTGTGAATTCCTCATGTTTGTTATTGGAAATCCGTGGGGGAGGCATTTGTGTTGCAGTGGACGTAACATGGCCAATTTTGATTACTGTAATTTCTTGGAAGTGCCTACCTTTTTCTTGTTTTGTTGTTTTATTACTTGGCCAGGGGCCGCAATATTGTCATGAGCTGAGGGCAGATAGGAAAGTGACGTAACCTTTTTTTTGTGCTGCATTAACTGCTATATTCCAACCAACACTGAACACAGATTGCCTTGAAGCAGCTGTTTTTATGGGCTGTATGGCTGTGTGTGTTTTTTCACATTATGAAGTGGTGTTGAAAGTAGTTTGGTTTGATTTCATGCAGGTTCATCTGGCCAATAGGGTCTATTTGGCCAAAGGGGTGTACGACCAATTGTTGACAGTGCCCAAGGACTCACACTTCGTGAAGCGAGCCGCGACTGCCATTTGGTCGACGGAAGGGCTCGCCAAGCGGAGTGTGACGGGCACACTGTCCAACCGCTTCGTCGCCCAAGGCGGAGAGAAGCCGCCTCAACAGCCCCTCACCCCCCACAAAGTTGATGCACTGAAAGGTGAATGCGGTCATCTTGCTCTCTGTTCTGTGATTTAACTGCAGTTTAACTCTCAAATTTATTAGTAAGCAGACTAAAGTTTTCACTCAATGTGCTCTGTGTCCGCAAAAATTGATTGCTGTTAGCTTTACACATTCTGTGTGACTGATATTGTGCTTCCACCTTCAGCCATGAAATTAAATATTTAAGTGTTTTTAAAAGAAAATAATGCCTGAAAGGTTTATTGTTCACAGTGGGAAAGCAATTGAGGAATTTTGATAGCAGATAATTTGACAGCTAGTGGAAGAAAGGACCATATGTTGTGGCATCATCACAACATCCCCACTGGATTGTGACAAAACTGCCCATCATGGCAGGTAGCAGTTAAATTAATGATTGGTTGTGAGAGGTGGCTGTTAAATAAAGAAAACTGTGAGCCGCATAGCTTAAATGTCCCCTCAATTTTTTTTTGTTTGTTTACAGCTGCATTCTAATGTACCGCAGCTAAATTAACTAGTGCGGAGATCCAAATGTGTGTCATTCTAACACTCATGGTGCATTTTCTTTTCTACGCAGTGTTTTTCACGCACTACGCATCAAGAAAGGGCTATGCAGAGGAGGACGTCGCCAAGGCCTCCAAGAACATTAGGATGTGGCTCTCACAAAAAGCCTGTGAGCTGCGGCGACAGAGGCCCCCGAAATAAACATCTTGCGTAAGCATAGAAAATTGCATGTTTCTTTATCCAAGAAGTGGCATGGGATTTTTTCCTATGCAACTTTCTCCATATAATGCACCATTACGTCTCACCATACATACCGAATGCAGCAGGGCACATGCCAGGCTCGTGATATGAGCCTGTATGCCTGCATGCATGGAAACGTCGTCTGGTGTCACGGCCTGGTGGATTTTTATGCCCATAAACATCAGCCCGGAAACACCAGCCCGGAGACACCAAACCGCATTTTCTGGTGTTAACACCAGGCACAACCTCGTGGGTTTCTCGGCCCCAGAAACACCAGCCCGGAAACACCAGCCCGTAAACACCAGCCCAGAAACACCAGCCCAGAAACACCAGCCCGGAAACACCAGCCCGGGAACACCAGCCCGGGAACACCAGCCCGGAAACACCAGCCCGGAAACACCAGCCCGGAAACACCAGAACCGTGTCTGAATTTCCACTCTGGTGTTAACACCACATACGGCCTGGTGGAATTTTCGATTGGGTAGCCTCTGACTGGATCTATTTATTCATGGAAACCTAAAAACACAAAATAAAAACGAAAGTGAAGCCGCCACGCGACTGCCTGAAAGGCACTCCGCGCTAGTTGACACCACCTACCCTCAGCGGTGAGTTAAAAAAAGAATAGGTGGGAGCCAGGACGGTTAATATGATTTAAATTACAAAAATAGGCCTCACAGGACAATAATTCGGAGTTTCTAAGCGTGCTAGGAACGTGTAGATCGAATTGCCGCGATAAAAAGATGAGTTCTGATTCCACTTTAGTGCACCTTTAACTCGGCTTGCAAGTAGAACTGCGTGAACGCCTTCAAACAGTTCACGTTTTTGGCAGATCCTGCTTTCTACTAAAAATAACGGGATCAAGAAAGACAGTTTTGGTTTATGAGGTTTAACGTTAAAAAGCGATCTCTCCCCTCTCGCATCGAACTGACTTCAAGGATCTCACTGAAGTTGGTCGATGCGAGATACAGCTCACTCAATAAAACGCCTTAAGAGTTATATCATAGGGCCCAGAAGCCAGTCAAGCATGTCGCAGCTCCTTCTTCTGATGCCCTCCGCCCACATTCACTGGAAATGAAAACTGATTGATGGCGATATTGATTGACCTATGATAAACCGGTGAGAGCTGTTACTACGCTGATCAACATGGAAATGAATGCAAAAAAAATCCGATAATATTTTCTGCCACACGCTGCGTTACTTTGAAGTGGCGCAGCTGGTTCTTACCTGTACTCGTCAGGGCTGTGTTCGTCGTACTGAATAAGCTGCCTGAGATACCCTGGCCGGATGTTGCTGCACCATACCTGCGCACATAGCGACGCCCATCGTTTATGCGCATCCTCGATATATCAGAAAGGAGGACTTGCGAAAGGGCACTGCTCGGAAAAGTGACGGAACGGGAATGCATGTACCATCGCGTTTGAGAGGAAGAACAGCTTTTTTCCGGACAGATGCTCCAGGCCAGGTAAGCGAGTGTCATTGTTTTCACATTCTCCTTCCAGTAGTCGTTCGTACGCCTGCAAATGAGATAATCGATTTATGTGAGATAGCTTTATACATGAGCAGCTGATTGCAGGCAATCACTGGCAGGGGAAAACACACACACACACACACACACACACACACACACACACACACACACACACACACACACACACACGCACGCACGCACGCGCACACACACGCACACGCACGCGCACGCGCGCGCGCGCGCGCATGCTTCTTATGGCTGGAGATATCAAGCCAACAGTGATGTAAACTAAACAAAACATAGGAGTATGCTTCTCTTTCTTTACTTTGTGTTGTTAACATATGGGGAATTAATAGCTTAAATATTTTTTATCCGAAAGATGAGTGACTAAAACGTTGAAGAAAACCAACCACCTGCGGCCGGAAGGATACTAACCCTCGACGTCCGAATTTCACGTACGTGGTCTACAGCATGCTGAAGTATTTTCTGCTTCCCTCGACCACCAACGCCACATACAGAAATACCCTGGCCGCGTTTCAATGTAGGCTAAACGCAAAAGGCTCCCGTGGGCAGTGCGATAGTGCACGTTAAAGATCCCCAGGTAGTCGAAATTATTTCGGAGATCTCCACTACGGCCCCTCTTTCTCTCTTTTTTCTTTCGCTCCCACCTTCCTCTCGTTCCTTACGGCGAGGTTCGGGTGTTCACCGAGATACCTGAGACATTTACTGCGTCGATTCCTTTGTTCAAAAACCAATTTCAACTACGTCATAAGAACAGAAAAATAAGATGGCTCTCAGCATTGTATATGAGTTGAAGGGAGCATTTTTTTTTCAGTTTCAATTATAACGTGGGAGGTCATAGTGCAACTTACTTTGAAGGCCATTCGAAGGCCGCCGTTGTCGGCTATATTTTCGCCCACTGTGTTTAGGCCATTAAGCTGCAGTGGGTGAGAAAAAAATGGATCTTTTAGTTCGTCAGGGCATTGTCTGGAACAACCTACGCATGCAAAAAGAGTGGCGGAAGGCGCGGGGCTACCTAATATCCTACCAATTAACGCAGTTTGGTTGGACGTAATATGGTATAATGCATAACAAATGTGAAATTCTAGAGAATCAGCCTGCGGTAATTATTTCACTCCATCTGGGCCAGACAATGTAGAGTTTAAGCCTACAGACTAAGCTTGTACTGAAAAATGTTGTAGCACCAAAGGTGCTGGGATAAGAACTATTTATGGACTTATGCTCTTAAATAATGAACAGAAGCTTGAATGCATATGCGCTTAGTGGACACACGCATCCCGTGTTTACTTGTGTACAGACATCAGATACCGCACATCGCAGGAAGCGGTTGTGGCGTGCTGTGTTATTCTCCAGTCTAGAGACCTTATTTCTTCAGGTTAGTTGTCTGTAAGCCGATAACAAAACCAGAGGCATGGGTTTGCGTGCATCCCCGTGTGCTTCGTTTCTGTGTCCCGCCCTTTGCGCAGTTTATGTTGGCGAATGTCGTATACCAAATAGCTCCCACCGCACTCTTCTGCATGTCTCCCTTCAGAATGCATGTGCAGTGTAGGTCATGAACGTTCAGAGACAGCAGACGTTGCGAACTCTCACCGACATGTTGGCCACTTTATCAAAGATGTTTCCGTACTGGTCTTCGAAGCACTCAGCTTTCTTCTCGAAATGGGTGCGGGTAGTGTTTGTCCACCACTGTTTCAGTGCACCCTCAGCGTCGAACTGGCTCCCTGCAGGTGTGGGTAACAAATCTCAAATGATCATAACTGAATTTACTTCGAATACATAGTGGACATCTTTGCTGTGTGTTTCGCTTAGAATCACATGTCAGATTCAGGTCAAACCCTTTATTCGACACCTTTACCATACCGTTTACCGTGTTACCATTACTGTTACCGAAGTACCGGGAGGCCGCCCACCGCCGGAGAGCACGCACTGATTGATTCCAATGTCAGGCAAGTGCGCAGCTGGCGGGTACCTGGCGCCATCTGGCGACGTCGAGGTGATTTGCGCACGCGAATTGGCTGCGCACGGGTTTCGGTACTCCGGAACCGGTAACGGTAACACGATACATGGCATGCTAAAGGTGTCTATTAACAGCCTTGGTATACTAAATGAACACCATTGGTATATGTTTTAAAGGAAGTGTTGACCTGTCGGTAACCTCGGTGTATGAATGAAGGTATGTATGTACGGATTACTCTTGTTACGCCTTTTTTTTCTGTACTCCCCCCCTACAATAATGCCCGTTGGGCGCTGTACATACTGTAAATAAATAAACAAAAATAAAATACTAAATTTAACAAAACTTCTGTTTGGGCTAGATGGTGCATAACTTTTTTTTAAAATGAATTTAAGCGCACAAGAACACGCACACAAAAAGAGGAAACACACAGGACAGATGCTAAACTCATCTGATTTATTCGCACGCGAGAGCAAATATTGACACAGCTTAGAAGTGGACGAAGAAGAAGTGCTCCGCCATCTCGCTTGTGACGAGGAAGAAGAAGTGCTTCGCCTTCTTGCTGGTGACCGCTCGGCAGACTGGAACAGTTCTTGTGTATGTAACGGTGTGCCGTGTAATATTCGTGAGAAATCTGGTGGAGGTGCGGGGTACGCTTCCAGACCCGCGAAGGTTACCGACCAATACGGATCTCACCCCAGTTCACCACCGCCGCGGCCGCCGCCTCCGTGGAGCGTCCCTTGAATTCGGACTCCTTCCGGCTGCAACCAGGGCGATGCACCTTCGTTCTTCGGAGGCACCAGCTGCCATGGAAACTGAGACCACGCTCCCGGCGCACATCCTCTGTCATCAGCCACGAACACCCCCGTCGTTTCACGGCGACGTGTTCGAGGACGCCGAGGATTGGCTCGAGATCTTCGAACGTGTTGCCCATTACAACGGCTGGAGTGACAACCGTAAGCTCCACAATGTCTATTTTGCACTTGAAGAATCGGCTCGGACATGGTTCGAAAACCATGAAGCTTCGTTTACGTCCTGGGAAGCTTTCTGCCGCAATCTTAAAGCCACTTTTCCGAATGCAGACCTTCGAGAGCGAGCAGAAGCTGAGTTACACTCGCGCAACCAGCGCCACAACGAGAGTGTACGCATGTACTACGAGGACATGACCCGCCTTTTTAAGCGCGCGGATCCCAACATGACGGAAGACAAGAAGCTTCGCCACCTCATGCGGGATGTCAAGCAAGAGCTCTTCGCAGGACTCGTGCGCAGCCCACCAAGCACTGTGGCAGAGTTCCTCACCGAGGCGGCAACTATGGAGAAGACGCTGGAACAGCGAGCCCGCCAGTACAATCGCGACGTAAACACCTTCGGGCCTGATCCCATCTCCATGCCTCCAGGTATCGACGCGGCCTTTCTACGCGAGCTGGTCCGATCTGTCGTCAGAGAGGAACTGCAGGCCTTCCGTACGCCGTCCGAGACGCCATCTTTCACGCCACTGAGCGAAGTCGTCCGGGACGAGGTGCGCCTGGCAGCACAACAGCACCAGATTTCCAAGGTTCCTCGCCAGCATGATGCAAGGCCCACGTATGCGTCCGTCCTGCGCCAGGCCCCTGGGTACGACGTCACTGCCGCGACTCCAGGAGTGCTCTCGTCGAGCTCCCCTCGTGGTGACGCTCCGCCAGCCTATCAGCGACCGCGAAAGAGTGGAGTGTGGCGTGCCTTGGATCGTCGGCCCCTCTGCTATCACTGTGGCGAGGCGGGTCACCTCTACAGGGCGTGCCCATACCGCCGCGTGGGCCTGCGTGGTTTCGCGCCGGACGACCCGTGCCCTCAGAACGGGGAACGACCGCAGGAGATAGCATTCCATCTGTCGTCGCGCCAGAACCACATCACGTCAGGCCACCAGGAGGCTCGATCACCGTCGCCGAGACGCTACCGTTCTCCAAGCCCCCGTCAAGCGGCAGGCTACTCCGGACGCCGTTCTCCCAGTACACACCGGGAAAACTGATTCCAGCGGCCTCCGGAGGCAAGGCCGCTGATGCCGGGACTTGTGAAGATCCTCCTGCGCCACTACCACGCGACGATGTTTCTCCGGGAGCGAGTAGCGACAGCATCCGACGCGCTACCTCCGATTTGTGCGTCAAAATTGACGGAATCGACGTGACCGCTTTACTGGATACTAGTGCCGACTATTCTGTCATGTGCCTGGCCCTTGCCTTACAACTGAAGAAAGTATTGACGGGGTGGTCGGGGCCTAGCATTCGCACGGCTGGGGGTCACCTGATTGTCCCCGCCGGCAGGTGCACAGCTCGTGTCGATATCCGTGGTTTTGTGTACGTCGGCGAATTTGTAGTCCTCCGTGAGTGTTCGAGGGACTTGATCCTCGGTCTCGACTTTCTCCACACGAACGGTGCTGTCATAGACCTCCACGAAGCACGGGTCACGTTCTCGACTAAACGGGCCGTGGCGCGCTCTGACACAGACGACTCACGCTTCACTGCTCTGCGACTTGTTGACGACGACGTAATGGTGCCACCCCGGTCCAGTGTGCTAGTTCTCGTAAGGAACGATTTATTCCACGACTACGAAGGTGTCGCTGATAGCCACGTACCCCTGCTGCTCGAGAAGGGAGTAGCCGTCGCTCGCGGGCTCGTCCAACTACAAGACGGTTGTGCTAGTGTGCTCCTTACAAATTTTGCCAACGAGTTGCAGCACCTCGCCAAGGGCACGGCTGTCGCCTTCCTGCATGACTTTGCCGTGGTGCCTCAAGTGTGCGCCCTGGAGACAAGCCCTCAAGACCAGGCTCCACCCTGTCCTGTCCTTCCGTCCGTCAGAATCAATCCGGATTTGGCGCCTGAGCAGAAGGCTCTCCTCTCGGCGCTTATAACCGACTTCGCGGATTGTTTTACCACAAGCTCCAGGGTCGGTCGTACGCCTGTCGCAAAGCATCGCATCATCACCGACGAGACTACACCACCCGTATGCCAGCGCCCATACCGCGTTTCTTCGACGGAACGCGAAGCCATTAAAAGGCAAGTGGACGAAATGCTCGCCGGCGATGTCATTCAACCGTCGACAAGCCCATGGGCATCACCGGTGGTCCTCGTGAAAAAGAAAGATAATACCTTGAGATTTTGTGTCGATTGCCGCAAACTGAACAACGTGACCAAAAAGGACGTTTACCCGCTCCCCAGGATTGATGATGCACTCGACAGACTACTTGATGCCAGGTTCTTTTCCTCCTTAGATCTCAAAAGCGGCTACTGGCAGATAGAGGTGAACGAGCGAGACCGCGAGAAAACTGCTTTTGTGACGCCTGATGGTCTATACGAATTTAAGGTGCTCCCGTTTGGACTGTGCTCAGCGCCGGACACTTTCCAGCGCATGATGGACACGGTCTTGTCTGGGCTCAAGTGGCAGACGTGTCTCGTATACCTGGACGATGTCGTCATTTTCTCGCCCACCTTCGAGCAACACTTGGAGCGGCTGCGCACAGTGCTCCGGGCGCTCCAATGTGCGCAACTTACGATCAAGCCTGAGAAATGCTATTTCGGTTTTGAGGAGCTTCGTTTCGTCGGCCATGTTGTCAGGGCGCGCGGTGTTCTCCCAGATCCCGACAAGACCGCTGCTGTCTCCAGTTTCCCGCATCCCACTGACAAAAAGGCTCTTCGACGTTTTTTGGGACTGTGCTCTTACTATCGACGATTCGTCCAAGATTTCTCCAGAATAGCTGAACCCTTAACAGCGCTGACCAGAGACGACACCCCCTTCTTGTGGGGAAGCGACCAAGAGGATGCTTTCATGGAGCTCCGCCACCGCCTGCAACGTCCACCGATACTCGCCCATTTCGATGACGCCGCAGCAACCGACACACACACTGATGCTGGCAACGTAGGCCTTGGGGCGGTCCTGGTACAGTGGCAGGATGGCGCCGGACGAGTCATCGCTTGCGCAAGCCGTACACTTTCGCGCTCGGAATGCAACTATTCAACGACTGAGAAAGAATGTCTTGCGATAGTCTGGCCCATCAGTAAGTTCCGCCCATACCTATACGCAAGACCCTTTCGCGTTGTCAGCGATCACCACTCGTTGTGCTGGCTGGCCAGCCTAAAAGATCCATCCGGGCGGTTGGCGAGGTGGAGCCTCCGTTTGCAGGAGTACGACGTAAAGGTCGTGTACAAGTCGGGGCGGAAGCACCAAGATTCGGATTGTTTATCACGCGCGCCAGTGGACCTGGCTTACCCGGGAATCACTGAAGACTTCTCTTTCCTTGGTGCTGTTAGCGCAACCGATATGGCGCAGCTTCAAAGGGAGGACACAGAGTTAACGCCGCTCATCGCGTACCTGGAAGGCTGTGGTGGTCCCCGCGTTCCTCGTGTTTTTCTTCGTGGGCTCAAATCTTTCACTCTGCAGAACGGCGTCCTCTACAAGCGCAACTTTGAGAGCAACACCGCAACATTTCTGCTCGTAGTCCCGTCCCAGTTGCGACCTGTTATCTTGAGCGCTTGCCACTACGAACCATCTACCGGTCACCTGGGGGTCAGTCGTACCTTAGCGAGGATTCGGCAGAGGTACTACTGGCCCAGATTACTTCCATCAGTGAGGACATACGTCAAAACTTGTCGCGACTGCCAACGCCGTAAGTCTCCTCCCTTCAAACCCGCAGGATTTCTTCATCCCATAGCGCCTCTGAAGACGCCTTTCCAACAAGTGGGAATGGACCTACTCGGCCCTTTCCCGAAGTCATCCACTGGAAAACGTTGGATTGCTGTCGCGACGGATTATTTGATGCGGTACGCTGAGACAACGGCGCTTGCAAACGGAACTGCTGTCGCAGTAGCTACGTTTTTTGTACACATCGTGCTGCGTCATGGGGCTCCGGCGGTTATCATTACTGACCGTGGAGCTGCTTTCACGGCCCGCTTGACTCAGGCAGTCCTAGATCTGACCCACACCAGCCATAGGCGTACAACAGCGTACCACCCACAGACAAATGGTTTGGTGGAGCGCCTTAACAGAACCCTGACCGACATGCTCTCCATGTATGTGGATCTGCAGCATAAAACATGGGACCAAATTCTCCCATACGTAACGTTCGCTTACAATACGGCCCTGCAGGAGACAACGCGGCTCACGCCCTTCCAGCTTGTCTTCGGTCGTCCAGTTATTACTTCTTTGGATGCCATGTTACCCGTCGACCCTCAGTGTGACCTAGAGCCAGATCTTGACGTCGCCACTTTCGTTCAGTGGGCTGAAGAAGCACGTTAACTGGCCAGGCAGCGAATACACCGTCAACAGCACGTCGACGCTGACCGCTACAATCTCGGATGGCGATTTGTTACGTACGAACCAGGCGACCATGTGTGGGTTTGGACACCAGTTCGTCGCCGTGGGTTGTCAGAAAAATTACTGCGCCGATACTTCGGACCTTACCGAGTTCTCCGCCGCATTAGCGACGTGACGTACGAAGTTTCACCGACAACCCCAGGCCGCCCATCGCGCAGACCACCGCATCCGGATGTTGTGCACGTCGTTCGTATGAAGCCGTACCACGACCGTCCTGCTGATTGTACTTGACGCTGAGTGCCGCCGGTTCTGTGTCGTGATAGCTGTGTTTAACTTTCCGTGTCCAACCCATTTTCCCCTCTATGAAAGCGGCCCGCATCGAGGCGATGCTGCAGAGGAGGGAGCAATGATACAGCTTAGAAGTGGACGAAGAAGAAGTGCTCCGCCATCTCGCTTGTGACGAGGAAGAAGAAGTGCTTCGCCTTCTTGCTGGTGACCGCTCTGCAGACTAGAACAGTTCTCGTGTATCTAACGGTGTGCCGTGTAATATTCGTGACAATATATACATAAAAGGAGACATGCGCATGTCTGCCATTATGCATATATTTGCTTTCTTGCCTGCGAATAAATCAGAAGAAGTGAGCGCCTGTCCTGTGTGTTTCCTCTTCTTGTGTGCGTGTTTTTTTGCGCTTAAATTTATTTCAAAAAAAAGGTATAGTAAAGGTGTCTGTTAACAGCAGTGTTATGTTTTGTTATGTTTGTTGTCATGGCAAACGTGTTAATACGCCTCGGTGATTCACTGAATGAGATCTAGGCAAATTTAATTAGGCGCCAGGCACAACTCAGCATAATATGCCTCATTGCTAATGGATAGAGAGCAATTTTTCTTTTTACTTCAAGTTCCAATCGACAATCCATTAATACGACGTACTTGACGATGACTTTTCATCAAATAAAAGAAGCACGTGAGGACGTTCTTAGAGAAGTTTTTTATACCACTCACCTGTGTCGTCAAAGCCGTGTGTCATTTCGTGCCCAACCACCGAGCCGATGGCTCCAAAGTTGAGTGACCTGTGGGTGAAATTAGGGTACCCCGCATATAAGCGTCACCATTTACTGATGTCTATCTTCAGGGCACCCAGTCCATGATTTTGAGTCTTTCATGATGGAAGCATTCCACGGCTTATCGGCAAATACACCCGGCGTCGGCATTAACCAGCAGTAGTGGTCTCCAAAATCTTAGATGACGTCACTGCGGTATCATAGAGGAACAAAATTTCTTTCCAATGTTCTCGAATTGAACCGAGAACTTTCAGACTGCGAGGCGAGCACGCAACCCTTCGACCCCGAAACCGCGTTGCTTCTTGGTGAAGAAAGGTGAACCTAGTATATGCGTTGCCTTACGACACTGTGCTAGTGAGTACGTGTGCCATTAAAAAGGGGAAGAAAGAAAGAGATTTCTGTCGTGTCAACAGAACCTTCTGTTTCGACAACACAACGTTATGATGAGGGTACACAAGCTCTGCAGTGACGACAAAAGACAGACGACACGCTATAGACAACACAAAGTTCTGTTGCGACAACAGAAGCTCTGTAGTAACGACAGAAGACAGAAGACATGCTACAGGGTAGCCTGCAACGACAACAGAACTTTCTACTGTGCGACAGAAATGCAACACTTGTGTTGCAATAAATGAAACGATGAGCGCAGCAAATTGCAACCATGAGCGTTCGCTTCATCGCTTATATTTGTAAATTGTGTCATCTAAAATTAATCAATGTTCTGCTTTGAAATGAAGAGAATGAATGGTTAGGTCCTGTGTAGGGTAGCTTCTAGTGTTATTTCGTTCCGCCAAGCTCCATGTTTTATAACTAATCGGCAATAATTATCATGAATAACCGCGCGAACTTGGACGAGGACTGAAGGAAGACACATAGACGGGCGCTGTCTATGTGTCTTCCTTCGTGTCTTCCTTCAGTCCTGGTCGAAGTTCGTGCTGTTATTCAGGAAAATGTCGGTCCAACTCGCCGAAGCATCCGCTTTAACGGCGATAATTCAAATTGTAAATATAGCTTTTAAAGAAAAGGGAAGTCGTTCAGCGCCACGAAAACGGTGCACCATGTGCTCGATGAGGTAGCCTTAGCGTATACCTAAAGACTCCGGAGAAAGATTTTTTCTTGCTGCAGTTTTGCACTTGTTGAACACAATACAGCGGTAAAATGCGCGGTTGAAACTTCAAATGAAGACATTTTGTTAGCATGCAGTCGTTGCCACAGTCACTGCGCTGTTAAGGGTGATAAATTATATTTAGTTTCAGCAGAATAGCATGACCTTTTGTTATAGAGCGCAGGCCGAGTCTAAAGGTTATTAACACTTGAAAGAATCCTGTGACTTACCGCGGCAGTCCGTGCTGGTAGAAGACGCCTTGAAGAATTCCTGAAGGGTACACTGCAAGGTGAATGGTGAAAATTTCTTATTTCTCTACTTCATTTTGGGCCTTTTGTCTGCCTTTCCTTCCAGTTTGTAGCAGCTGCTTTTGGCTCTTACATGAAGTGTAAAAAACACAAGGAGATCTATTCCCACTAAACGTTGGGAATGTGACAGTATTCGAAGCCGTTGATGCCTTTTCCGGAAGTGATTAGTGGGGCTCGAGGGGCCAAGACTGCTCTTCCATACCTGATGTCATCAGACCGGAGATTTTCCATGGTCTGTAGGGAAGTGGCGTCACCTACAGATAAACACATCAGCAGCTGCTAATGCTATTATCGTATTGCTAACACACAAAGAAATTAGGTGCCACTGTGAATTTTTTAATCGAATGTTTATAATCGAACAAGGGGAGAACGTGGGGAGCTGATGAGGTCACGATCAACGAATTTAATACAAATTCTTTCACAGTAACTTACATGCGATCCTTCAAGATGCTGAGATGGCACGACCCACCGGCTGTCGTTTTCTCAAGTTTTAGTACGGCGGATGGGATCTAACTAAGAATGTTTTTTGAAGAGAATCGGCTCCATCCCCCCGCCCCCCCCCCCAAAAAAAAAAATAAGTTTGAGGAAAGGAAATTTTATTTACTTTACTTATACATACTGCAGCCTCTAGAGAGGCTATCACAGGAGTGGGGTAGAATACAAAGAAAGAATACAAAGAAGTAAAGAAAGCAATCATGCAACATTAGGAGCAGGCGTGTAAGAACTCTTTTAATGGTAAAGAACGGATGCTGCCTGCTAAGGAATTTCAAACTTCACTGGTACGATTGAAAAGCTGCACATAAAGTTAGTGCAGGCTTAAAAGGGCCAAATGTCAAATGTTTAGGACACGGTGGTTCTTTGTAGGTGAAGGTTTTCAAAATGCTAGATAATTATCTAGCGAAGAAAAATGAGGTGTATTGACTAAGTGTACATGAATGTAAGGCACTCATGACGCAGTAACTGTCTTAATTCTTGGTGGACACCTCAACCGCGCCGTGAGAGAAAGGTAGAAGGGGAAGAGAAATGTGGTACAGTAGGTATGAAGTACTGAGAGTCATTTGGAAAGAAATAATGGTGCCAGGACTCGCTTATGGGAATCCGGTTTTGTGCTTAAGGGCAGCAGTTCAGTCGGGGCTAGAAATAAATCATCGAGCTGCTGACAGATTGGCATTAGGTGCAAACGATCACATCACTAATGAGGCATATCAGGGGAACATGAGATATGGATCATCAGAAGCACAGGAAGTCCAGAGTAAGCTATTATAGAAAGAATACTTGAGGAAATTAGATGATAACAGGTGGGCAACTATACTTGAGTAGAAGAAGCGTTCACTCACAATGGTGGAAACGGACTTACTAAGCAGTAAGTATGAAGGAAACCAGGACGGAGGTATAGAGAGCTTTAAATGACAGTGAAAAAACAAAGATGATCAGCACTAGATTAACCGAATGGAAAGAAAGCGCTCTCTAGTCCCTCATAGAAAATGTAAAAGGGAAATCAAGAGGGAATGTTTCAGTGACAACTCAATAGGCGGAGCACTACACTTTTAAGCGAGATCAGGGCATCATAGAACACGACGCTACAAGAATAAATTTAGCCAAGAAGATGACACATATGCAGGGAGTAGTAAATCCATACAAACAATTGAACATAGGTATTTTACTAGAATGTACAGTATCCATCCACATATCGATATAGGCACAGACGCTGTCTCTGAGACCCCAGGCTTTTAGAGTGAACGAATGTAATGTGACTGAATCTGCGGTAGACGTCAGGAAAAAGCGATCGGAAGATTGTTGGCTCAAAAGCAGGGGAGGTGACGTAAAGATAGAAAGTCAAGATTACAAACTGGACAAACTTACAAGACAATAAAATATGTATGCATCGAAATACGGCAAATTTATAGATAATACCCTGAAACTTTATAGTTTGCTGAGAGAAACGTATAAAAAAAAGAAATACCCAGCATGGTGGTACCATTCACCAGCCCGTTTCAAAGGGGATGTTTCTAATATCAATACATGCATGGAAACGCAAAGAGCTATCCTACAGGTGTCGCTGCAAAACGTTACATGTTCTTACCCATTTCGTTGTTGGTTGCGTCGTAAAAGGCGTTCACGACAGCAGGTCCGACGATCCAACTGCGGTGAGAAAGGAAACCAAGTATTACGGGATGCAAAAATAACAGCAAAAAAGAGAGGCCAAATGTGCGCGGCATCACTTTAGACGTGTTATTCAGTGCGCTATAAGGGACGAAAGTGCCCAGAGCACGTATCGCCCTCTGAAATAGGGAGCCTGCGTGTACCACCTGTCGCTGCGTCATCTGTGTCTGTGATGTGTCGCTGCGAGATTTGGTGGCTAGACACTGTAGTATCGAAACTGCACGTGGTGTGCTCATCTGTGTGTGTCCGAATTCTTCGCGCGAAGCAATGCTGGGGCAGTCCGCAGCGGCGCGCTTCTACACATAATTATCTACTATTTTGGCCCTGTTATCGCTAGCGATATCGAACACACGCGCAAGCCGCATTGCCATGGTACAGGGCTATCAATGCGCTGTGATTTACAGACCAAGCCTCTGTGTGTAAATTCGATATGAGCGTGGTTGTTTACACTAGCGAAATTCATAGGAGGAACCGTTTTTTCTCTGGGATGTTGTTGGTGGCATCTTACAGGATAGCGGTTCACACCTTGAGAAACAAAATAAAAAAGGCTTTTGTGGGGAAAAAAATGGCGCCGTAATTGTGTCACATCTCGGTGGACGCACGAACCGCGACTTAATTGAAGGGAGGAAGGTTGGAGTGAAAGAAGAGAGAAAGGAGTGCGGTAGTGGAGGGATCCTGAATAATTTCCACCACCTGGGGATCTTTAATATACACTGGCATCGCTAAGCACACGGTCGCCTTTCCGCGAGTGCGCTAACCACTGAGCCACCATGAGGCACACTGATTTCTAGAGTCGTTCTGCAGGTTGCTTCTTGGTCAAGGTGCAAGGAAATCAAGTAAGAGGCTCCAGGACCAGCAGATGCGTGAAATGGAAATGCTAGGCACACTCATGACCGCCGAGAGTCGGCCCACCAGGCGGCGCGCGGATGCAATTCACCCAGTGCTTGCGCGTCCCGGATACGTCTGCCCCCGACAGTACTTGAGTTAGGGCTAGCTTTATTGCCTGCACGTAAACCCGGCACGCACTTAACCCCGTGGAAATCAATGGTTAGATTAATTGACAAGGTGTCACGTTAAGCAAAAAGGTTTGATTATTGTTTTAATTCACTGTGCTTGGGTGGACCGGATGTGTTTTCTCTGTGATCAGGCAAAGGAATCTTGTGTGAGAAGGAAGGTAAGCACTTACTCGTCCTTGTCGTACGGCAGTCGCAGCTTGAGCATTTCCCGCCTCCATTTGTTACGCACTATCCACACCAGAATTTGCGCGAATGAACAATTTTGATCTAGCTGGGGTACCTGCAGAAAGAAGAAGTCTTATGCTCTTTACAGTCAGGAAAAAATGGTTTTGTTCTGCGTATTGGAGTTTTGCAATTAAATAACATAAAGAAGCTCCAAAGGAACGACGGCCTACAAAAACGTGCTTTGAGATTATGATGTAAATGAAACGATCTTGCCTAATACACGGGGACAAAATGAAGCATTAGAGTATTGATAAAACGGGAATTATCATTTTAATTGGGGAGTGGTAACCGAATAAAACAAGCTGAGCCGACGTTCTGTGGTGTACAGCTTAGGTTTTGCACGCGTATACCGTAACGAAGCCACATCTTGGCAAAATAACCCTTATATCAATTAATATGTTGTTGAGTTTATTTTGCTTTCTGACTCTCAAAAGTGTTCGTCAAAATAGTTCTGGTTCATCTTCTTTTCAGTGCTTATTCGGATGTAAACATTGTATAAGTAGAAAAATATAAGATGCCTTTGGAGCGGCGATGAAAAGCTTTCAGTTGTTACTAGACAGATCTCGAGCGTTTAGAATTTTTTGGTCGAAGCCAGCTCCGCTACCCGAAGGCGACTCCAATGCTTGTTCAGCATCATTGATCACAGAAGAACCACGCAGTGGTCCGGTGGACGGGGGGGGGGGGGGGGGGGGGGTATTGTGTAGCGTCTCTCAGGATATCTTAGATGGACGCCTTAGTACCAGGGCGCTAGGGCATTTAGTAAGATCCCTGCACTACGCAGCGGCGTTACGCATGCGGCGTATACCTCCCACTTTTATCTGGACTTAGTCCCGGAGCCCTACAGGGGACTTACAGGATCTTCCATTGCCCGTGACGCACCTCATGGAGGCGCTGGGAGGTTGTCCACAGACCACATACTTCAAGTAAATGAAGTCAAAGGAGGAGCGCTCACTGATTCCCTTCGTCTTGGAGTCTGTTCTCTGCTGCCCTGTTCAGATTCACCTTACTGAAAGCGGGAATGGGTATTGAGATTCACCTTCAACTTCGTACACAGTCTTGGGTCGCAACGGGCTGTAGAGAATCTTTGGCTACGTCGTGCACAATTTTGCTGCTCCTGTCATCGCACTGCCTCCCAGCCTCTGGATTACTGGGGTAGTACGGCACTTCCCCCAACATAAGTGCACTCGTCTGGAACATGTGGCATCGCATGATTGAACTACTAGAGTTCAGGGTCCCTCCAACACTGGGTTGCACAGGGTTACTAATTACTGCGACACCTTCAAAACGTTTAGAGGAGTGATATCCTTTTTTATTTCAGGATACAATGGAACCCAATTCACAGATCACAGCATCCATTCAGTGCCAGTTTAGCCAACGGCTAGCCACTGCCCCGCTGTATTCCCGATGCATTTCATGACAAGCCCGCTGCATATGTAAAAGCAGCGCTGTACGCAAAGCGATATTTTCGGAACAGTATTGTGCACAAGTCTGCTAATGCATAGTATGACATATCCACTCTCAAGCTAATGATGGCGATGTCCTCACGCTTAATGGCACATACCCACAGCAGGGGATCAGACAGGGTGCATAACGGATCCTCTGGCCTCAACGTAAACAGCTTCGACGGATGAGTCTCTCTGGTTTGGTTTGTAATGCAGAAGGACATTAAAGAGACCCAAAGGTTTTTTTTAAAAAAACAAAATATAAGCATTCAGTCACCCTTGAACACCCTTGAAGAAGGATCTGAGCTGCTCCCGAAATGTTGGGATTTCTTTAAATGCGAAGGCACTACTTCACTAGCACTCCTGAAAAAGCCGAAAATGTAAACGAAGTGCCGGAAAACTAGGCATCTCACTTGAGACACTCTCACATGCTGTCACAGTAGGCGATATGGTGTAAATGGACCCCATACTCACGTATTGGTAAAGTTGCTCCAGATAAGTAGTGTTGTACAGCCATTCCGGGTATCCAATTTTTGTTGCCATTTTCGCCAGCTAGAAAACGAAAAAGGCAATGCATTCATGCGCTTAATAGTCAGAACTGCATGTTTTGCTGCTATGTTTGCAGAACTTCACGGGAAAGTAGTATGCAAACTGTAGTTTTCAGCCAACCACCTATATTGAGCTTTCTGCTAGCGGGAATTTAGATGTGTCAGTAGAATTGAACGCCATAGTTTGCTTTTCCTTTGCCAGATTTTAGATGTGTCAGCAAAATTTTGGGTCAGAGATCCCATTAGCGCTAACATGGGTGAGTGAGCCTTGACTCTGCCATTACGAAAATAGTCTAAAGACTTTCTATACATTTCTTATAGACTACATTGCCTTCATATAGATTTTTCTTTTTGTCTGTTGACAGTTTATAAACTATCTATAGACAAGTCTACTAAATTTGTAAGGACGTAAATCCGTAGGCAGTCTATAGATTGTCTGTATGATTTTAAATTGCGGTAGACAAGTCTATGGTACTTGTGTTTGGAAAGGTTATAGATTTTGCTGACTAAGGTCTCTGTACAGTCAATAAACTGCCCAAATAACTTTTTGTTTGCGTTGTGTAATTAATAAAGGGTCAAGAAAAGGTGGATGAAACCCACTTTTCGAAATCTGGCAAAAAAAAGGTTGGCACAGCACCTTATCCTCTGCTGCGTTTCTCGTTTCATTGTCCATCCATTCAGCCTCTTGCAATGTCTCGTTGAAGACTTCTACGAGCCGCTTGGCAAGGTTTTCGACCTGAAAGGGAAAAGTGTAAACGCATCGGAGGGTAGTATGGTCTGCAGTTATAACTGGAAAGACGGACGTTATTCTTCGCAGACGTTGTATAAACGTTTGCTGCATCGTTTTAACACAAACACGGAAGTTGTTGCTTCGACGCATACACGCTTTAACTTTTATTTTCCATGTAAGATTTTTGCACAAGGTAAAAGTCAACGGCATTTGTTTCTTCGCCGTGTAGTGCAGCACATGTCAATCAATCAATCAATCAATCAATCAATCAATCAATCAATCAATCAATCAATCAATCAATCAATCAATCAATCAATCAATCAATCAATCAATCAATCAATCGGTCAATCAATCAAACAATCAATTCATATACAAAAAGCGGATGACGAGAAAAAAGCAGCTGCCTGACGGTCCTCACCACCCCTACAACTCAGCAGCAGACACAAGGCAAAAATAGAACAAAACAAAAAGCCGCTGTAGATTTTCCTACGAATATAATTGCGCTTAGATGTGCCCTATTCACAGAAACACAGGTAACCACATAACCGCACATGTTTCACCTTGTGAGTAATACGTACAGAAGAAATAAAAGCTATCCCAGACAGTGGCACAATACAAGTTGGCATGCACGCATCTCCAGTCACAATAGCGTAGAATTATGTACAAATTTCTTGCGGATGGCAGTCAGGGACATATTAGTTAGTAGATCATGTAATGAGGTATACAGAAAACTATGTACAGTAGAGGTTAACATATAAAACCCGCTGTTTGTTTTGCACTTCATTAACACAATTAATTGTCTCCTAATGGGGTGTGATGTGTGGTGATATGTAAATGGCACAATTTGGGAAAAAAACAGATGTTCTTGTCGCGTTTTTTTTATACAAACACTTCTTAATCTCTAAATGTGCGTAATGTAAGCAGAACTTGTGTCTCGATCCTCTTAGACGTTTTTATCTTAAAGTGTGTCTTAAGTGCTCCACTCTACAGCTGATAAGCAAAACCCATTGCTTTGTTACTTTTGCCAAATACGGGGCATTTCCAAGTGTAATATAAGTCATTCCACTATACCCAACAATTCTGGTCAAAAGTATCTTTGAGTGGAAAACCGCTTATGAGCGCAGTTTTTTCATATAATGCGAGATTTCACTATAACAATAAATATATCGGCAGATCACCCGGCGGCGATCTTGCATTTTTTTCTATTAACGTTTTTACTATCTTCAAAAGCCTACCCCAATAGTTTTTTGTGGCAGCTTTAACTCTTCAGTGCAATCGATAGAAACACTTTACAAGAAAGATTTTGCTACATGTCAGAGGGTTGGACCCTTACCTTAAATAATTCCATGAATGTACCTTACAATTTTCCAATTTTCAAAATTTTTGACCGAGAATAGTGGATATGACTTTTGTTCAGAGGGTCAATAACTAAGTTTTGTTAATTGTTGGCCTAGGTCGCACCTAATTTTTCTATTACCAACCTCAAACATCTCTTCCCCCTCTCCTATCTCTGTTCTGGAGCTTGGTAGTTACTAGGATGGCATAAAAGAAACAGACTTTCACTGTGCGAACCTTATTCCTCCCCAGGAAGCTGGCAATACATGATCCCCTGCGATAGGAAATTATTTCTGTTGGCGCCACAATTTGTTAATGCGAAGGCATTAGAAGGCTATGTGGCGTCATCAAAACTTGTCCGCAAGATTGTGAAGTCCAGTAAAGATATATGTGCGAAAGTTTGATCGTGTTAGATAGTGCGTAGTGAGGTTTTGCTGTCAGAAAATTTGATTCATGAGTAGCAATTACTTAATTAATTATATCTGAAAATACACTTGGATGTCGAATAGCCACGGTCGTCTCTACAGTACATGGGCGTCAGTATAGCCACGGACCGCGACATAGTATGCGGACCTTTTGGTTTCGCATTGCTCTAATGAGGGTCACCGCAGTGAGGTCCAAGTTCTTTCTCCTTTGATTTGAATGTGTTAACAACGAATTGTGCGAGGGACTAGCATTCGAGGGTATCTCCAGTTACCTCTTCTTTTGCTTCTTTGCTGAATTTGTGCTGTACGTAGAGATGGCCGACAATCTCGGGCATCATGTTGTTCACGGTAGCAACGCACTTTTCCCACCTCGGACTGTCGGCGACGACCCCCAACTTGGCTTTCGAGAGCTCGAAGGAAGCATTTCGAAATTCTTTAGATGCTTGCGCTGCCCATGCCATAATGACTTGCAGGCCGGCGTAGTTGTACAACGTCTTTCTGGAAAAAAAATTGGAAGGAGGCCGCTGCGTTTAGGGCAGAGAATAATGCAAGCATCCCTGTAGCGCACAAACATTTCAAGCTTTATATTTATGGCAGCGTTCAAGCGACAGGGCATATTACTGTGTGTGAGATCTACTGATTATTTTATTTCAATGCGAAAGATGGTACAGAAAATCACAGCGATTACAAGTAAAATAGGCTGACGTCATAAACTGGCCGTATGACGCACACAGCCATCCGAGCACCACAATTTCAATCATATACATGTTTGTTCGTCTGTATATACCCCCACTGGCCGACCACAATGTGGAGCCAGTTTTCTCGACTACATTCGCATCGAAATTGTGAGCAGCCGTTTGTCATACAGCGTTCCCGGTAGTGTCATACGATTCTTGTTGCATATAGCCAACATGTATTATAGTCAATTTAGACGCCAGCTTGTGACAGGGATTCGAACCGATGACATACGCACCTTAAATATGCCTTCCCAGACTACCTCTTCTGATCCAAAAGACGCTGGTTCGATCCAGGGAGCGGCGGTCGAATTGCGATGGAGAATTCCTAGAGGCCTGTGTACTGTACGATGACAGTGCACGTTAAAGGGCAACTGCAGTACTTTTTGAGAATTTCGCGAAATTCAAGGATTCAAATCTATGTAGGCTGTAGGCAAAGCATGCCTAGTGCTTTTGCTCTAGTATTTAAAAAAATGACGTAATCGATATTTGATTTTTGTGCTCCTCCTCAATACACCAGAGGAGTGCAGTGAAACTCAGCGTGATATCAAGGAAGGTATGATTTAAAATTACCGCTATCGTCAGCCACACCGTGCCCTGACGCGTTAGACGCTGCGAAACAACTCTCGGCGGGGTTTGCCTTCAGTGGCGTTGTTTTTTTTTCCTTCAAAGCAGGCGTTTGTTCGTTGGAAATGTACCGATACCTTCGATGACGTCATCGTGGGCCCCCCACTTGGCGTTGTGCGCTGCGGAGAAGCTTGAAGAGAGTCCGGATTTCAATCAGCGATTACTTTTCTATTTCAAGTGCTAACCCAAAAAGACTTCGCATGCTTTACCTGCAAGTTTCACACATTTGACCCTCATAAGATCGTTGATGTTTAAAACATATGCAGTTTGCCTTTAAAGAACCCCAGGTGGTAGAAATTTCCGGAGCCCTTCACCGCGGCGTCCCTTATAGCCTGAGTCACTTTGAGACGTTATACACCCATGAGCCATCTTCCCTTAAAGGGACTACGAAACAAATTTATTGATATTATGTAAAGATAGGCAATCCATCACTCGTCACTCCAGCGCAAGAATTTTTGAGCTAGCATCAATAACAACGAAGTTATAGGCGATTAAAAATCACCCTCCTCCTCTCCCCCCTCAACTCGTACGCGCGGGGCACCATAAAAAAATAAAGAAAACAGCTCCGGGACTGGGATCCGCCCATGAAAACGTCATTCGCTGACGTTCGGTTTACAACTTCCGGTTGTCGCACTCGCGAGGAGCAGCGTGCGTCGGCAGCGTCTCTCCGGTCTCGGCGCTTTCTTGGATTGCGGCGCGCGTCGGGTTTCTTTGCTAGTTGGCAGAATGGACCCGGACCTGTTCCCGGCTCACACAATGTTTTATTTTTTTGTGCGCTGGTTCGGCCGTCACACTGATGCTGCCAAGTCTTGGTGTGAAACACCGTGCATATACTGAGCCTAGCTCTCGAATGATGTTGGACACCCGGCTGCGGGATCGCAAAATCGCGCCGCCTGACTTAGAACACAAGGAACATACGGTATTACGGTCGTAAAACGGACGGGAGAGTCAAAGAAGGTCGGGACCGAGTCTGCATGTCGAAGCAGCAGCCGAATGTGAACAGCAGCAGTACGTAGCCGTCAGGCCAAGGCCCTCCGCGACAGCTAACGCTTCGAATTCGTCCTGTGCCCTAAGTAAATGCGGCACCTTTTTTTAAGTTCTCGTAGATAAAATTGTCTTCCATCGCAGATCATATCGTGTAAACGTCCATACCGATCGCTGTAAGCTGGAAACTCACCTTCCCGGCGGGAAGAAACAGTGTCGGCAGCGACTTCGGTCGAAGCTTCAGGTGCTTGACATTCATGCCTGACTATCGAACGAGCGCTGGATTATAGTAGTAAGCGTCAGGTGCGAAGTGTCGACCGCAAACGCGGAGTCTTCGGCGTGCGTGCGACGCTGGCAGTCCGATGCGCTCCATCCAGGCTGCTCGCTCACGCACGTCTCTAGGAGTAACATGCCTGAGTTCAACACCTCGCCAGTCACTGGGTTTGCAGCCGACGACACAGCAAGGCGTATTCATCTTGGGCGGTCGAAAAAGGCACTGCTAGTGGCTCCCGAACTCGCGACAGAAAGAGGCGGCAGAGGTAAATTAAAACCATATGCGCGAAGGCAATGCCCTCGCTCGCGCTTGCCCCAGGGGGTCGCGCGGCAGCTCGAGCAGACGATTTTCACCGCTACCGGAAGTGTGCCCGTGACGTCGAAGCTGCCGCGGCTCTAGCGAATGACAGCGTGTGGTGGCCTGCCGACGTCATGGGACTAGTGACGTCTATCTTCCCGGTTTTGGTTTCAGAATTGCTCCCTACGAAGACACCAAGCGGCCCGCGAATTTTGAAAAACACGGTTTTTAAAAATTCATAATAAATTGCCGGCTGAGTTCCGAAGACTCATACTTGGTGTCAATGCTTCTGAGCATCACTTCTAACATTTACAAGCGGCTTTTAATTCTTTTCATGGTCCCTTTAACGTACCCTGGAGGTGTCAACCGAGATGTGAGACAGTTACTGCGCATTTCATTTCCTAAATAAAGGGCGCCACCGTCTGGAAGATGTTGAAATAACGAGCATTAGCAGATGGCACTGTGATCTCGGGGTGGTAGCAGACCCCACTAAATCTCGAAACATGATGAGTAGTTGCTGCCACAGATGGCGCTGTGATCTTAGGGTGGTAGTAGACCCCACTAAATCTCGAAACGTGATGAATAGTTGTAGCCACAGATGGCGCTGTGATCTTAGGGTGGTAGTAGACCCCACTAAATCTCGAAACATGATGAGTAGTTGCTGCCACAGATGGCGCTGTGATCTTAGGGTGGTAGTAGACCCCACTAAATCTCGGAACATGATGAGTAGTTGTTGCCGCAGATGGCGCTGTGATCTTAGGGTGGTAGCAGACCCCACTAAATTTCGAAACATGATGAGTAGTTTTTGCCACAGATGGCGCTGTGATCTCAGCGTGGTAGCAGACCCCACTAAATCTCGAAACATTATGAGTAGTTGCCGCTACAGATGGCGCTGTGATCTTAGGGTGGTAGCATACCCCAGTAAATCTCGAAACATGATGAGTAGTAGCTGCCACAGATGGCGCTGTGATCTAAGGATGGTAGCAGACCCCACTAAATCTCGAAACATGATGAGTAGTTGCTGCCACAGATGGCGCTGTGATCTTAGGGTGGTAGCAGACCCCACTAAATCTCGAAACATGATGAGTAGTTGCTGCCGCAGATGGCGCTGTGATCTTAGGATGGTAGCAGACCCCACTAAATCTCGAAACATGATGAGTAGTTGCTGCCACAGATGGCGCTGTGATCTTAGGGTGGTAGCAGACCCCACTAAATCTCGAAACCTGATGAGCAGTTGTTGCCACAGATGTCACTGTGATCTTAGGGTGGTAGCAAACCTCACTAAAACTCGAAACATGATGAGTAGTTGCTGCCACAGATGGCGCTGTGATCTTAGGGTGGTAGCAGACCCCACTAAATCTCGAAACATGATCAGTAGTTGTTGCCACAGATGGCGCTGTGATCTTAGGATGGTAGCAGACCCCACTAAATCTCGAAACATGATGAGTAGTTGCTGCCACAGATGGCGGTGTGATCTTAGGGTGGTAGCAGACCCCACTAAATCTCGAAACATGATTAGTAGTTGCTGCCACAGATGGCGCTGTGATCTTAGGGTGGTAGCAGACCCCACTAAATCTCGAAACATGATAAGTAGTTGCTGCCACAGATGGCGCTGTGATCTCAGGGTGGTAGTAGACCCCCCTACATCTCGAAACATGGTGAGTAGTTGTTGCCACAGATGGGGCTGTGATCTTAGGGTGGTAGCAGATTCCACTAAATCTCGAAACATGATGAGTAGTTGCTGCCACAGATGGCGCTGTGATCTTAAGGTGGTAGCAGACCCCACAAAATCTCGAAACGTGAGAAGAGCTAACGCTCTTAAAACCAATCTGCCTATTTAAATTGTGACACAACCATTAGTCGTACACCGTTGCCGCTGGTGGCATGCGATTTATCCTTGCATATAGCATATGTCTCTTAGGTTGGAGGCTACCTAGACAGGTATTCAAATTGAGTGTCCGAGGGTTTCACTCGGACCTTTGTGGATTCAGCGTCTGTGGAATTAGCGTTCGGAGACGCGTCTTCGCTTCATTTCTCAGTGCGCAATGTGCGTCGAGGTCGAACGCTAACGATGACGCACTATTGCTATCGCCTTCGCAGCACTTATTGAGTCTGAAATGCCCTCTGAGTTTTCTTTTTTTATGAGTGGTAGTGTATACAACTTCACCAAACATGTTGCGCATACATGTACTCATATGAATGCAGTAAGTAATAGCTATCGTCCTTCATTTCTACCCGCCGCGGTGGGTCAGTGGTTGCGGCGCTAAGCTGCTGACCCGAAAGACCCGGGTTCGATTTCGGCCGCTGCGGTCGAATTTCGATGGAGGCGAAATTCTAGAGGCCCGTGTACTGTGCGATGTCAGCGCACGTTAAAGAACCCCAGGTGGTCGAAATTTTCGGAGTCCTTCACTACGGCGTCCCTCATAGTCTAAGCCGCTTTCTTCATTTCTAACCGCTCTCCATTTAACCTTTCTCGTTTATATCTACTTCCCTTTCCTCTAGTACGTAATAGCAAACCGGAGTGTTGTTGTAGTTGAAAGCGGAAGCCCACGAATTGAGTGACTAGCAGCCCGGAACCAATAAACTGCTTCGAGGCATCAAACAGTGCAGATAGCTCTGGTCAGCAGGCGTTCTGTACGTCTGTCTTTTCTGTTTTGAACACAGTGAAAGCCACGAGTGTTTGAATGGGCTTCTGTTTCGTTTTTGTTTTGCATACACTATTAAACACGAGTTTGCTGTTGTCGACCAGTTACATACAGGCCATGGCGCTGCTTACCGATGCCTTGGGACGCCACTGTGAGCAAGGCATCACTGCAGCATCCACAAGTGACGCGGATGACCAGTTCTTTAAAACCGACAGGGCGCGACTACATGATGCTCCGAACGATAAACTTCACCGTCAGATAAAAAGCGGTCAGCAATTATGTGATTTCTGAGTCGTGCCCAAAGGGGAAAAGTTTTACGCGTACAGGGGTGGGTTTGATATATTCTGCGTTAGCATAGTGGCTATTCAGCACGACCAAGGATACGTTTTTATAAGAGGGGCAAATTTTCGACACCCACGTTCCAGGTCTTGTGGTCGGCGAAGACTACCATGCCGGAAATGGTCTAGTTAAGGTGTTACGTTTGGTTGCTGGTCTGCGGATGGTACGCAGTCGTGTTGCGATGGTATGTGTGAATGTAGTGCAAAAGGGCTTCCGTCAATTCAGTCGCCAACCCTGTTCTCCTGTCCGTGGTTGGCACGCTGTGCCAATTGGACGTGTTCGACGAAACATTTGCAGCTTCGGCTGCAGTGTAGTCAAGTCCGGCAAGGCTTTCGCTTCTGCGTAATGGGTCAGGCAGTTTGTGGCCACTATTATTCGTTCTTTCCAGAAGTAAACATTCGGAAGGGGTCGAGTAGGCCCACACCGATCTGATGCAAAGGAATTGGTGCCACGCGGCTAAGAAGTCGTGCAGGCTAGGTGAGTGGGGTTTTCTGTTGCTGACTGTCTCGGCTGGTTCTCGCGTAATATGTGACGTGAACGGATAGCCGTGGTCACTCATATATTTCTTGAATTCGATAATGGTCGCGAGTAAACTCGAGATGGCCAGCTATTCCGAGTTACACGTGGATTAGGTTTTTCTAATCACATTCTTTTTTCAGTGGCAAAAATTTTTTCGAATACTCTCTCAATGTTATAATAAAATGCTTCTGCAGCTTCTCGACGTTATAATATTGTGACATCATAACAGGGCAGATTCCAAGTATTCAATGTGCGGAGAAAATATTCTTCCTTCTTAATAGCATCGAAAAAAGTTAATTTTTTCTACTTACGGGTCGGCACATTCAAGAAAGACATTTAGCCTTTCGTAGTAGTTCAGTGCGTACAATTCAACTGTCTCGTTCTCATTGAGAGTGATATTTGCTTTCGAAAATTCCTTCCTTAGTGAACTGAGAAGTGGCACCTGTCGAAATAATGCAAATAAACGGAGAAATCTTAACATTTCAGCCACCACAGGCAATGCGCTGCTGGCAAGAAAGCGCCTTCGCATGCTGCATAAGTTTCCGTGACAGGCGTGCTAAGGTGGGAGGTTGCAGACCTTTACGTGCTCAAAGTGCAGTGGAGGCTAGTTTTCCATGAAATCATATGAAGACAAACTTATTGCACAGCTGAGAACAAACATGAGGAATACGCGAGCTTTGAATTCTCAGTTCTCAAGAGATGTCTGCGTTGGTCACTTTTACGACTCAGGCATTGGAATACTCTTGCGAGGCACGAATTGTTTGTTCGGGAAAGGTCGCGATCTGGAACGCGCAGTTCTATTACGTTCGGAACTGAAAGCGATGAGGCATGCTGCAAGCCTATAAAATGTCCTCTTTCATAATAAAATACAGAACAGCTGATAGCGACGTACATATAGATCGTCGATGACTGCCAAGTACGAGTCCGTGTCACTACCACCGCGCTCTTTTGTGGCCACAAGTTCACACACAAAGGAAGTGAACAGTGTGCTCCTGATGCCATCGTGTACGTTGCTGGGTGCTTCGCAGCGGGCGTTCCTTCAGTAAAATTCTTGCCAACACCCCATTGCCGCCGCTCGTACATATAGGGTGTTTCACATAACTAGGTTTGGTTTATCTGTTTATCGGATTTCAACGTCCCGAAGCAACTCAGGCTAATTTCAACTAAGCGGAGGGAAACCGGTGTTATATTGCATTTCGTCGTCTGGCGCTCCTCAGAGTGTTTTTAAATTTCGCTTTTAGTTAGTAATCTATTATTGATCGTGCAAAATGTTTAATATATATATATATATATATATATATATATATATCTTCCCCGGACTTTCAGTAAATACTGGAAAAAATCGACCATGCCACGAAAAACTGGGTCGGTAGTTTCTTAGCTCTCTCAGCAACGCACTTGACCCTAAAGTGAATATTAAACATTTTGCATGTATATATATATATATATATATATATATATATATATATATATATATATGTGTGTGTGTGTGTGTGTGTGTGTGTGTGTGTATATATATATTTATATATATATATATATTGTAAGGATAAAGAAGAAGATGCGTCCGATGATTTAAAGAGGAAGACGAGGTGGCAGTGCTCTCGCAAGTTTTTCCAGCGCTACGCTTGTGTTTGCTTCGCCGAGCTGATCCCGGACTGTTGCCGTCGCCTTCCCGTCGCCCCAGTACCTCGTAATATACCCCGCGTTATAATATATATGCAGACAAATAAGGGGGAGTCGCACCACCCCTTATTCTTTGTTTTTATGTTTTTTTTCTACTACTTTGTGTTTCTCCCTCACCTGTTCTGTGCCCACCCCTATAAAAGGGGAAACATCAGCAAAGACAAATAACTCTTGAAGAATATCGGACTGCCGATGGAAGCGTCGAGTAAAGTAAATATGCTTCCTTTAACAAAGCGTATACTTCGCTATATACTCCTTTAAGCAGTGAAGTTCTTCATGCTCCCGCAACCTGTATATATATAACGTGATTGCGCGCTTGCGCTACTGTATGCATGCCAGTAGTAAAGGTACTTATCGAACATACCTCTTGTCACCCGCTTGCCGGTGGCGCAGTACACTCTAAACACAAAATGCTTAAAAAGGAAGGAGGGTGTCCTCTAGTGCCCTCCCTTTACGGGGCTGTGTATGCTGACCAAGCTCTAAGATAGATTTCAATCACTAAAAATACGATATACTTAAGGTTGGCAACAGCGACAAAGTTCCTCTTCAAAACCATGGAAGTTCTAGCAGTTATGAAGATTTGGACCAAGGTTTTAATCTCCTCCATTTGCTTACCTCAGGACCACCGCTTCCGCGTTTAAAAGCCTCCTTCCATTGCTAACCGAATCAAGTTGCTATGCTTTGCAGTGGGAATACACTTTGTTGCTGTGAATAAGCATTCCGTACTTTTAGTGATCGAAATCTACTTCGCAAATTGGACCGCATATCCTACCCCTAAAAAAGAGTGCGTTATAAGAGAGCTCACTCCCCTCTTACTCCTATTTGCCTTATATCTGTGTACAATGTAGAAACTGGATCTCTCAATAGAATCATCGACTGCGGTGACACATAATAGCTCACGTGAGTGAAATTCTCCTGGAGCTCCCCGATGGTGGTTCTGTTGTAAATTTTCATGAGGTCTCGCCTTTCTTCGGGAGGATCGGTCAGCTGGAAAGAACGGATGTAAAATCTTGTTACAAAAACATGTATGCTCGATGCTTATAAGCGGCAACAATATTACGCTGGAAATTTCTTGTGTATATATTTGGCGTATACAAAATAAAATGGCCTCAGGGTAGGGCGCATGCCTCGAGCGCAACGTAACATTGTTGGTAACGAAGGAGAATGCGCAAAATGTCACGTGAATGTTTACACTCTCACATATGTCAACCTTAATTTATATTACTATCAACAGACGTGTCTGTCGTGTGTTCCGCTAAATTCATTTCGAATTCATGAAATGCGTACCTCTGACTGCTTGCAGCGGTTGGTTGTAGTTCGTGTCTTGGACAGACAGATGCGGAACGAAGTGCGCGAGGCTTAGCAAGAGGCCGCATCCTTCGCAATGTGCAATTTCAGCGTCGCAAAGTGTTGGCTTCAGAGACATGCGTCGGAACAGAAGTGGCCGCTAGAGCGTATAAGTGCAAAAATTTGGACTAACTACATTTGAATTGCTACCTCTAAGCGATTTCAGAAAATGGTTGCATCGTTTGAAGGTAAAAACGACAGCGGGAAGGGAAATGCTGTGCCGCCTTCAAAAACGAACTGGTATGCTCAGATATGCCGATGAACACGCAGATGTCGCGCGAACTCCTTACAAAAATGACTTTTGAGCTTCAGTTGACACCTTGTTGAGCTCTT
This sequence comes from Amblyomma mixtum, assembly GCF_055824585.1. Taxonomy (NCBI): domain Eukaryota; kingdom Metazoa; phylum Arthropoda; class Arachnida; order Ixodida; family Ixodidae; genus Amblyomma; species Amblyomma mixtum. Next base: position 38,357,018 of record NC_143012.1, on the reverse strand, counting down.
GTTGAATCAACTGGAAACCAACATGAATCCAATGTATGTTCAGCCTACTGAACATCTGGTAAACAAAACTTTTGTTGAAGGTAGTCAACACATTAATTGTTGAGTAATTTCTGTTGAATTTATGTTGAATCGAGTGTCGTGGCCTCTTTGTCTAAGCCTAACGAAATGAAATTAGTTCGACTTGTATCGTGTAAACAAAACCTTGTTCATTATACGTATTAAGAACGCATGCAGCACTAGTTAAGACTCGCATAAGCCGCTCAAAGTCATTTTCTTGCATAGAAAAAAGTGCTAGTGGTGCAATATGCTTTTTGAGGCATGCCTAATTTGGAGGATTTGTATTCGTGCTCATATAAAGAGCGGCTAATTAGCGCATTATTTCTGTTTATGAACGAATCAAAGTCTTCAACTTAACAAAACATCGCATGGGAAGTTGATTACTTCTACTACACATAAAATAAATAAATATTAATACTAATTAGTCACATAACTTTGCTGATCGGCAGGCCACCACCTGCACATATCCGGACACTACTGTGTAGGAGTATATAGGGGTGAAGCTGAGATGGCCTTTAAGATGGAAAAGTTATGTACTCTAGCTGAGTCAGTTCATGCTATAGCCTCGTGTGCTATTCTGTTCCATTCTCTTTATCGGATGGTTGTATAAGGCGAAAGTGTATGTATTTATGTATGTATGCATTCATTTTAACCACATGAGTGTTTGTGCGTATGTGTGGAGCACTACACGACTGGGGATGTCAGCGTCACGTTAACGTCTAGGCCGGGAGGTCGGGTCAGCGCCCTGATAGAAGGGGAGGTTGGTTGCTGGTTTGTCCGTGTAGAACTCAATCACCTGAAAACGACTTCGGCGGCTGATCCCGACCGCATTTCGAATAAAATGCTTAGGAACCTAGACGATGCACTCATTCATGCTCTTACGGACTATCTTCAAGAATGTTGGGCCAGCTTTATCATCCCTCAGGAGCGGAAATGCGCGAATCTAGTCCTCTTCCCCAAGCCGGGCAAACCACCAACCTTGGCCAACCTCCGGCCCATCCCTCCCACGTCCTGGGTTGGGAAGCTGATGGAACACATTATACCACACCAGACTTTTAAGATACCTCGAAGACAACCATCTACTACAAGACGCATTTTTCGGCTTCCGCCCTCATTTAGCGGCCACGCACATTATGCTTCTTCTCCATTATGAGGTGGTCATGAAACGTATACTAGATACGAAAGTCAGCGTCGGCCTCGATGTTGCCAAGGCATTCGACAACGTCCTCCGCGATCCTTCAACAACTTCAGGCTCTCGGTGTCGGTCATCGCACGTATGCGTACGTCCGAGATTTCCTCTCCGACCGCATAGTACAATTAAACGCCGGCATAGGAGATCCTTCCATCATCTCTCCGGGAAACCGTGGCACGCCCGAGGGCTCCGTGCTTTCGCCGATGCTTTTGAACGTTGCACTAATAGGCCTTCCAAAGCTACTCGCCGACATCCCTCACCTGCACCACCGCATTTATGCTGACGACCTCACACTTTGGATCACGCACGGCAGTGACGGCCAGATAGAAGAGACTCTGCAGACCGCAATCAAACGGATCGGAGATTACCTCATGAAAGTTGGCCTCACCTGCTCGGCGACAAAGTCAGAGTATGTAATCATCCCGTCCCCGGGACGACGCCCTCCAAAGATACATCCTGAGATGAACCTCCAGATGCAAGGCAACCAGATCCCTGGTACAGATCACATCAGGATTTTGGGCTTACACTTACAAGCCAACGGTAGCAACAACAGATTGGATGCCTCCTTAAGCGAGTTTCCAGTGAGCATCGTGGTATGCGAGATTCCAACCTCCTGCGCCTCGTTCAAGCCTTCATCTGCTCCCGCATCACCAACTCGGCCCCCTACCTACGTCTCACTCGTGCCGAAAGCGAACGGCTAGAGGCGTCACTACGAAAAGCGTACAAGACGGCCCTGGGTCTTCCCATGTCCATAAGCTCATGGCTCTCGGAATCTCCAATACAGTGAGCGAACTTATCGAAGCAACCCTCACTGCCCAATACGAGCGGCTCTCACTCACACACGCTGGCCGAGCGGTACTGCAGCAAGTTGGGATCTCCCTGCCGAGAGCGGCCCCAAGTTATGCTGAACTTACCCCGGAATATCGCCTAAATCACCGCATCCCTCCCATTCCCAAACGGATGCACCCGGAACACCATGCCCAGAGACGGGCCGACCGTGCACGTCAATTCGAGAAACGCTTCAGCGGACGTGCGGACGGCACGTATACGGACGCCTCTTACTATCCCTCGAAGCCAGCGACGGTGGCGGTAGCTTTCGCCCCTCACCGCAGCTGGTACACAGCCTGCAGCATTCACAATGCTGAAACAGCCACTGCAGCAGAGGAGGTTGCCATTGCGCTAGCGCTAGCCGCCCCTAATACCAAAGTCGTCATCAGTGATTCTCAACAGGCTATCCGCAACTACGATGCTGGCCGTATCTCTTGCCAGGCGTTACACATTCTCCTTTCTACTGCACCCTCTTCCAACTCTCGCTTACTTCTTTGGGCTCCAGCCCACGAGTCGCTCAGCGGAAACGCCCAGGCGCACACTCTCGCCCGAGATCTCAGCTGCCGAGCCGAGTGTATGATCAGCCTCCCTGCTTTCTCTGGCACTAATATCTCACGCGCTTCTCTACTCACCACCTACACGGACATACTCCAGCACTACCGGCTCGAAAGATGTTTCTATCCTTTCGCACACCGTGCTCTAACAAGACGCGAGGCCGTCCAATGGCGCAAACTACAAACTGGCAGTTTTCCAAACACCCTCTTATACAGCAGGATCTTTCTGCAGCAGATAGACCCCTTGTGCGAACACTGCTCAACTCCGGCCACTCTCATATGCACGGTGTGGACTTGTTCACGTTCCAAAACAAACAACTCAAACACCCCAGAGACATGGGAGTCTCTCCTGCGTACTTCTGAGCCAGCAGACAAACGCCGGCTCATCCGGTGCGCGGTGGAGGCCGCGACATCCCAAGGAATCCCCGCCGACCTCCTCTAAGCCAGCGCAACCGGTCCTTGGACTGGTCCCCTGTTTCTGGGTGTAATAAAAGAGATTACCACCATCACGTCACGTTAATGAGAAATTTGAGCGATAAACGTGAATATACCGCCGAAAATGACATCGGTAGTTGGTCCATCCGGCGCAGTACAAATGTATTCCTACGATTTTTATTTTACCACAGCCAAGATTGAGAATCACGTGTTTATACACCCCAGTGATTTCAACATGAATTCGACATAAAAGCAATGCAGAAAGTCTGTGGAGAATGCTCAACTCTAGCACGGTGGCCACATTTCGGTTAGGTTCAAACTCGGCCTCAATTATTCACCAACACTAGGGCATCCTGGACCCCACACAAATTCAACATGGCATGTTGATTCTGCTGATGAGAACTCCAACGCTGTCGCAAGAAGCATTTTTGTAAGGGACTGCCTACGTTTAAAAGAAAAACTAAATAAATAAATCTAACTAACCAGCGTGAACCCACAGCTAATTAACTAACAGGATGACTGACTTACTAAGTAAATAAATGTGTTAAATGCACAGTTACTAAGGTATGCTCGTCTTATCCTGAACAAAAAGAAGGTTCTTCGGTTCTCACATTGGCCAACTGTCCTTCGAAGTTCACAAGCGTGTCAGAAATATCCTTTAGCTTATCTTCATTGAGGTTGGGTTCCATAAAACTCACTGCGCTTTGGATGAGTTTCTTGTACGCATCAATTATTTCCTTGTTCTCTTCTTCCTCTGGATGTATCAGCTCGTTTCTGCCCACTGTTTTGAATTCTATCTGATCGAGCTGAAAACAGAGCAATCATACGTTAGTTTGCGAGTGCAATCAGCCGGGTATCGTGCAGTTTCTTTAAATACATTCAGGATTAGAAGCCTGATTGAGGGAAAAAAATGCGTCATTGCTGACATAATTCTCAGGACCGTAAGTAACGTCACTATACCGGAATCGACGGCACCAGACCGTGTATGACAACTATAAGTTTCGATGTATCTTCTTTTAGTCCGCGTGGTTACCTCTAGACACTTTCGAGGAAGCATCTAACAACGATCTAGATGAGCCGAAACGATGTCCAGTTGTGGGCAGGCAGACGCACAAAGGACCGCAAACACAGCCTTGAAGCAGTGACACAAACCTCGATATAAAGGCACCAACACATGAGGTAATAAGGTTCTCTCACATCATGAATGACAGTTTACCAATATCCCTCAAGAGTGAAATGAACAGCACCCATTATCTTACCGCTACTCACCAATGGGGCAGAAACATGGAGGCCAACCAACAGGGTACAGCTTAAAGGTGCACTGAAGAGGAATCTGAACTTGTCTTCTTGCCGCGGGAACTCGATCTACACGTTCCGAGCTTTCTTAGAAGCTTCGCTTTATTGCTTTGTGTGGCCGATTTCCCCAATTAAATCGAATTAACGTCCGGCTCCCGCCTTTCTTTTTTAATTTTCCCTCGTACGGTGGGCGGAGTCGACCAACGCGTGGAGCGCCTTTCACCCAGTCCCGTGGCGGCTTGCCGCTCTGCCATCGGCGGAGTAATACGTAGTAGTCCGTAGTAGCAAATAGTCCGCGCGTATTTTTATTTCTGCGGGCTTACTTTGCGGCTATATTATCTGCGAATGAAACTATTTATTTACGGGAAGCCTAAAAACAAAATAAAGCGAAAGCAAAGCCTCCACGGGACTGGGTGAAAGGCGCTCCACGCGTTTCGACTCCGCCCACCGTAAGAGGGAGAATTAAAAAAAAGACGGGAGCCGGGCGTTAATTCGATTTAATTGGGTAAATCGGCCACACATGGCAATAAGTCACTGTTTCTAAGAATGCTAGGAACGTGTAGATCAAGTTCCCGCGGCAAAAAGACAAGTTCAGAATCCTCTTCAGTGCACCTTTAAGTTACGGACAACGAAGCGAGCTATGAAAAAAAAATAGGTTTAACATTAAGAGACCGGAACATGGCCGTGTGTGTGAGGGAAGAAACGTGGTTTAATCGCGTCCTAGTCGAAATCAAGAGGAAGAAACGAGCTTGGGCAGGGCATGTAATGCGAAGGAAAGATAACCGCTGGACCTTAAAGGTAACGCAGCGGATTCCAAGAAAAGGCAAGCGCAGCAGGGTGCGGCAGAAAGTTAGTTGGGCGGATGAGATTAAGAAGTTTGCGGGGGTACGGTCGCCACAACTGGCAAAGGACAGGGTTAATTGGATAGAAATGGTAGAGGACTTGGCCCTGCGGTGGGCGTAGTCAGGCTCACAATGATGATGAATGTAATTACATCTCCCAGTGAATATTTTCCTTCGTGAACTGTCGAGGTTAGAAGGTTTGCAATTATGAGGAAAAGGCTGGAGGCTAAGTGCGACTGAAGACACAGCTACAGTCTAAACATGAATAAACCGAGGATAAGGCCAAATTATGGTCGTCAAGCACTGTCTTTTCAAGTTATCAGAATTCTCAATAGAAGAGATATAAATATTAATAACAGTATTAATTACAGTAAAAGAAGGGAGCTCTTCTCTGTAGCGATGTCAGATATAGCAATGGCTAAAATTTCTCATGCAAGCATGTTGTAGTCCATTTTTTTTCTTTACAGTTACTGATTCTGTGTTCGCATCTCTGTACTCTTGTTTGTGCTTATATGCCTTGTTTTTCAGTAGGCTAGAATAAGCCTTAATAAGAACTCTGTTATTTGATGTAGTGTTTCATGTATGTCTTGGTCTTTCTTTCTTGTTTATATACTCATCGTACATTTATGATGCAAATTTTTGTCAAGCGCTTCTGTCTTTTTTTGCTGAGTGTGTATGTATTTTCCTCTGTATGTATTTTCTTCCGTATGTATTTTCCTCTGTATAACGCTAACTTTCGTGCCTACTTTTCTTTGATTTTATTTTTTTCTTCCTTATCAACGATACTTTTTTTGTACCGGCCCACCGGACTTTTATAATTTGTAATTTGTATGTTTGTTTGTCATGTAGTAGGCGGCTGAGGCCCTGTCAGGCAACATTGTGCCTTTAGCCTCAGCCCCTTCTTAGGCAAACGTCTAAGCAACAAATAAAAATAAAGAAATACACCTTTATGAGGGTAACAAGGAAGTAAGCTGTCCTGCGCTAGATGTGTGCGCTAGAGGACAACTTTACTCCATTTTTACTTCTTTCTGTTCAGAGTCTAGGCCTAAAACGGCCTTGCTGTTGGTTGAGCCATGTCAATATTGTGTCATTAGAACGCGGATATTCAGGAATGAATGTAGAATTGGTTTCGAAGTGCAGTTGACTTCGTATTAAGCTGAAAATGAAAGACAAGATGACTGCCACGCTCCCCCTCAAAGCTATCTTGCATGTCAATGCTGCTTTCCATTTACGGCCATTTGGGTAAAACTGCGACCTTTGCCTCAGTTGTCGGCTTTTAAATTTGGCCCGCAGCCATAGACGACCGCATGAAGTTTTCTTTGCGAGTCCGTTTCTTTCAGGAAAGAGAGGAAAAAAATAAAAAGAGCTGTTATATGTTGACCTCGGTTCTTGAGGCAGCTTGCTTACCCCAATGACGTTAGAATTGAGTTTCATGACATCTCTGTCAACATTAACGGAAAGCACGGTGAAGATTGTAGTCTTGTTCAACACCTCGGTACAATTTGCGAACATTATCTCGGTGTCTTTGGTTATCGGCCAGTGAGGGAGGCCAGACAAGTTCATTATTGCTCTCATCACATCGGGCTGGTCTCCTAGCTCTGGAACAGCTGAAAAAACAAAGTGCATGCACATATGTAGACACGGATGCATTAATAGATACGCGCTGCGTATACAGCCCTGGACAAGTTAACTTGAAACGTTCGCGCGGCAATCTGAAAGTACTGGTGGCGCCGTGCAGCTAAAGGAACATGAAACGATGAGATAAGAAACGGCAGGGCAGAAAAACTAATCTATGCGGCAAGGTGCTCGAGCGGTTTCAGCTCTTATACCTTTTATGATGCTTTTTCTTTGTTTAGTTTCGTTTTGCAAACGTGCCTTCACGAACGCTCTCAACGCTTGGTCAGTTCAAAACGAGAGAAGGTGACTCTGGTGCCGGTGTTTATTTGGATAGTAACTTTATTTCAATAGTAAATAAATTGTATGGTCGAGGTTTAATGCAACGAACCGGAACAACTAGAGCCGCGGCGAAAACAGTCCGAGGTCGGTTAGGTGAAGCACAGACAAGCGCGGCGATAGCCATTCTGACGTCATGGATAGCGAACTGACGTCACTGATGATGTCAGTGCGCTATTTTTTAATGTTCAAAGCTATGCATCCCACGTGATGGGAGCCAAGGCACCTAGAACCGCTTGTTATCGAATAGCTGGTAATGAATGCCGCTGGAACGAATGTTCATATTCGAATTGATAAAATAATTAAATAATTTAAGTAAACAAATTATGCTTGAGTTTGTGATCTCACGGCTGCGCCCGTGGACCGAATGAAAAACAACTGGTATTTTAGTCATGCTTCCTGTCCTTCTGGGCACTCTAGATTTGCTTACTCTGGATTTACAAACGTTATCGATGGCGGTCGAGAATTGGCTGCAGGGAGCTCAAAGGAAAATTAAATAACGTTGTCACGGTAGGGGATACATTGTAGTAACTGAAAGTCGCTTAGAGAGTCCTTTACCCTGAAGTGTACTGAACTCGGCTGATGATGATGTCTCTCCGCCTTGTTTTTCAGTAACCGTTAGGTGGCAGAAATCTTCCCTCACACCATCCGCGGCTAACTCGGCCATTGAATACTCTTTTGCGTAACAATGTTGTGTTCGTTTTTTTACCGAAGCGAAAAGGGGCTGGAGTTCAAATAAGCAAATAACTGTTTAAAAAATTACACACAGAAAATTATTGGAAAATAAGAACAGCCAGACCGTAAACAAAAGAGAACTGCGAGACCATAAACAAAAAGACCAATAGGATCGATTGCCCATCCTATTCGTCCCCCATTTATCTTGCGTCCTCGTCTTGACTGGCGCTCTTGTTTTTTTCTTCTCCAGCAATAAATAAGCAATTACCTTAACAGTGTACTCGGCAAAAAACACAAAAAAAATGGGCTTGCTAGGTTATGTTTGATATTATGGAAAACTCACGTACCCATGCAGGCGTTGTAGGCAACAGCAGCCTTGTCTGTAATGTTCTGGCACTCGTAAACCACGGTCATGTTTTCAAGTATGCCTGAACGGGTGGGGGAAAAAGAGTGACGCCATATTACCAGACGAATGGACAGGGCATAAATCCCTTACCTAGGCTGCGGAAGCTTCTAATGACACTGCATACATAACAGACAATTAGGGCAAGCTAGTGGGCACGCATGTGATAGGAAACAAGCTTCAAGTCGCGATCGCCATTGAGCCCGTACCCAGAAATTTCGGAAAAGAGCATTTTCAAACCGAAAGCCTGACTAGCTTAGCGGCGCCGATTTCGCCTTGTCTGTACGAGAGGATAACCACAGGGCTACCCGCCTCGACGACGGCGGAAATGGTTCTCGGCGGCGGCTTCACCCAGTCGGACGAGTCGTAGTTGTGTTTCCGGGTCGGAGCTCAGTAGTAAGACCTCCCATTGGTCTGTGGACTTTATGTGTCCTCTATCCCGTGGGGCATGAGGACACTCTCATAATTTGTGTTAAAAGCTGGCCCTAAGTTCGCAGTCTGCGCATTTTTTCTGAAAACTGCCGTCGGCACCTAAGCCTCCAGAGGGCCGGTTTTGGAAATGTATATCCTTGTAACCGGCGTAAGCTGATGCCTTGGTATGTGGTCAAGGATCTAAAGGTTAAGGAAGTCTAACCCTTGGGCTATCTCATTACTACGCAGGGATGGATGTGCTGGTGTGCAGACTAGCGTAATTTTTCGGTCTATTACACGACGGCTTAGAATTGTATTCGTCAGAGGGGAGACCCGACCACTGCTGAAATTTTAGTATGGCAACTTTGGAGTCACTGATGATGTATAGTATCTCGCTTATGCGCCTACACAAGCCAGTACTATGGCAGCTTCCTCCGCAGTCTCAGGGTTACCTGAGAGTGTAGAGGCACTTATTTTTAGGAGTTCTTTATTATGGACGACCGCGAGGGCCATCATGTTCTTACCAAACTCAGCAGCATCCACGTAGACCACGTTCTCGTCTTTGCTGGAGTGGAAGCATTTGTCAAGCGCTTCTTCTGCCCGTTTGGCCCGGCGCACGGAGTGATGAATAGGATGCATATTCCTGGGTAGTTGTCGTACAATCATATTGTTCTGAACTTCTTCGAAAAAGTCGACTTCGGCGGTTCTTCTGTGGTCTCGACTCAGATGGAGTTTGTTCAGAATGGCCCTGGCGGTTGTGGTCCCGGCTAAGCGTTCGATTTGTGACGTTCTTGCTGCTTCCGTAATTTCTTCCAGGGTATTGTTCATGCCTAGCTCTAGGAGGCGGTTAGTAGATGTACGGATGGGCAACGCTAGAGTTTGGCTCGTGCGCTGCCTGATAATTAAATCTAATTTTTTTCCTATTCTGCTAATTTATGATCAAGGAAGGGGGCTGCATACGAGATACGGCTAACTACGAAGGCTCGTGCCAGTCGTAGGAGATTATGCTCTTTCATGCCGCGTCTCCTCTTGGTAATACGCTGTATGATGCGCATCGTTTGTTGTGCGCAGTTCTCCATCTTAGTTACTGCATCACCGTTATACCCGTTGCTTTGTATAATAATGCATAGAATTCTGATTTTTTCAACCTGAAGGATCTCCACCCCTTGCGCTTGGAATTTCATGTTAGGGATGGTTCTGTTTGTCTCTGGTTAAGACGTCGATAAAAAAGTTCAGAATTCAGCGGGTGGCATTGCAAGCCCCTGTTGAGGACATAGTTCTCGACCTCGTTTATGGGCGCCTGTAGAGCACTTTCGATGTGTGCGGCGCTTCCACAAGTCATCCACATGGTGATGTCTTCCGCATACATGCAGAAGTTCAGGCCATCTATCCCCTCCGCCTCACCGGTAGCCGTATCATGGGCACGTTGAAGAGAACGGGAGAAAATACCGAGCCCTGCGGTTTGTCTATGCTGCCCAAGTGTACGCCTTGAGACTGACTTTTACCAAACTGGATGCGCTCTATCCTGCCCGAGAGGAAATTTTCAATGTAGTTGTATGTGCGCCCCCCGAAAGGCATCCGTGTGCTTTGCGATGTACCGTAAGGGCGCGTTAAAGATCTCCAGGTGGCCAAAATTATTCCGGAGAGCACCGCTTTCTGTCTTCCATCTTTCACTCCTACTTCCTCCCTTCCTTTATGGCGCGGTTGAGGTGTCCACCGAGATATGCGAGACACATACTATTTCGTGTTCAGAAAAGAAAAAGTTTTTTTTTTCTTTTCTGAACACAATGTCACACCAACTAGCCCAGCAAAAGGTACTGTTAAACATACTATTTCCTTTCCTGAAAAATCAGTTTACCAATTTTTAGACCAGCTGAGTAGCCAGGTGACGTACCACGTGAGTCGCAGCAACTGCAGCTGTGAATTCCGCCGTCGCCGCGGCACCTGCGCGTTGCCTATCAATTGTTTCTCTTTGGGATGGGTGCCTGCCCACTCCGGGAATCCCGGAAACGAGGCCGCCAACGCTTTAGCCCGAGCTTCTCTCAACCGGGCACCGGCGGCCTCCGACCTGGGGTTCTCGCGGGAGCGCATGCACTCATTCAGTGAAATGACACAGGCCTGCAAAGCCGAGCGTCGGCTCTACCCCCCACCTCATCCTTCCCTCGACAATTGCCATCAGACACTTTGGAGGCGGCTCCAAACACGCACTTTGCCCTCCCCTTATATACGCTCGCGATATCACCGAGTCCACACGAACCCTTCCTGTACCCTCTGCCACCACCCCAAAGCCACTCTCGACCATATTCTTTTCCTCTGCCCGGCGGATCCTCCCCCGCGGGGCCTGGAGCACCTTACCACTTGGGAGGCTTGGGAGACCCTACTGCGCTCCGAGGACCCGGCCAAGCAAGCCATCGCCACCGGCCGGGCTGCCAGCGTCATGAGCCTCCGGGACATGAACGTTTGAGTGCAGTGGGGCCGTGCGGGGGCCCAAGAACCGACGTGTCCAAAACTCCCTTGTTACAAATAAAGTTTTCATCATCATCATCATCATTCTCTTTGGGCGAATCGAGTTAGCCGGAGCCGACGTCTTCGAGAGTGGGTACTCGCCGACGTCGGGCCGAGTCTGATCATCCGGTCGACATTGCCAACCGTGCGAGGGATTTAACAATCGATAGGGAGCTTAAACGCTCTAAACGGCCAGCCGAAAATGATGAAGAGAAGGAGTTTCGAAAGAAAAGTAAAGGTGCATAACTGGTCCGCTAGGACAGTGCACACAGTCGCGCTAAGCTACGTGGCGGTAGTGACAGATGTGCGGTGCATGCGTTGACACTGACAACGTTGTGGCAGAAATGCTGCACTAAAACCATAGGTCGTCGGCGTTCATTGGCGTTAGCGTTTACAACGTTCTAGACTCCGAAGATTTTTGAGGAATGAAAGGGCGCATTACTGGCTGCCTGCGTCAGTGGACGCCTCAGTCGCCCTAAGCTACGCGTCGGTAGTGACAGATAGGCGCTGCATGCGTTGTCACTGACAACGTTGTGGCATTAACGCAGCACTGAAGCCATAGGTCGTCGGCATTCATTGGCGTTAGCGTTTACAACGTTCTAGACTCCGAAGATTTTTGAGGAAGGGAAGGGCGCATAACTGGCTCCCTGCGTCAGTGGACGCATCAATCGCGCTAAGCTACGCGGGGGTGACAGATGTGCGCTACATAGATAGATAGATCTTTATTTAGACAACAAGGTCTCGGATACAGGGGCAAAAGGCAGATGCACTCTGCCTGACGGGGCCCAAGCACCCGACACAATGCTCAGGACAAGCGGCAAAAGAAGCAAGAGCTTCATACACTCTCATTACAAAAACAAAAAATAATTATACAAGGTAAAAGTAGGAGGAAGTCGCATACTTTTGCAATGACATAATTAAAGTAAATATTTACAAGGCACATCACAACAAGAAAAACACGAGAATTCACAGAGTTGACGGAAAAACAGGGACATCAAGAATTTCTGCGTGAACAACCCTTTAATCATTCGGGCGAGAAAGGAGGTAAGCTTTAGCATTTCTTTTGAAGGACTTTTGGGAAACAGATTTCTGAATAATTTCTATGGCCTGTGTATGTTTATTTAGAAGACTGGGAATTAAATATGAAAGCATTTCGGTTCCATAGTTAGTCCTTACGAATGGTACTTTGTAACTGACGTGTCTTAATTTATAAGGCGCGTCACTACTAGAGTTTAATTGAACATATTTAGTGGGATGATGTTTGAAATCGTTAAACACATAAGAAAACAGTTTCAACTCAAATAATTCATTGACTTTTAGAATAGAATGCTTAGAGAAGTACAAACCTGTATGATCATTGTATGCAAGGTTTTCGACATATCGTATTGCTTTTTTCTGTAATGTTATCAGCCTCGTGAGGTTAGTTTTCGTTGTAGATCCCCAAACAAGTAAACAATAATGAAGATGTGATTGAATTAGGGTATAATATAACTGCCACTTCAGCCATTTCGGAACAAGGTCTCGAAGTTTATATAATACACATAATGACCTTGATATGCTGGCATGAATCTTATTAATATGCAGGGTCCAACTCAAGTGTTCTTCAAAGATTATGCCTAAAAATTTGTAGGAAGAAACACTCTCAATTACGCTATTTTTGAATGTAAGATTAATTTCACTGTTATCAGGCTTGTTACGTGCCTTAAATACAATAAGCTTTGTTTTATTAACATTTAACTCTAGTTTATTTATATTCAACCATAAAGACAATTCTTGTAACCATGCATTTGCCTCAGTCTGAATATTACTAAGATTCATGCCAGAAAAAAATACACTGGTATCATCTGCATATAAAATTATTGTGGGAGTTCGAGGGATGGCTATTATATCATTGATATAAAGAATGAAAAATATTGGACCCAAAATAGACCCTTGTGGAACACCGTATATTAATTGACCAGGTTGTGATTGATGACCATTCAAACATGTATACTGCACGCGACCGGAAAGATAAGTACGGATCAGACTTAAGGCAACTCCTCGAATGCCATAAAATGCCATGCGTTGTCACTGACAACGTTGTGGCATTAACGCAGCACTGAAGCCATAGGTCGTCGGCATTCATTGGCGTTAGCGTTTACAACGTTCTAGACTTCGAAGATTTTTGAATAAGGGAAGGGCGCATAACTGGCTCCCTGCGTCAGTGGACGCCTCAATCGCGCTAAGCTACGCGGGGGTGACAGATGTGCGCTACATGCGTTGTCACTGACAACGTTGTGGCATTAACGCAGCACTGAAGCCATAGGTCGTCGGCATTCATTGGCGTTAGCGTTTACAACGTTCTAGACTCCGAAGATTTTTGAGGAAGGGAAGGGCGCATAACTGGCTCCCTGCGTCAGTGGACGCCTCAATCGCGCTAAGCTACGCGGGGGTGACAGATGTGCGCTACATGCGTTGTCACTGACAACGTTGTGGCATTAACGCAGCACTGAAGCCATAGGTCGTCGGCATTCATTGGCGTTAGCGTTTACAACGTTCTAGACTCCGAAGATTTTTGAGGAAGGGAAGGGCGCATAACTGGCTCCCTGCGTCAGTGGACGCCTCAATCGCGCTAAGCTACGCGGGGGTGACAGATGTGCGCTACATGCGTTGTCACTGACAACGTTGTGGCATTAACGCAGCACTGAAGCCATAGGTCGTCGGCATTCATTGGCGTTAGCGTTTACAACGTTCTAGACTCCGAAGATTTTTGAGGAAGGGAAGGGCGCATAACTGGCTCCCTGCGTCAGTGGACGCCTCAATCGCGCAAGCTACGCGGGGGTGACAGATGTGCGCTACATGCGTTGTCACTGACAACGTTGTGGCATTAACGCAGCACTGAAGCCATAGGTCGACGGCATTCATTGGCGTTAGCGTTTACAACGTTCTAGACTCCGAAGATTTTTGAGGAAGGGAAGGGCGCATAACTGGCTCCCTGCGTCAGTGGACGCATCAATCGCGCTACAAGATTCGAGCCACAAGATTCATACATTCGTGCTATTCATATAATGTCAGCATATCAGCACTAAAAGCAGAGGCAGGATTAACATCCCTGGCTTGTAGGCGTCGTATTACTAGTATGTGCTTGTTTCACAAATTTTATTTCAGCTCACTTCGTCGTCCTCCCTACATCAATCCGCCGGCACGCATTTCCCTCCGCATTGGTCATCTCCTTCAAGCAGCCCGGCCATGTACGCGTACAACTACATTTGCATCGTCATTCTTTCCACGCTCAGCCAAGGACTGGAACAGCCTTCCACACGACATCGCCGCAATCACCTGCCCATCAACATTTGCGAACTGTTTAACTGCTACCTTTAACAGCGAATAATATTTGTATCTTACGTTATTTCTTTGTTTATTTAATCTGATTTTTCAATGTAACCCACCCCTTATGTAGTACCCCCAATCCTGGGGGCCTTTAAGGTAATAAAGTGAAGTGAAGTGAAGTAATATAGTGACAGATGTGCGCTACATGCGTTGTCACTGAGAACGTTGTGGCATTAACGCAGCACTGAAGCCATAGGTCGTCGGCATTCATTGGCGTCAGCGTTGACAACGTTCTAGACTCCGAAGATTTTTGAGAAAGGGAAGGGCGCATAACTGGCTCCCTGCGTCAGTGGACGCCTCAGTCGCGCTAAGCTACGCAGGGGTAGTGACAGGTGTGCGCTGCTTGCGTTGTCACTGAGAACGTTGTGGCATTAACGCGGCACTGAAGCCATAGGTCATCGGCGTTCGTTGGGTGGGCATCCTCTCGCGATCAACCATTAATTCAAGTTTGAAGCCTCGAAGTGAGGGAAAAAAAACGGAAGCAAAGGCTCAAAACACATTTAATTAGTTTCTTCCAAATTGAATCGTCGCTGGTGGACGAATCTTTAGTTTTGCTTGAAAAACAAGGCGCGCTCGCGTGCAATGAAGCGGATAGGACGTGTCTTACTTTTAAGCGTCTCCTGCAGTTGATCATCCTGCATTTCGGAAGTACCCGTCGAAGACTTGCTCTCTGATATATTGTGCCCTTTTATCCAACCGCCGCAAGCGTAGGAATAGAAATTCTCGCACGGGTCAACGCATTCGTCGATGGACTCGTAGATAAGCTTTGCTGGAATCAATCAATCAATCAATCAATCAATCAATCAATCAATCAATCAATCAATCAATCAATCAAAAGCGCCTATTTTTTCTATTTCCTGTTCTTAACGGAGTACGCTTCACATAAAACTTTCCTCACCACTCTGCTTTCGTCTTGGGCGTATAGACTGAATATATGCAGTCGTCACGGCTCGTTCTGGAAAAACTGGACTGGAAGAATGCCGCGTTTGATTTCACTCGCTTTTAACGAACCATGTGGTGTTGTAATGGCTAAGATAACTGCAGAGGTTTTATATGCGCAGTGTGTACATAATATATGCGCATTATGAGATAAGCCGAAAACACGGGTTTATGCAGGCAAGATTTTGTGCAGTTACTATGTATTTACATTCCCTTCACATCACTCTATCCGCTGGTACAGAGAAAATGAATATGCGTCCCACGGCTGCAGATAAAAGCTAAGCTTCATGAACAGATTATCAAGTTTGGGATAAGTCGTATGAGCTCTCGAGTAGCACCGGACGTACGAAACATACTAGTGTGCGAAAAAAAAAATACTGCAGTTCACAAAGACGATGACTTCCGAGTGAAGGAAGAGAGATGAAGAAAGTGAGCAGGAAACATAATCCTTCGCATTAGTAAACGGGGCAATAAAGTGAAGCACCAACTGCAGCCTGATACGCCAATAACCTACGCGCCGTGTCTTTTAGTTGTTTAGCTCCAAGCTAGGGCGTACACAAACACAACCTAGACAGTTGAGTGACTTTCACCGAATGTTGCATATTTTGCATACGGTGGCGGATTGCGTTAATATGTTTTTCGAAGCTAAAATCAAAGCAAAATAAAATGACTTAAGGCGCACAGAACCCTCGCTTCGTTCAATGCTGTCGACGATGATTTCAATGTTTTATAACCTCAACATTTACACAGCCAACCTTTAGCACTTTTCTCGTGGATTTTAGTTGTCAAGTGCGGCCTCGATTGAGGTGTCCGAGCAGAAATCGCCCCGGGGAGCCCGTAGGGTTGCTTTCTAACAACGTAAAGGGGTGGGGTGGTTGGTTCATATGACCAACGGTGAGAAGTTAGGGCGCATCAGATGAATGGACGTAGCACGACGTCGTGCTGTGTGTTCCCTGTTCTGATCCCTCATCTTCTATCGCTGTTTGCCCCCGGCACATTTTCGAGCATACCGCTAGAACAAGAAGTGAAACAAATTTGGACACTATTCACGATTTCAGCATTTCAGGACACACTTTTTCGAGGAATTCATTCTTGGACATCAAGGTGAAGCAGAAGAAAGACGCACCCCTCTCAATAACTGGAGCGGCACCGAAAAGGATTATGTGGGGTTGGAATTAAGCGGAGCCTTCTTAATGCATTTAATGGTGACAGGACCAGGGCGTCAGCCCGAATAATCGAAAATTTTAAGTGATATCGAATGAACAATAGTTCCATCCTTAGTCCTAGCCTGAGGTATCCTTGCTCTGTTAAGACGGGCATCACTTCTAAGTATTTAGAGCGGCTTTGACAGGTACCAATTAGCGCAGTTCTGAATAACATCTGCAAAAGCTTATCTATGAGCTGCAGCACCAGGCCTCAAAGGGGCGCTGAAGACAAACTGAAGTGGTCCTGTTTTGGTTGATTAGCACTTTCTAACAAAGGCGCCAGATTTCATTCAAAATGGCGCCTTCATAAACTAGAAAAGGTCACAAAATAAATACCGATGTCGCCACTATCGTTAGTTTACGCAAGGGAGCTGCGGTGCCACAAAGCAGTTCCTTTGTTAGTGCGGATCCGTGAGGCTTCGTTACCCGGCTGCATTCATTTTGAAACGGGGATCACGGGGCCCTTTTAGATCTAGACGACACGAGTTTGTATCGACTGAAGGAACAGCATTCTAAATGCAATTTTCTGAGATTTTGTGGCTAGACAAACATCAGGATGAGGTGAAAGATCCAGAGAATCGACTTTTACTAAGAAGTGGTCAGTGTTCTTCAAAGTGCAGTGAGCATTTAAATGAAGTAGTCAGTAGTGAAATAAAAAGAAAGCCCCGAATACGTTACCTCGTTGCTGGCACACCTCGGTATCACACACTGTGTAGTTTCCTAGAAAAAGATGTAAGAAAGGAAATTTCTGATGAGATGTAATAAATTAGAACGAACTGTCAATCTCTATGGACATTATTGCAAATGTGGCAGTTAAATGTTCTTTCTTTAATGTAGGCGAAGGTAGTGGGGGAGCCTACAGCTTCATATCACTAAATGTAAATATCAATACCGCCTTGCAACTGTACACGCCTCTTACAGTGATCGAAGGGGCGCATAGTCGATTATTTACATTCCTCTAATGAGTTCACCTTTCATGGCAATTAGGGATGGATGAAGAGGAAGGTACACTCTTTTAATGAGTTCAAGAGAATTGAAGCGTACGCCAGGAGAGCCGCCACGACATTAGTCCCCTGACTTATGCCACTGCATCCCTTATGACGTCAGTCTCCGTTGGAAAGCCAGAGGACGAGTTTGAGCTCCGCTGATGAGGAATTGTACTTTTCTGAATGAGACTATCTCACTGTAGAACACCGGTAACTGTGTAGCAGGCGTTCGTATGTGACATTTGCATATTTTCCTGTAGAAGAGAGCGGTTTCCTACAGTTCTGGCGGGCCTGCTCCCATAACAACAATCAGTCACAATGATTTGACGCACACACAGTGTTCGCTGCGGTGTCTGCGAAGATCTGAAAAAAAAAAAACAGGAGATTTCATTCCGCGCTCTCGGCTCGGCAGCACTATCGTTGCTTGCGAGAGCGTCTGGTGATATTATTACAAGTGTTTTGTATAAAGGTCGAAAACAGTTCACGCTCCATTCCACGAAGAAAATTGGCGACAGCCGTGCTAGTCTGTACCAGCTCCCCTCCTCCCCTCTCCTGCACATATTATGCGCTCGTTCCTAGCCCCACGTGACCACATAAGATCCATTGCTATAACGTAAGAGCTGTCTGTTGGAGTGAAAATGGACGACGAACGAGCAATAAACCCAAGAGAGAGGCTTTCATTCAAGTTGCACCGCAAAACATTTAGTTCTCTTAGAAAAACACTCACAGCTGGAGTTGCCGACAGAAATAGCTCTACATGTTCAGTTGTCAGAGGACATTTGTGGACGTATACACGTTTCGAGGGCTAATGGAATATGTCGCTTTCTGAGCTTTGCTGAAATGCATTCATTTACACGTGCGATAAAATCGTTGTTCCTGAGAGAAACATGTAATTACATGGCTGATCTTCGAACCACAGCATAGCCAAGGAGAAAAATCATCGTGAGCATAACTTGGTTCGTAAATTTAGTAAAGTGAAGAGAAAAAAACACAGTAGCTTGCCTTTTGTTTCTAGGATTTCCGCTGGCGCTGAAGCTACGAAGGTTGCCCACGTTGATAGGAACGCCACTACGGCGAAGTTTGTGGCCGGCATAACCTCTAATAAGAATATGGACGAAAAATAAACGAAAGTAAAGTATGAACACGCAGAAGAAATGCAGAGGTGCGACTACATGCATGTCTTCCTTTTGCGGGTTAAAATATCATAGCGCTGTTGTGTTTCTGCAAAGATAACCTTTTTTAGGGCAGCGGGACACATGTGTCCCACTTACTTCAAATGTCAGAAGATAGAGAATGGTTTTCATCTTTCGCTATTAAGTCTGCTAGGTGTTCCGTGTTTTTAAAACTGCGGGTGCACAGTCCTTGAGGAGAACAAGAACAACAATACGAGACGCGTCCGTCATGGTTCGCTCACTGGCTTAGGGAATGAAGAGGAGCCATCGTGGCAATCTATGACGAAGGAAAAAGCAGCTGGTTGTAATAGCAGCCTTGAGAGGATGCCCACTAGATGGTGCGATAAGGCCCACGATATTCTTTGTAGAATTTCGACGGCAATTCCGCTGTTGAGGATGGGATTCAGAGCACAAATAGTCGTCCAATAGAGTAACGTCCAATAGAGTAACGTGTAGCGTCTTTGTTTTGTCGTGGCGATGCTTTGTCCACCTTGAGATTCTGAGCTAAAAGAATGGGCCAACTGACGACAAGCTTTGGTATGCAATAGAGTAGTTAGATTCAGCTTTGGATAGCACCCGACTCGCATTCGCAACGACGTATTCTACAAAAACATGTTTCTGCTGTGCCAGTGTAACTGTGAGGCCGACGCCACTAGCACCCGTATATACCTCGGTGGGTGATGTGTGGCCATAGTGTCGGAGTATTGACGGCGCAATCACAAGGCAACGCGTTCAGCGAACGCTGCTTCGCATTCGGCAGACCAAGCAGACAGATAGATGGTGCTCCCAAGAAGCTTCGTCAGGGGCGCAGTGATCCCCGCGGAATTACGGACGAAGCGCTGAAAATGGTAACACGGAGCTAAGAAGTTTCCAAGTTGCTTGATCGAAGTCGGTTTTGAAAACTACACAACAGCATCGAGCTTGACCGTGTCATGGAAATGGCTTCACTTAGAGACAATGTGGGCCAAGGCTGTCAGCTGCCTGGCTTTGAAGTGGCACTTCTTCGATCCAGCTGCAGGCCGGCGTCGGTCAGTCAAGCCGAAAATTGTAGGTGCGTGAGTTTGGTGGTGAAATCGCCGGAAAAAGACAACGATACTGTCTAGGTAGTACTGACACATGCGCCACTTGAGCTTGATTAAGATGTTTTGCATTGTCCATTCGAAAGTTGTTGAAGCTTTGCACTGGCCGAATGGTATTGCATTGAACCCACAAAGGCCGTCGGCGGTAACTGATGTCGTCTTCTCTCGGTCAGAGGCGTCCATCGGCACCTGCCAGTAGCCAGACTTTAAGCCAAAGGACACAAACCACGCTGTGCGTTGGAGAAAATCAACAGTCTTGTCGGTACGGAGGAGAGGCTGATTGGCCCTGTGTGTAACATTGTTCAGGCGGTGCTAATCGACATATAATCAGGTAAAACAATCTTCTTACCAGTGCCCACGGAGAACACCAACAGCTCTGAGGGGGACGTACGAGGCCACGGTGCAGAATGTTCTCAACTTGCTCACTAATCACGGAGCCCAGAAGAAATGGCCGCTGCCGGAAAGGTGCGCGAGAACCGGTCTCAGTGCGACGGGGGACAGTTGACGTGTGGCCTAAAGGCATCTGGGGAGTTGCACACGGTGGGTCGGTGGAAGGTTGTCGTCGGCCAACGGATTAGGCGCGGAATCTGTATGCCCAGCATTCACTTAGAGATTTTAGGTAGTTTCGCGAACATCGGGGTTGGAGAGCAAGTAAGAAGGTGGAATGGGGACAAGTAACCAACCACGCAAAAGGGTAAGTGGATGCGGGGACGGATGGTAAATCAGCATCTTAGAAGGACTTCCAGAGAATTCCACCTCAGCGCGGGCGCAGTCAGTCCCGCATTAAGTTGCGGCAAGAGTTCCAACTCCAGACGCACGTCATGGGAACAAAACGGCAGGACCTTGAGCTGAACAGTGTTTAAAATGGCGTCAGATGACGACGGCCCGCGCAGCGCATGCAGTCAGAGGTGGAGTTCCGTTTTAACCGCCAGTGCGGAGCGAGTGACCGGTAAATGCCGTCATTTTGCGTAAAGAGCGGAATGCTTTAATGAATCACGGAAACCGCGGCAGCCGTGTGGACAAACGCGTACATTGGCAGTCCTTCGGCGGTGACTTGTATGATGTTGTGGTGGGAAAGACGACACTTTGAACTTATCGAAGGCCGGCAGTTCGTGCCTACGGAACTCCGGAAGTTGGTTTTACTCGACAACGAAGATAGGAAACGGCGCGCGGGTGGCAGCGAGGAGCAGAGAAGGAGAGGAGAACGACATATCGCATGCGGACGCTGAGTGGCTGCCGACTCATTACGAGGCGAGTATGAACCAGGTGAGAGCAAGAGATGACTCACCCTCACGAAGGACGGTCCATCGTCAGAAATCGTGGGATGAATTAACGAAGATAATCGTACAAGTTGCGACCATCTTATTCTGCAAGTTTTCCCTGACACGCACACAGACATACACACGCACAAGCACACACCCACCCACCCACACACACACACACACAACACACACACACACACACACACACACACACACACACACACCCAAACACAAACAGACACACAAACAAACACAAACACACACACACACAAACACACAAACACACACGCACACACACATGCACACACACACACACAAACACACACACACACACGCACATGCACACACACGCGCACGTACCCACGCACGCACAGAGGTCGCATGATGTGCACTTTCAATGCTGATTAAGATACCCTGGGTTCCTGAAATTGATCTGGCACCCTCCTCACTACGGCGTCTCTAATTTCCCTCAAGCTGCTTCGCGCCGTTGCACCCCACAAAAGAATGCAGCTGGGTCGGCCGTCTCTTTTATCTTGGTAGTGGCTAAAAGGCAACAGACTAACCCATCGCTGATGACTTTGAAGCATAAAGTTATGAAAGGCATGCTCTTGCAAACTAAGCATTCACACATAACTGCAGCGAAAGGACAACATTCAGATTAGAAAGACGCACCTACGAACGAATGCTGCACCCACGGCTGGTGCAACAAGACACGCTGAATGCAAAGCCTGAGCCTCGAATGCGCTCACAGAACACACTAAGAAAGACACGTGGCAAAGGCGAACTTATAACGGACCGTAAGAAATATCTCGCGGCTGTGAAAGGGTCCAATCGCCAGATATGTACAAGAAAATGAAAGCATCTCCTACGCATTTATTGCCCGGTAATAACCCCTCAAAGAAATGCGCGAGCGACGTGGATCGGAATTTGACCTTTTCTCTGCCGCAAGACGTCCCTTACGGTTCATGTGAGCTCTAGGTTTGCCTTTGGCATATGCCTTTGTTACTGTGTTATGTTCCCGCATGGGCGGCACAGTGTTGTTGTTCAACATGAAAGCAAGAGAAGCAGCTAAACAGCGCATGATTGCCTCGCTTGGGAGGATAGAAAAAGAATGAAAATAAAAAGCGCGCATGCACAAAGGCAAGCTATTTTAAAAGAAAAAAAAACGTGAACAAATTATAGCAGGCACGCAAGCTGCGCCTTAAGGTTATGGCGTTATAGCGTTAAAGGGTTAATGTCAAAATATGCGCAATTAGCCATTCTCTGCTCTACACTCATAGATCCCTGGGAGTCATCATACCACTCCTGGCGTAGTGGTGCACCGGTTAAGAGATATGCCACTGCCCCGCGATGGCAGACGCTGCCATCGGTGGTGCTTAATTGTGCGACCCAGATTGCTCTTCCCGATCAGCCTCCCGCGACCAGTCATTATAATGTAACTGTCGCCAACCACGGTGGTCAGTCTGCTCACAATCTGGCGGACAGGGTGCGATGACGCCTCAAGGTCAGGTGACTATCACAATTGGTACGTAGTCTTCAGCTGAAGTTATTATTGTTTCAATCCGTGATAAGTTGGCTACCTTGTTGTATAAGTTTACTTGCTGTGTTTGGAGAACAGCGGGACGGACGGTGGGCATTCATTCTAGTTGGATTGCCTTGTGTTTTCACCCAACCTGTGTGATTCAGTTGATTGCAGTTGTGTTCAGATTCGCTTCGAAATCGCTGCACCTGTAATAAAATCAGATACAGCTCAAGAACGAAGTGACGAATGCCTCAAGTTTAGAAGGCTCTGTTGCCAAAGGGCCCGACCACTTCTCGCGACGTCGCTGTTTAATCTCCTTGAGCCTCCTTGAGCCTGAGAAACTGGCTGCTGCAAGGTGATCAACCACGGGTTAACGGTTTAACGACAACGTTACAATAATCGATCGACGCCTTTGGCTGGAGGGCGCCCCTTAAGGAAAAACTGGAGCTTTGGTCTGGAGTTGTATGGGATTGTAGAGAAGGTTGGCCGCTTTCACTGTATTCGACGTTGCATCTACTCTGAGGACACAGCGTCTTGGCGAAGACCGCCTGTCACTCAGACACTCGTTACCATTAATGGCAGTGGAAAGCGCCCATGGGCGATAGGATCCTGACGTGCAACCCCGCGGTGGCGAGATGACGAGACACGGACTCAAGGATCCTCATAAAAAGGCCGAGTTCGTAGGTTTCACAGTACCTGAATGACTATAACTATAGTTTATCGGCCCTTGGACATCTCGCTAATTCCTCCAAATGCTGAGGTGGTTCCCCAGCCCCCGAACACAAGAGAGTTTTTTGTAAAGATAGGCACGCAATTTCAAGGAGGCACGAGAAGCGTTCTTTATCGGGAAGCAGGCTGATGAGTGGCGAAACACACCACCTCTGGAACAAAGAAAGCGATAGATCATCCCAGACATCGCACGCCGGCGGTATTTCGATTCACCTCTGTCTAGGTTTTACGATCAAGTGGAGATTCGATGATAAAAAAAAGAACACCCCTTTTGCGAAGTGAACTCCAGTTGTTACAACAGCGCTTGACGTATGCACTTATCATGTGTTCGTCGTCTCTTAGAAAGTCTCAGAACAAAGCATTAAATCCAAGCACATCAAATCGCTCACGTCTCCATCCCAAATGACGCTATTTTGCCGAGGAAGCTGCCCTTTTAACTGACATACCATATTTTTACCCACTACTAGAAGCTCTCCCCAAAACATCAGTGCACAATGCTTTTGGTATGCTGCTGCTGCTGACAAGGTCGAGGAATTGAATCCCAGGCACTGGGGCCGCATTTCGAGGGAGACAATATGTAAATACGCCCGTGTGGTGTGCGATGTGAGCGTAGCACGTTAGCGAACACCATTTGGCCGAATTACATTCGGGCCCTCTATTACGTCTCTCCTCATAACCCACGGTTTAACTCCAAAATGTTAAATCCCGCAAACGAAACCAATTATCGCTGATATACGTAGTACATACCAGGTGTTACAGCAAACTATTCCAAAAATTTTCACTAATAGGCTTTTCGGGGTAAAAATATCGCTTTTGCGGCATAGTATTACCAGTGTTGGTGGACACCAGAAAGCTGGCCGGTCGTCTTAAGTAGTAGCCTGGTAAAGTATTGTTCAATAATTAATAAGTTAACTACTAAAATTAGGCGCCTAGTTTCAATTAGAGATTTGTAGCCTGTTGTTACTAATAGCGACATCAGTTTCTAGAATTTCGAAAACGTGATTAACCTCGCCGCTGTGGCTTGACAATGTTGAGCTGCAAAGTGGGAAAATACATGCGCTTTTGAAAGCATGCAGGCAGAGCAACCTTTCCAGGGCACGTAACAATTCGGAAAAGACAAACTTTGTCGACGCATAGCGCGAAGGGCGTTTTCGAAATACGGAAAACTGGTATAAGTGTCGCTAAAGATGGGTTATAAATCTCTAACTGCAACTATGCGCTTAAATCTACTAGTTAAAAAGTTAATTATTAAAAATTAGTTAACAGTTTACTACTTAAGAAGATTTAGCAGTTTTCTGGTGTCCGCCATGACTCGTAATGCAGTGCCGCAAAAGCCATATTTTTACCCTAAAATGCGTATTGTTGAAAATTTTCGAAAATGTTTGCTAAAACACCCGGTATGTTCAAGTTTCCGATGCGTAACATTATAATGACGGTTTAAAGAGATACTAAGGTCAAAGTCAACTTTGCCTGTATTGACTGATTACCGGAATCTAACGACTAAAACACTACATTCGCAGAAAACCATGTCTTTATAAGCTTTAAAAGAATGGTTTGGTTGGTGTATGGGGTTTAACGTCCCAAAGCGACTGAGGCTATGAGAGGCGCCGTAGTGAAGGGCTCCGGAAATTTCGACCACCTGGGGTTCTTTAACGTGCACTGACATCGCACAGTACACGGGCCGGTCCTCTAGAATTTCTGCCCGAAAGAAATTCGACCGCCGCGGCCGGGGTCGAACTCGCGTCTTTCGGGACAGCAGCCGAGTACCATAACCACTGAGCCACCGCGGTGGCAAGCTTTAAAAGGAGAAATGAAAATTAAAGAGGGGTGTCGGGATCACCAACCAATCTCGCTAGTAAACTTCGGTGCTGCGACAGCTTCCCGCGGATGTGATTGTGAATTGAATTAATAAGAGCCTAGCGATGACTGGGAAGATGGGTAAGCGACTATTTTTTATATGATGAGACACTAACTAGAAAGGTGAGTAAGCAACTGTTTAATATGTTATGACTCACTAACTAGAAATATCTGTAAGCAAATATTGAATATGTCATGGGACACTAACTAGAAATAGCTGGAAACAACTATTCAAAATGCTATTACACACTAACTAGAAAGATCGGTAAGCAACTATGTAATATGTTACCCTTTTAGTACGGTGCTTACCTTGCTGTTTGCGCATATTAGAATGTTTCGACGAGAACTTCTTCTCCAGCCTTACCCACTGATTGTTGTGGCGACTTTGTTGAAAAGTAGAAGGCCTGCGCTTGAAGTTTTTGAGATGCTATTTGTGGAGAACGCAGAAACATCGGCGGGGTTATGAAATAATCTTTCGGAGGCGGCGTTGGAAGAATCCCATCGCTCATAAAGTCGTTCCTGTATTCTGAGAAGACAGCGTGTTCTAAACAATACAATATTAATCTTTGTCACGTGGCCCACAAGCTGAGAATGTAAGAGTCGTGCCAGGCCAGTGGAAGCAGTGAACAGCTGAATCTCTGGGCGGGATCTCGGGATGGTTGGATTCTCCTGTAGCATTTCTGACGCTCTGAGAGTGTAGATGTAAAGGAGGTAAGTATGCAGCGTGATTTGCAGAGGGCGTGATACTCTCTATCAAGAAGCACACGTTGGTGGTGTGGTTAAGAAATAAATATAACTACAGATGTGCGATTATTCGACCGTGTCAAATTCAGACCGAACATCATTCATTTATTATTCATGTTCCATTCGACGGCTGAAATTATCTTGCGCATTTTGAATATCCGGAATAAAACGAATGTTCAACACAAGTTGTATGTCCGAGAGCGAAACCAATCACATCAGCTCTTTTATTGGTGAGCAATGCTCGGTGAGATTCACCGACAGTGACGCAGCAACATGGCGGCTCCATTTACCGTCCTGTCACCGTGTGTTTGTATTATTTGCTACTTTTTACAAGGTATAGTTTTAGATTACGCCATGGGACATTTTTAGATTTGCATCGGATACGATTGGATTTCCTGTTACTGCGAAAATACTTTATAAGAATTGAATCCGGGCCATTTGTGACTACGACGAGATATTTATTGTGTTCTTGTGAAGAAATATTATTTCAAGTCTGTGGTATTACTGATTAGAATCATGTCTTTTAGCGCTAAGGCTCACTGAACCATCATTCCGAAGTGCTACCCACTCCATCATGTGAATGTAAAAAATGACATTGTGAGTTAATCCGTCTGCGGTTCACTATTCGATGTTCGAAGATGCCAATAAATAGATCTGATTTGTGCCTTTTTTAAACACCCTATCTACTATCTATCCGTAGCCATACTATCTAGCTTAGCCATGGCGGCTAAGGATCCAGATGATTACTCAGCACTTTCCGTTTTACTTTTGTGAAATAAACATTCTGATTTTGACCTTCTAATGCTGTTTAAAAAAATTTCATATTTGTTTTCTTGCATCGTCTAAAAAGTTGCTGAACAAAAAATTAAGAAATATTAAAACTTTGCAACTCTTTATGTTAATCATGGACAATTTCTCGGAAATGTTTCTGACATCTGCCTGGTTTATTTTTCTTTCCAGATCGCTGTCACTTAGTTGTGCATCGCCGGTGTATAAACTTCAGCGCAAGAAAATAAGGAAAATAGGCAATAAGCTAAAGATCAGAAACACGGGAGATCAGAATGTTGATCCACAGTGGCGGTCCTAAGAGGTGGGGAGGGGAGGTGGAAGGGTGGCGGTGGGGGTGGTCGCCTGCACCTAAAGCCTTTGCATACCTTCCCGAACGTCCGTTTTCGGGCTTTGTACGCTCACCGTGTTAGCGACTGTCTTATTTCACACAATTCCACGTTTTACAGGTCGGTAATTGTAGAAGTACAATGCTTAGTGATTGTCAGGGTATCGTGGTCCTGCCGTGCCTCCAACGTTGTCTTTCCTTGGCGCCGGTGCGGCGACGACGGCGGCGGAGGGGCCATTCACCTGCTTTCGAGGTTGCCAGCAATCTCGTCGGGGCGGCAAAATGCCACCCATTCATGATATCCCACTATGGGACACAGCGACGCCATCGAGGAGATCTTCCCTTCTGTTGGCTTTACAAGGGGCGTCGGCAGGCGTCTTGTCGGAGGTGACCGGCGGTGGAACAAAGCCCCTTCCGCGAACTTAGTTGTGAAGGCCGCTAACCCCGGTCGTGAAATGCCAGGGCAGGTGCTTTGACCTTCCTGAACAAGCAGTGGCGGGATATCTTAGCCGACGACCTGTTTTCCCATGGTATCGAAATTCATTCGCCAGCTAGAAACACAAGATCACCATTGCCACCAGCGGAGATGACCCTCGCCATCGGGAAATTTGGGAGAAGGTTACAGTGACACCTTGAGCAGTGGACGGCTTTGACCGCGCGTGTCCACTGATTCGGCAGCGACAAATGAACTGCATTTCCCCATCTAGGAAGCTGGAGAACACGGACGCTGCTTAAGGGGTGTAATTGATCCACAAGCAGCTCTGATCTCATCTGACTACTTTATAGAACATTGGTTTCCAGGACACTGTGCTAGTTATCGCACATCAAGGTAACGATATGATTTTACAGATTCTAAAGGTAAATTATTTACTACGTACATAGGACGTGAAGTGTTAGAGCGGAAACTACGCATTGGTTTATACTTTTAATGTTAAGGTCCATTTGCCATGTACGGCATGTCTGCCATTCGGACCGTCTACCACTTGGTCGCTCGTTGTCATGCATGGCAGAGAAAACCGCCCATGGGCGATGGGATCCTGACGTGCAACCCCGCTATGGCGAGATGATGAGACACGGACTCAAGGATCCTCATAAAAAGGCCCAGTTCGTAGGTTTCACGGTGCCGGAAAGACTTTAACTATATTTTATCAGCCCTTGGACATCTCGCAAATTCCTCCAAATTCTGTGGTGGTTCCTGAGCGCCCGGAAACAAGAGAGGTTTTCGAAAGACAGGCACTCCATTTGAAAGAAGCACGAGAAGCGTTCTTTATCGGGAAGGAGGCTGATCTGTGGGCGAAAACACCGCCTCTGGAACAAAGAAAGAGATAGATCATCCCAGACATGGCATGCCGGCGGTGTCTCGATTCATCTCTGTCTACGTTTTACGATCGGATGAATATCTGATGATAAAAAAAGAACATCCCTTTCGCGAAGTGAACGCCAGTTGTTACAACAGCGCTTGACGTATGCACTTATCATGCGCCCTTTGCCTCTTAGAAACTCTAATAACAATGTTTTCAATCAGAACATTTCAAATCGCGCACCCCTACATTCCAATGACTGTAGTATGCCGAAGAAGCTGTCCTTTTAACTAACATACCATGTTTCGAACCGCTACTAAAAGCTCGCCCGAAACATCAGTGCTGAATGATTTTGGTATCCTGCTACCGCTGACAAGGTCGAGGGATTGAATCCCAGCCACGGCGGCCGCATTTCGATAGTGACAAAATGTAAATACGTCCGTGTGATGTGCGATGTTAGTGTAGCAGGTTAATGAGCACCATTTGGCCGAAATACATTCGAGCCCTCCATTGCGACTACCTCATAACCCAGAAGCCATCCAAAACGGCACAACGTATTATGCCGACGATAGGGCCTGAAAGAGCTTCATGCATAAAACCAAAAAATTGCTCGAACTCTTTGTTCTGCCTCGGCGCGAACAACTGACAGTCAGAGCTTTAGCGGAAGGCTGAAGGTGAACTATACGAATACCGGCGCCGTATCTGAAAAATGACTTTTTTCGCGATTCATTCTTTTGCTTCTTCACCATTGGTGAGACCCGCCTCCAATAGTGGGACTGTCCTATGACATTGTTCGCCTAGCTGTAAGTCCTGACGTCACAAGCAACTACTTGCAATGATAGAAGAGCCAAAAGAGAAATCGGGAAACGAATCGTTACAAATTACTGACCCTGAAAAGTGATTGTGAACTGAAATAACAAGAGCTGGGCGATGACGCATTAACTAGAAAGATCGGCAAGCGAGGATTTTGTAGCGAGAGCTACACTACGCCAGCCGCTTCGCGAGGTCAGCGTAGCTGTGCGCTGAGCCGTGGCACCACGCTCCGCCAGCTGTGCGCATGCGCGGAGTGACGTCAGAGCACGTCGCTGGTGTGCGCGCCGCTCGCCTCGCTGCGTTGGTAGAGGTCAGTTCCGAGGGTGATTTGTCTTCTCTCTCTACTACAATGGGTTCCATGCCGCCGTCGAGGCGCCAAAAAATAATGCAAAAAAAGACATTGCTTGATAATCAAGAATGCCCTAACATTCAAAATCCTGTCTATAAATTGCAACAAACGAGCAGAAAATCGTGTAAATGCAAAGTTTGCCTAAATAAGTTATGGCTTGCTATCTATTGGCCAAGTGTGGCATACTATACGAAAACTAATATTTCGTGCTTAACAGGCAGACTTTTAAAAAGAAATATGTTTAAAAAAAATATTGTTGCTCAAACAATTCCAGAGGTTTTTTAATATCATTCCGGAAAAAAGAAATCGTTTATTGGCGTCGTGTGTTGTTGCGTTCCCGCAACTATGGCTTTTGCGCACTATGTTTGCCTCAAAGTCGTCTGGGCGCGGGGCGCGCCATTTGACATATCTTCTTTGAAGCAGCCATTTATCCGGATCTATACAACCCAAACTGTAAACACTGTGACCAGTGAGCAAACTATGATCACATAATGTCGGACTGCAAAATAGAGTCACCTGCGGGTGATCTAGTTACCGCTCCTTCTCTCGAGCGGTGGGAGACCGCGCTGGCTAGCTCTGACCCCAGAACAAAAGTTTTGCCGGTGGAGTGGGCAGACAAAGTCGTCGAGGGCTATGTACTCTCGACCACTTAACACGACCTCCTGCCAAGCTCTTTCCGGCGAATGAAATGTTTTTCAATCAAGTACATTTTCTTACTATTACCTACAGGGAAAGACGTGAGCAAGAGTTATATAGCTCTTGCTCATGTCGTTGCTTATATACTAGCATTTTTTTTTGCTTTCGAACATCACCTTTATTGATGAAAAGTATCCCAAATAGTTGCGAACCGCAATTCAACACGCTTTTGTTTGTTTTTGTTTTTTTTTGCGTGCAACTTCCACACCAACAAAAAATTTGAGGATTCGTTGACGACCGGCGAATAAATCGACTGACAGCTGGTGTTAGATGCACGTTAACTTAGCTTGTTTACCACATGTAGGGTACATAAAACTATGAAAGAGCGCGCATTCTGCTTGCATAATATTTTATTTATTGCTTTATATCTTTGTTATTTTATGGTCCCATTTCAAGCCATCTTGAACTAACAGAAGCCTTATCACACAAAATATGCCAGTGTCTGAAGCTTTTTGAAGAAATCCATCTCGAAGCTCCACGTTATTTCACTTCAAAGTTTTCGGGCGCCGAACATGATGCTTTTCCTACGGCTTTGTAACAATACTTTGACGCTTCCGTGTTTCCCATGCCCTTGTTTCTTTTTTACTTGCAAACTTGCAGGCGAAATAGAAAATACAAAATTTCTGATTAAAGCTTTTTCCCGAAGTTGTCTCTCAATGAAGAAAGGGCATTACTCTGGACTATCAGACGAGTGTTTTTGTGCAGTTTTCAAGACGCAGTTTCGAATCCCATACTGCATGCATTCGAAGTGAATGTAGACAGAGATGCTCTCGTTCCTGCGGCGCTTCTGTTTGTGTGTCTTGTCTCTTTCTTGGTCTGTGTGTGTTTGCGCTGTAAAACCACCATTATGAATTGGAAGCGACTAAGGTGAACTGTTAGATTTCTTTATAAAAACAAACGTTCCCTGTGTTTCTTGCGTTCAGCGTTATTCGCAAAAATGTCGCGAGCCGTATTTTTCACCCCAATAAAAAAATACTGATAAAAATTTTGTTGACATCCATGTGGAAGAAATGCATGAACCTGTGCATCTTTACTTTAATAAAAAATGAGCTCGCAATTGAGAGATACGAGTTATTATGTTAAATATTACATTAATTCGCTATATTGAAATCCTATTATTTGCTTTTGTCGCATTGAATTTGTCTGCTGGGGTTGCGACAGGCGCATTAAGCTAAAAATGAATCATTTGACAAGGTTAGTGACTTAAATTCCCCGTTGTGAAAGTAATGTGGTGTTAGTTCTTAAGCATAAATTATAGATTATCCTGCAAAATACGCTGCGAATGTCTTCACACCGTCTCTTTCACAAAATTCGGTGTTATTTCATCATTTTTAGTTTTGTCTTGTGACGGCCATAATTACGCTCATCATGACATCTTGCATCTTTTTGCAGGCTCAACGCATCGTGAGGGCATCGTGGAAGAGCTGGACTAAGAATGAGTTTGAATGCAGTGCCACAGACCTCTTGCAAAAGGAGTGCAACGATTACTTCCGATATGAATGATCACTTCCCCGGAGGACAGCTCCGTGAAACACTTTATGGATGCCTGAGCTGTGCCACTGCAGCTTGCCGAGCTGCATTTCCAACCCGAAATATCGGCACTAAGAAAACTTGAAAATAAATGATTTTCCCACAGCCTCTGTCACCATGCTCTTAGGCCCTCGTTTCCTTTATTCCCCAGGGTGGTTGGCGGTAGCGCAAGCCATCCTGAGTGCGCTTGAAGCGTGATCCTTGTAACTCGATGCAATAAACGATTTTTTTTTCCGAGAATTCTTTAGCACTCTCATTTATGAATATTTGCTAGGCAGAGTGGTACATCCAAAGTGCTGGTCATTAGTCAGTGGGTTATGTTGCATGTGCCAATTTTTGAGAGCGGGATACCGATGTTCGAAAGCTGGAAAGCCAGTCCGAGGCCTTCACTGTCCCGTGTCGCAAAACGAACGCCAGGCCTGCGTTGGCTGCTCGATCGGCCAAATGTTGATCCTAAACTGGCCTGAAAATCCGCTCAATGTGTCAATATGGTAGCGTTCTGCCTAAATGCCTGTGTAGAACCATCGTTCATGCCAGTTTCTGCCGGTGATAACCCGACGTTCGTCCAATGCTGTTGTGCTGCCTGGGTGATATGTTCCATTCCAAAAACACTGCTCTGTGCGTGCGGGCATAGGTGCTGCTTCAGTAAAGAACCGTCAGATGGCGTACGCAGACGACTTTGTAGCGAGCCTAGTGTGCAAAAGCCATAGTAGCGAAAATGCAACAGCACACGACGCCAATAAAATGTTTCTGTTTTCGAAAATGCCATTAAAAACCTCTTATAGTGTTTAAGCAACTTTTCTTTTTGAACACGCATTTCTTTTTAAAAGTGCACCTGTTAAGCAAGCAATATTAGTATCTGTAGTGTGCAACATTTGGCCAATAGGAGAGCAAGCCATCTCTTATTTTGGGCAAATTTTGCATTTAGGGTTTTTCTGCTCGTTTGTTGCAATATATAGACAGGATATTGAATGTTAGGGCATTCGTAATTTTCAAACAGCTTCTATTTTTGCATTATTTTTTGGCAAAAAGGTGTGGTTCTGCAGTCGGTAGCTCACCGGCCCACGATGTTTAGAGCGCCATGATGGCTGAAGTGGTCTTGAGCGAGCTCTGTGCAAACTCCCATAGACGGGGCGCTAGCTTTCCCTCTAGGTAATAGTAAGGAACTGTATGCCCTGCCCTATACCCGCGCGCAGACGACTATGGAGCGAACGTAGTGTGCAAAAGCCATAGTAGCGAAAATGTAACAGTTCTGCAATGTCCTCTGTGTGGATCCCAGATGGTTTCAAGAGCACGACACGTGTGAGAGCACGATAGTGCACGAAACAGCACGAATGTGGGAGACTAATAGAAGCAGAAGAGAACCACATGCCGCCGGTGGGATCCGAACCCACTAACTCCGAATTTCCGATGAAAGGTGGCGCTAGTGACCACTCTTTCAAGATTCAGTTACAGTACACATATACACTCCCGAAAGCAGATTACATTGCCGTCGCCGTACCTCAATTATGAGAGCGCCTCAATTATCAGAGTTCGTAGGTACCGAACCCACCGGCGGCATGTGGTTGTTTTTTCTTTTGATTTTATTAATCTCTCTTTGATGAAAAGTCACAAATTAAAAAAAGACATCCCTTATGCTTCTTGGTTTCAGTGACTGTTGACTTCCGTCATCTGATGATAGTTTAAGAAATCTGAATTACATTTTCATGCAGAATCTGTAAAGCTTCATGCCACAC
This sequence comes from Amblyomma mixtum, assembly GCF_055824585.1. Taxonomy (NCBI): domain Eukaryota; kingdom Metazoa; phylum Arthropoda; class Arachnida; order Ixodida; family Ixodidae; genus Amblyomma; species Amblyomma mixtum. The sequence goes on along the minus strand of NC_143012.1, from coordinate 38,323,464 downwards.
AGTTTTGTAAATAATAAAACTTTTCATTACGTAGGTAGTTATGCCCTGGATAAATGTGCGCGTCAAGCGTGTTTTTGCTTCGGACGAATGCTTTCTTCTGTTTGTCTAAATTGGTGCCACATAATTTTCCGCGGCGATATGTAAACAGCCACAGATGAAAGTAATCAACGCCAAGCAGGAAAATCACGAAGGCATTTATTTTATCAGAAACAGCTAAAAGTGTTTCTTCCTGTGTGAGTCAGGCTCACCAAAGAATGCACCGTTGTGTCGCGTTCATCTTAGAATCAGCAGAGCAGTTGAATATGGTGCTGAAGGCTTGCATGTTAGACATCGGCACGTTGACTCTGAAGAAAAAAAAAGATATTAGATTTCCTTCAAGGGATTTGTGGCGTAATTGTATTGCGTTGTATTTAGTTTATTAGACCTGTTTATGTTTGCACATTCTCTCTGAATAAGCACTCATTAATCGACCCCTCATCTGTCTGACCTTGGGCTCACTCTGTTTTCCTTACGTCATCGCACTGAATGTGGAAAGTCCGTTAATTAACCCTTAGTGATTTAAGCCACTTTGCAACTGTTTAAAATTTTCTAACCATCACTATTAAGAAGCTATCATCAACTGAACAATACACCGCTCGGTCCTCATACTGACTTGTTCAAATCCAGTTTTTTTCCCATGTGCTATACACGTTTAGAACTTCATTTCAAATCAACTCATGTTCTGGCTTTGAAATAATTTTTGGATTCTGAGATCTGGTGCCGACCTCCTTTTACTGCGCTCTAGTAGTACATTTTTGGGGAATGTTTGAACTTATTTCTGCACAATTATCTCACCTCCCCCTGCTCGCTATCATCAGAGATATAGTGGCCATGAACAAAAAATAAATGACGGAAAAAATGCTCCAGAAGCAAGCAGAGAAGGAAGGCTTATGGCTTATATAGGGTTTTATGTCCCAAAGCGAGCCAGGCTCTGAGGGACGCCGTAGTGAAGGGCTCCAGAAATTTCGACCACTTGGTGTTCATGAACGTGCACTGACATCGATTTATAAATGGGAGCACAGAAAGCAGTATTTAACGTCTTCGCCGGCCACGGAAGCCGTTTGAACAGCGTATGAAGCTATAAAAATTAAATTTCCACTAGAGAGGAATCTCAGCTCTTCATTTTACCGCGGGAACTCAATCTACACGTTGCAAGCATACTTAGAAACATCGAATTATTGTCCTGTGCGACCAATTTCCTTAAGTTAAATCGAATTAAAAGTCCCATCTCCCGCCTTTTTTCTAACTCACCGCTGATGGTAGGCGGAGTCAACCAACCATTCAGCCAGTCCCGTGGCGGCTTACCGTTCTCGTCGGCAAGAGTCCACGCGTGTTTTTATTTCCGTGGGCCTAATTTGTAGCAATGTGTCCTCTAACTGGGCTTATTTATTCACGGAAACCTAATAAACAAAATTAAAGTGAAAGCGAAGCCGCCACGTGACTGCCTGAAAGGAACTCCGCGCTAGATTACTCCACCTACCCTCAACGGAGAGTTCAAAAAAAAAAGAAGAGGTGGTGGCCAAGACGGTTAATCTTATTTAAATCACAGAAATCGGCCGCACAAGACAATAATTCGGAGTTTCTAAGAGTGCTCGGAACGTGTATATCGAATTCCCGCGATAAAAATACGAGTTTCGATTCCTCTATAGTGCACCTTTCACTGGGCTTGCAAGTGGAACGGTCTTCAAACAGCTCACATTTTTAGCAGAATCTGCTTTCTACTAAAAATAACGGGATTAAGAAAGACAGGTTTGGTTTATGATGTTTAACGTTCCAAAGGGCTCGCCCCATTGACGCATCGAACTGGCTTCAGTGATGTCACTGAACTTTGTCCCAGAATACGAGATACAGCTCACTCCGTAAAACGCCCTAGGAGTTATATAATAGGGACTAGAAGCCAGTCTAGCTTGTCGCAGCTCCTTCTTCAGATGCGCTCCGCCTACATTCGCTAGAAATGAAAAGTGATTGATGGCGATGTCGATTGAGGAGTGATAAATCGGTGAGAGCTGTTAGTATAGGCTGCTCAACATGGAAATGAATGCAAAAGGTTTCAGATAATTTGATGTCCCACACACCGCGTTAATTTGAAGCGGCGCAGCCGGTTCTTACCTGTACTCGGCAGGGCTGTGTGTGTCGTCCTCGATCAGCTGCCTGAGATACTCTGGCCGGGCGTTACTGCACCATACCTGCGCACATAGCCAAGCCCATAATTCGTGCATATCTTCGAACCAACAAACAGATGACGTAATGATGCGAAAGGGCACTGCTCGGAAAAGTGACGGAACAAGAATGCATGTACCATCGCGTTTGAGAGGAAGAACAGCTTTTCTCCGGACATGTGCTCCAGGCCAGGTAAGCGAGTGTCATTGTTTTCACATTCGCCTTCCAGTAGTCTGTTGTACGCCTGCAAAATGAGATAAATGTTTTATGTGAAAAAGCTTTGTACATGTCCAGCTGACTGCAGGCAATCACTGGCAAGGGAACACAGACACGCACACACGCGCGCATGAACAATAGGATTCGAGATATAACAGCCCTATAAACCAACGAAAGCATAGGAGAATGTTTACATATGGGCAATTAATAGCTTAAATATTTATTATCCGAAAGATGAGTGACTGAAACGCTGAAAACCAACCACGTGCTGCCGGAGGGATACTAACCCTCGACGTCCGAATTTCACGTACGTGGTCTGGAGCATGCTGGAGTATTTTCTACTTCCCGCAACCACTAACGCCACATACAGAGATACTATGGCCGCGTTTCGATTTAGGCGAAATGCAGAACGCTCCCGTGTGCTGTGCGATGTCAGTGCACTTAAAGATCCCCACGTATTCGAAATTATTCAGGAGACCTCCACTACAGCCCCTCTTTCTCTTTTTCTTCTTTCACTCCCACGTTCCTCCCTTTGTTTACGGCGCGGTTCGTATGTCCACCGAGATACGTAAGACAGTTACTGCGTCATTTCCTTTCTTCAGAAACCAATTTCAATTATCGCATAAGAACAGAAATTAAGATGGTCGGCAGCATTGTATACCAGTCGAATGGATCTTTTTTTTTCATTTACACTTATAATGTGGGACGTCATAGTGAAACTTACCTCGAAGGCCATTCGAAGGCCGCCGTTGTCTGCTATATTTTCGCCAAGTGTGTTTAGGCCATTAAGCTGCATGGGGTGAGAAAAAAAAATGGATCCCTTACGTCTTCTGGGCATTGAATGGAACAACCTACGCAAGCAAAGAGTTGCGGAAAGGGCGCGGCTACTTAAAATCCTACCATTTAATGCAGTCTGGTTGGACATAAGGTGGCTTCATGCATAACAAACGTGAAAGTGAGAGAATCAGCCTGAGGTAATTATTCCACCACATCTGGGCCAGACAATAAAGAGTTTAAACCTACAGTCTAAGCTTGTACTGTAAAATGTTGTAGCACCAATCATGCTGAGAGAAAAACAATTTATGGAGTTATGCTCTTACACAATGAAAAGAAGCTTGAACGCATATGCGCTTAGTGGACGCACACATCCCGTGTTTACTTGTGTACAGATATCAGATATCGGAAGTTACAGAAAGCGGTAGTGGCGTGCTTTGTTATTGTCTAGTTTAGAGCCCTTATTTCTTTAGGTTAGTTGTTTGTAACGCGATACCAAAACGAGAGGCATGGGTTCGCGTGCAGCCGCGTGTGCTTCGTTTCTGAGTCCTGTCCTTTGCGCAGTTTATGTTGGCGAATGTCGTATACCACCTAGTCCCCACCGCACTCTTCTGCATGCCTCCCTTCAGAATGCATGTGCAGTGTAGGTCATGAACGTGCAGGGACAGCAAACGTTGCGAACGCTCACCGACATGTTGGCCGCTTGATCAGTGATGTTTCCGTACTGGTCTTCGAAGCACTCAGTTTTTTCCTCAAAATGGGTGCGCGTAGAGTCTGTCCACCACTCTTTAAGTGCACCCTCAGCGTTGAACTGGCTTCCTTCAGGGACGGGCGGCAAATAAGCATAAGTAGCAGCTCTTGACGTTAACGAAGCTCGAATGATCATGATTGAGATTACTTCGAATACATAGTGAACATCTTTGCTTTGTGTTTCGCTTAAAATCACGTGTCAGGTTTAGGTAAGACCCTTGATTAGACACCTTTTGAATACCATGTACCGTGTTACCATTACTGTTACCAAAGTACCGGGATGCCGCCCACCGCCATAGAGCACGCGCTGATTGGTCCGAATGCTGCAGGCACGCGCGCAGCTGCCGGGTACCTGGCGCCATCTGGCGCCATCAAGGCGATTTGCGCATATGCATTGGCTGCGCGCGGGCTCCGGTACTCTGGTACCGGTAACGGTAACACGATATACGATATGCTAAATGTGTCTATTAACAGCTTTAGTATGAAAAAGTGCGTGTTAAAAGCACTGAATCCGCGTAGGCACAGTATGAGATGGCTACAGTAAACGTGATTGCAGAAGGCTTCTTATGTTTTTATATCAAACGTCATGATATGCCTCGGAGATTCACTGAATGGCATCTAGACAAATTTAATTAGACGACAGGCATAACTGAGGATAATGTGCACCATTGCTAATAAATGGAGAGCTGCTTTTCTTTTTGCTTCCAGTTCCAATCGACAATCCATTGATATGGCTTACTTCACGACGACTTTTCATCAAATAAGATAAGTACGTAAGAAAGTTCTCAGTGGACTTTCTCATACGACTCACCCGTGTCGTCAAAGCCGTGTGTCATTTCGTGGCCAACAATCATGCCGATGGCTCCAAAGTTGAGTGACCTGTGGGTGAAATTAGGGTACCCTTCATATAAGCATCACCATTTACTGACATCTATCTTAAGACCACCTAGTCCATGATTTTGAAAGTGTTTCACTGCGAAAGCATTACACGGCTTATCGGCAACGAAACACGGCGTCGGCGTTGACCAGCAGTAGTGGTCTCCAAAATCTTAGATGACGTCACTGCGGTATCATAGAAGAACAAAATTTCATCCAAATGTGCTCGAATTGAACCCAGAACTGAGAGGCTGCGAAGCGAGCACCCAACCCTTTGATACGGAAGCCGCGTTGCTTCTTGGTGAACAAAGGGGAAACTAGTATATGCGTTGCCTTACGACAGTATGCTAGTGAGTACTTCTGGCATTAGAAAGGGGGATAAAAACTGTTGCTCAACAGAAGTTGATGCGACACAGAAATCTGTGTAGCGCTGCAGAGATTTCTGTCGTGTGAACAGAACCTGCGGCTGCCACAACACAACGTTCTGTAGAGGCTACACAAGCTCTGTAGTGACGACAAAAGGCATAAGGCATGGTACAGGCAACAGAACGTTCTGTTGAGGTCACACAAGCTCTGTAGTGACGACGAACGACAGAAGACACACTACAGACAACAGAACGTTCTGTGCGACTACAGAAACTTTGTAGTGACGGCAGAAGACAGAAGACGCGCTACAGGTTGGTATGTTGCGACAACAGAACTTTCTACCGCGCCACAAAAATGAAGCAGTTCTGTTCCACCAAATGAAACGACGAGCGCAGCAAAATGCAACCATGAGCGTTTGCTTCATGCGCATACTTGTAAATTGTGTCAGCTAAAATGAATCAATATTCTGAATTGAAATGAGGTGAATGAATAGTTAAAAGCTATGTAATGTAGCGGCTAGTATTTTTTCGTTCCGCCAAGCTCCATCTTTGATAACTAATCGGCAATAATTAAAATTGTAAATATAGCTTTAAACAATAGGAAAGTCGTTCAGCGCCACGAGAATGGTGCACATGTACACGATGAGGTAGCCTTAACGTATACCTAAAGTCTCTGGAGAAAAATTGTTTTTCTTCTGGCAGCCTTGCACTTGTTGAACACACTACTGAGCTGAAATTTACAGTTGCCAATTCCAAATGAGCACATTTTGTTATCATGCAATCGTTGCCACAGTCACTGCGCTGTTGAGGGTGATAAATCTGGATTTGAGCAGAATAGCGGGACCTTTTCTTAGAGAGCGTAAGCTGAGTCTAAAGGTAGTTAACACTTGAAAGAATCCTGTGTCTCACCGCGGCAGTCCGTGCTGGTAGAAGACGCCTTGGAGAATTCCTGAAGGGTACACTGCAAGGTGAATGGTGCAAATGTCTTATTATTGCGAAAGCAATATTGCTAACACTTTTCTGCCGTCGGCGGAGGTCGTTCCTTCACTGTCACGTGACACAACCACGTGACAGAGTGACGTCACGACCAGAGGAGAGCAGGGTAAGCAGGGGCCCCAATTCGTCTCTTCGGCCGTAGTCGTTCCTTCGCTCGGCGCGGCGGCTACCACGTAACGGCCTCCTCGGCCCGCCGCGTGAGGGCGCTCGTTAGGAGAGGATACACGGGGCGCCGCAGGTGCGCTCCGCTTAGTCAAGTCTGAGGAGCTGTACAAGGCGTCGCTGGAGCGACGTGCTGCACGCAAACGCCGGCGCCGTTCCGAGGAGACAGAGGAAGAAAGAGAAAGGCAAGAGCGGTTGGCTAAGCAACGCGCCTATGCCGTAGAATGGCGAGCCCAGCGGCGTTCTACAAGTTCTCTTTCTTTCAGTCGCAACAACAAGGCATCCTGCCGAACGGCTGGCGGCGTTCCTCCCTTCCTTTACGGTGCGGTTAGGGTGTCCACCGAGATGACAGAGAATTACTGCGCCATTTCCTTTCCTCAAAAAGCCGGTAGCCACACGTGACCTGTAGACGGCGCACTGCGTTCCTTCAGTTGGAGGCGCTGCGCGCTTTCGCAACTTACCAGGCTTAACCAAAGCTAAGCCCCCGCCAATTTTTTCTCTGGTTCATTGTGGGCCGTTTGTCTGCCTTTCCTTCCAGTATGCAGCAGCTGATCTTGGCTCTTATATGAAGGGCAAAAAACACAAGGACATCTAATCCCATTATATGTTGGCAATGCGGCAGTATTAGAAGCCGTTGATGCCTTTGAAGGAAGTGATTAGTGGGGTTTGGGAGGACAAGGCTGCTCTTCCATGCCTGATGTCATCAGACCGGAGATTTCCCATTGGCTGTAGGGAAGTGACGTCACTTACAGGTAAAAGCATCAGCAGCTGCTAATGCTATCGTATTGCTAACGCAGAAAGAAATTAGATGACACTGTGAATTTTTTAATCGAATGTTTGTAATCGAACGAGGGGAGGACGTGAAGAGCTGCTGAGGTTACGATCAGTAAATTTAATGTAAATCCTATAGGCCGCCGCGGTGGCTCAGTGGCTATGGTGCTCGGCTGCTGGCCCGAAAGACGCGGGTTCGATCCCGGCCGCGGCGGTTGAATTTCTTTGGAGGAGAAATTCGAGGCCCGTGTACTGTGCGATGTTAGTGCACGTTAAAGAACCCCAGGCGGTCGAAATTTCCGGAGCCCTCCACTACGGCGTCTCTCATAGCCTTAGTCGCTTTGGGACGTTAAACCCGATAAACCAACCTAATGTAAATCCTTTCTCAGTAACCCCGCTGCGAATTTTCAAGATGCTGAGATGGCACGACCCGATGGCACGACCCACTGGCCGTCGTTTTCTCAAGGATGAGTACGGCGGATGAGGGGAGCGTTCTTTGAAGAGCATCGGATCCATCCCCCCAAAAAAATTGGGTTTACGGATGGAAATTTTTTTTTTACTTATATATACCGGAGCCACTAGAGAGGCTATTACAGAAGTGGGATAGAATGCAAGAAAACAAAAATATAAGGAAGAATACAAAAAGTAAAGAAAGCAATCATACAACATTAGGAACAGGCATGCAAGAATTCTTTCAATGATAATGAACGGATGTTACCTGCTATGAAATTCCAAACTATATTGGTATGAGGGATAAACCTGTAGTTAAAGAAGTTAGTGCGGGCACAAAACGGGGAATGCTCAGGACTTGGCGGTTCTGTGTACATGAAGGATTTGAAAATTTCAGGTAATTATCTGGCGAAGAAAAATGAAGTGAATTGTACATAAATTTGAGGCATTAATCACGCAGTAACTGTATCAATTCTTGGTGGACACGTCAACCGCATCGCGAGAGAAATGTGGAAGGCGGAGCGAAAAACGGTGCAATAGATATGAAGTACTGAGAGTCTTTTGGAAAAGAATAATGGTGCAAGGGCTTACTTTTAGGAAACCGATTTCGTGCCTACGGGCAGCATTTCAGTCGGGGCTAGAAATAAATCAGCGAGTTGCTGACAGATTAACATTAGGTGCCCACGATCAGGCCACTAATGAGGCAGTGGACGTGAGATATGCATCCTTAGAAGCACGGGAAGTTCAGAGTAAACTATTGTAGAAGGAATGGCTGAGGAAACTGGACGATAACAGGTGGGCAACTGAGGTATTTAAATACCTGCTTAGAAAGAGCGTTTACTCACAGTGGTGGAAAAGGAATAAGAAACTAAACAGTAACTACGAAGGAAACCAGGGCGGAGGTATAGAGAGCTTTAAATGGCAGGTAAAAAACAGAGAGGGACCGAACTGGATCAACCGAATGGAAAGAAAGCACGCTCTAGTTCTCCATAGAAAATGGAAAAGCCAAATCAAGAAGGAATCTTTGAATGACAACTCAATAGGCAGAGCCCTATACTTTTAAGCGAGATCAGGGCGTCTTGGAACGCGACGCTTCAAGAATAAGTTTGACTAAGAACAGGACGCATATGCAGGGAGTGGTAAATCCGTAGAAACAACTGAACATATGTATTTTTAGTATCTATCCATATTTCGATACAGGCACAGCCGCTGTCCCTGAGATCGAAGGCTTTAGGGTCAGAGAATGTAATTTGACATAATCTGTGGTAGACGTCAGCACAAAGCGATCGGAAGATTGTTGGCTCAAAAGCATGCAGGGAGGTGACGTAAAGATACCAGTTCAAGATTAAAACTGGCAAAACTTAGAAAGCACTAAAATTTGCATGCAGGAAAGATGGCAAATTTATAGAAAATACCGTTAAACTTGATAGGTTGGTGAGAGAAAGATATATATAAAAAACATAAATATCAAACATGGTGGCACAATTCCCCATCCCCTTTCAAAGGGGACGTTCCCAATATCTATACATGCTTGAAAATGCAAGCAGGTATCCTGCAGGTGTCGCTATAAAACCTTACGCGTTCTTACCCATTTCGTTGTTAGTTGGGTTGTAAAAGGCGTTCACGACAGCAGGTCCGACGATCCAACTGCGGTGAGAAAGAAAAGCAAGCATTTCGGAATGCAAAAAAAAACAGCAAAAAAAGAGACGCCAAAAGAAGAAGTGTGCGCGGCGTCACTTTACACGTGTTATTCAGTGCACTATCGGGGACGGAAGTGCCCAGAGCGCACACCGCCCGCTGAAATAGGGGGCCTACATGTACCGCCTGTCGCTGAGTCTTCGGTGTCTGTGATGTGTCGCTGCGACATCCGGTGGCTCGACACTGTACTATCCAAACTGCACCTGGTGCGCTCATCTGTGTGTGTCCGAATTGTTCACAAGGAGCAGTACTGCGCCAGCCCGCAGCGGCGCGCTGCTAAACATAATGATCTCTTGCGGCGCTGTTATCGCTAGCGATATCGGACACACGCGGAAGCCGCCTTGCCATTCTACAGGGTTATCATTGCTCTATGATTTACAAACAAAGCCTCTTTGTTAATTTTCGCTAAGTGCGTGGTTGTTTACTCTTGCGAAATTCAAGGGAGGAACCGTTTTCTGTCTGGGATGTTTTTGGCGAGGTCTTACAGAACAGCGGCTCACACCTTGAGAAACAAAAATAAAGGTTTGTGTGGTAAAAAAATGGCGCCATAATTCTCTCACATCTCGGTGGACACGCGAACCGCGCCGTAAGGGAACGGAGGAAGGTTGGAGTGAAAGAAGAAAGAGAGAAAGAAGAGCCGTAGTGGAGGGATCTTGAATCATTTCGACCACCTGGGTATCTAGCGTGCAGTGACATCGTACCGCACACGGTCGTTTTTTTTTGCATTTCGCCTCCATCAAAACGCGGCCACCGCGGCCGGGTTCGAACCCGAGTGCCCTAACCACTGAACCACCCTGAGGCACACTGATTTTTAGACTCGTCCTGTGGGTGGCTTCGCGCTCTAGGTGCAAGGAAATCAAACAAGAAGCCTCGAGACCAGCACGCGAGCGAAATGGAAACGCTACGCACAGTCATGATCGCAGAGTGTCGGCCCACCAGGCGGCGCCCGGATGGAATTCACCCAGTGCTTGTGCGTCCCGGATACTTCTGCCCCCGACAACCCGGCACTTAACACTGTGCCAATCAAAGATTAGATTAATTGACAAGGCGTCACGTTAAGCAAAAAGTTTTGATTATTGTTTTAATTCACTGCTCTTGGGTGACCAGATGTGTTTTCTGTGTGAGCAGACTAAGGAATCTTGTGCGAGAAGGAGAATAAATACTTACTCGTCCTTGTCGTACGGCAGTCGCAGCTTGAGCATTTCCCGCGTCCATTTGTTATTCCCTATCCACGCCAGAATTTGCGCGAAAGAACAATTTTGATCAAGCTGGGGCACCTGCAGAACGAAGAAGTCTGTTGTTATGCACAGTCAGGAAAATACGTGTTAGTTCTGCATATTGGAGTCTTGCAATTAAAACATAATCAAGAAGGTGCAAAGGAACGACGCCCGAAAAAAGATGATGGAAATCAAAGCATCTTGCATAATACACGATCACAGAATGAAGCATTGGAATACTGATGAAACGGGGATTATCATTTGAATTGGGGGCTTATGGCATAAAACAAGCTGAAGCGACGTTCTGTGGTTTATTTTGAGTTTCTTTGCATCACTGTGACACTCTCTAAACATTCGTCATCACCCTGGTGATCATCCGCAACTCCACGAACAAACCCAAGAAACCATATTTGCCTCACACAGTCACAATCAGTTCTGCCTGCCGGAGGGGGTTGGAGGGCGGCTCAGCACTTCGAAGAGCAACCCCCGCAGCTTTGCCACGCGGTGACGATGTCCTGGCGCTGGGTTTTTAGTCCCCGTACCTTGCCGACCCGTGGAGCGCAACACCAGGGCTCACATACATCAGCCGCTAGCCAGCTCACCTATCCGAGGGCGACTCTATCCATTTTTTTTTTCTCGGGACACGCGCCGAGCGTTCAGCAGGTGCGCATCGGCTCTGCCGATTCTCGGCTGGAGCCCCGGATTTTTTCCACCCAGGGCCAACAACACCTGCACCACCGTGCTCCGGAAGTCACAGGGGATCGGCGGATATCTTTTTTTCCGAGGTGAGATCCCCTTTTACAAATCCTGGCAAAGCGAAGTTTCGACCACGCTGGACGGCGCCGCTAGGCCTGACAGCGGCGCCGACGCCCGGCGCGGCGGAGCCCCTGCTCTGCGATAATATGGCCTTCCAACAAGACACCAGCCAGGGATATGACCCGGAGGCGATGGCGTGGACCACCGTTCATCCCCAGAACCTGGGTGAGACAACAGCAGCAAGCTTCAAGAGCGCCGCGCTCGCTGCCGCGGTAGCTCGCCAAGCGCAGGGCCGTGCCCTAAAAGCGGCGTCCGTCGACGCGGCCACCCCTGCCGCTCCCGCCGCTGGCGCCAGCTGCGACAACTCCGCTCAACGCACAGCGGGCCGGCCTCTTACGACCTGGAGGCCGCAGCCATTACCAAAACCGACACCCGAAGACTTCGTGGTAGTCCTCAAGCCGCGAACTCGAGTATCATTGCAAGAGGTATTCGAGGAGAACGGATACGGGCGGGCGTTCATAGCCTACCTCGGACCGGACTGCTCGCAATTTTTCACAATTCTTCCGGTACGCGACCAAAATTTAATTCTAATTTACACTTCAAAAGCTGAAATTGCAGATAAAATTATCGGGGACTTCGAGATAAATCTGCAAAATAAGAAAATTCAACTTACAGGCCACCTAAGGCAAGATGGTGGTAACGTCTGTTACGGCGTGGTAACAGTACGAAATACAGACACAGCGGAATCCCTCCGCTCAAGTCTCGAGTGGCGCCATGGCGAGATTCTGGAGATACGCAAATTCGGCAAGTCAAACAAGGCGCGAATAACATTTTCCGGAAAGCTGAAGCCGCGCTACGTACATTACGAGTGCGTGCTCATCCAAGTCCGTGAATGCCAGCGCACCATCCCGGGCTGCGGTCACTGCGGTGTTGTCGGTCACCGTATGGACGCCTGCCCCGGCCCAAGACCGGACAAATGTGGTGTGTGCGGCCAAGAAGCCGAGTTCGTTGAGGGGGTGCGGGTCTCTCACGAGTGCGTTCCAAAATGCTCTCTGTGCGGCGGAGCCCATACCACGGGGGCCCGCGGGTGCGTTGCAAAGTATCGAACCCCCCAGCCCCTGCGCCCGGAGCAGGGACCGACGCACAAGAAGGGCCGCCGTAAACGCCGGAAACGGCGGCCCCGCCAAGCCAAGGACAAGGGAGCCAACAAGCCCCCGAGCAAGCCAGGCGGTCCGTCTACCGGCAAGCCAGGCGGTACATCTACCGGCAAGCCAGGCGTTCCATCTACCGGCAAGCCAGGCGGTCCATCTCCCGGAAAGCCAGGCGGTCCATCTACCGACAAGCCGGAGTTGCCTAAGGCAGTACCACCGCCACCCCAAGCCGACGTGGAGAAACGAACGAGCACCCCCCCACCAGGTTCTTCGCGGACATGGGCGCAAGCCGTCATCCAGGGATCCCAGGTGAGCAGCAAGGGCAGGGCAGCCCCTCCTCATACCCCCTTTCCAAACCGCCGTCAAAAACGGCCGAGCAATCCCAAATTTCCGCCCTCAAAGAGGAAATCGCTAACCTACAGAAGCGTCTTGCCCTCACTGAGGCGCGCCAAAATTTTCCAACCCAGAGGCCCACTCCCCCCGCGGTGGAGGAGATGGATAGCGACACACCGCCTAACGCGCAGACTGCAACCGCGCAGTCTGCGCTTGAGGCGAGGGTTAGCGCACTGGAGGCCCAGATGAACTCCGCATTCTCCGCCTTAGAAATGCAAATCGCAACCACCATCAAGGCGGCTCTACACAAAATTCCTACCATTATAGCCGCACATATGACGAAACAAACTCTAACTACCAGGCGCTCCGGCCAACTCAAGCGTATAAGGAGCCCCAATATTAAGGCTGGTAGACCAAAAGTCGCACATGAGGAACAGGAGCCCGCCCTCAACCTGCCCAGCGTGACGCAACCTGCTGTCATTGGGGCACCCGGCTCAGAGGCGGGCCCCTTCCTAGTAAGCATAAATTCTAATCATAATCATGGCGGACATTCATAAACCGCGATGGTACTCACGCAGCAATTCGGCCCCTGTCCAAATTTTACAGTGGAACTGCAGAGGTTTCAAGGCCCGTACTAAGCGGGCCGACCTACGGCTTTTCATAACAACGTTCCCCAGTCCTCCTGCTGTAGTGGCCCTCCAAGAGCCGGGGGACGCAGCCACCCTCACAAATTACTCAGTGTATCAGCAGGAGGCGCAGAGCTGCCTCTGCGTACATAAAAATTATACGGCCTCCCCTGTGGACCTGGATTACAAGGCGATTTTCTCGTATGCGATGGTGACGATCCTTCCGCTACGCAAACAGGACCCCCCATTACACGTACTCAACGTTTACAGCTCTCCCAAACTTCCAAACGTCACATTTGCAGACTTATTCAGTCGGGCGTTAAAGGTGGCGAACAGGGACCCCCTCATAATCGTTGGGGACTTTAATGCCCCCAGCCCCATATGGGGATACATACGTGAAGAAAAACGAGGACGCAAGCTGGCGGAACTTGCGTCAACGTTGGGCCTTACTCTTCACACGGACCCTGCACAACCCACTCGCATTGGGAACTCCGTGGCACGCGACACGTGCCCAGATCTCACCTTTAACAAAAATATTAGATATGCAGAATGGCACAACACCGAGGAAACCCTGGGTAGCGACCACTGCATTCTTGCGACCACAATCCGCACCAAACCCCTTACAAGACCTCACACTAAAGCAACCCTTCCAGACTGGACCAAATTCAGATCCAACTACACTAACCCTACCCCTATAGCGGATCAAGGTTACACTACCTGGCCACAACACCTCATCTGCCAACTCAAAGATACCGAACACCTCGTTCAGCTCTCAGAGGCGAACCCGGCGGTGGACAACCACCTCCTTCACCTCTGGGAGGCCCGGCACAGCTTCGTCCGCCGATGGCGCCGGCAGAAGTACAATCGGCAACTCAAAATCCGCATCGCGGAACTCACCCAACAAGCGGCAGAGTATGCGGCCCAACTCGCCGACTCGAACTAGGTAGACCGATGCAACACCGCTGCTCGGCAAATGTCGAGCCGGAGCACGTGGCGCCTTTTCCGCGCCCTCATTGATCCGACCCAAACCCGCACCGAAACACAAAAACATCTTCAACGAGCAATTCACACCTTCAACGGAGACACAGCCAAACTGGCTGACGCGCTCCGCGACAAATATCTGTACACAGACCAGGATTCGCGTGGTTCGGCGTACTCTTATGCAGGTTCTCAGAAAGCAGAGATGGATCGAACGTTCCAGCTTCACGACCTTAAAGCGGCCCTGGCCAAAATGAAACGAGGGACAGCCCCGGGCAGGGACAAGGTAACTGTGAAACTTCTCGCTAACCGACCCGAACCGGCCTACGAGCGGCTGCTCGAATACTTCAATGCCATCTGGACGGGAGGTACGCCTCTCCCAGTGGATTGGAAGACGGCTCTCGTCACATTCATACCCAAACCAGGAAAACCTCTCAACACTGACAACCTCCGGCCCATATCTCTCACTTCTTGTGTGGGGAAGTTGATTGAGACCATGGTCCGTGACAGACTATCCACCTACCTAGAAACGCACAACGCCTTTGCAGACACCATGTACGAGTTCCGCCCACACCGGTCCGCACAAGATGTGCTGCTGCAACTTCATAGAGAGATTCTTGATCCCGTCGAGCACCCTAGCGATGACAAGGTGGTCCTCGCATTGGACTTGCGGGGGGCTTTCGACAATGTTACTCATGATATCATCCTCTCCCACCTGTCCCAAGTGAACTGTGGATACAACACATTCCAATACATCAAGCAATTCCTCACAGATCGGCAAACATATATATCCGACTCCAAGACAGTGAACATGGCCCGTACCAACTTGGTACGCCTGGGACTCCACAGGGAGCAGTCCTCTCGCCTCTTCTCTTCAATCTGGCCATGATGAAGCTCCCTACCCTTCTGGGTGAGGTCCCGGGTGTGCAGCATGCCCTGTACGCGGACGACATCACCCTCTGGGCAACACACGGTTCGGTTGGAGAAATCGAGGCCAACCTGCAGCAAGCGGCGGCTATTGTGGACGATTATGCACACCGCTGCGGCCTTGAGTGCTACCCGAACAAATCGGAATTCGTGCACATACGTCCCAATCCAAGGTGCACAACCAAAATTGCCCTCTCCCTGCTTAGTGGCCCGATACCTGAACACGATGAAATCAGAGTATTGGGACTCTACATACAAAAGAACCGCAAGATTGATACCACGCTGAAGAAACTCCGCAAGGTGGGGGATCAGGTGGGCCGTATGGTCCGCCGGATATCAAACAAACGAGGGGGGTTGCGATGCAAAGACGCCCTGCGGCTGGCGAATGCATTCGTAACCAGTCGAATCCTGTATTCGGCACCGTACCTCCTACCTGCGCAAATGCGATGAGAACGCTTTCGAAGTGATTCTCCGAAAAATCTATAAGAGAGCTCTCGACCTCCCAATTGCAACATCCAACCAACGTCTCCTCGGCCTGGGGATGACGAACACCTTTGGGGAGCTGCGCGAGGCTCATCTCAGCAATCAATACTTGCGGTTAAGCAAAACACGTGCGGGTAGCCGCCTACTGACCCGCCTCCACATCAATTACACAACCCAAGAGGACAAGCGGGTATCTATGCCCGAGGCCTGGTGCTTCGCACTAAAGGTTCGCCCCCTCCCCAATAACATGACAAAAGATGCCCATGATGGCCGCCGCCTCGCGCGAGCGGAGGCAATTTCCAAGCAGTACGGTGCTCGACCAGGGGTATTTTACACGGACGCGGCAGGACCACACCATGGGGGTTGGTACACGGCTGCCGTTGTCCACCAAAACAACCCAGTTCAGGGCCTCACCTTCCGTGCCCCCAAAATTACATTCACGGAGTAAGTTGCTATCGCACTTGCAGCTGCGGATCCAGCGTCCCGAGTCATTATCACCGACTCAATTGAAGCTTGCCGCAATTTTGAACAGGGCCAAATTCCAGATCGTGCGTTCAAAATTTTACACAGTTGTGAGTACCGGGATTTCCCAACCCGGCGCACCATCATCTGGGCCCCAGCACATGCGGGGATAGAGGGAAATAAGGTAGCGGACACTACCGCCCGCGCGCTTAACCACCGGGCATCGCCTCTCTCGCCGCCTGATCCGGCTACTGATTTTAATCCGGCTATTACTTTTCGGGAGATCTCTCTCCTGTATCAAAACGCTCACGGCCGATACCCACCCCCCTGTAAAGGCCTCAAGAAGGCGGAGGAGCGTTGGCTACTTCGCCTCTACACCAACACGGTACTGTGCCCGCCAGTGCTAAAACATTTCAATTCGGCCTTTTCGGGCGAGTGTCCACATCGTGGGGAAGTGTTTGCGGACACGTATCACATGGTGCGGGCATGCCCTGCCAATCCTGCTTTCCCACCCCACCCCCACCCCACCCGAGAGGACTGGGAGGCTGCCCTGCTCGGCTGCTCAACTCTCCAGGACCAACGAGCCCTGGTGACAAGAGCCCGGGCCGCCGCGGAGGCCACATGGGTCCCGGACTAGGGATCCCTCCCAGTGATTTTGAGGGCCGGGCTCTTGAGGCACGGTCCAAGCAATACCTCTGTATATAGTATAAATAAATGTTTTACACCACCACCCTATCGCTTGTTCAGCGTCTTTGATCCCAGAAGAGCCGCGCAGGGTTCTGGGGGGTGGGGGTGTGTAGCGTCTCTCATGCTATCTTAGATGGCCGCCCCAGGGTGCTAGAGCACTTAGTAAGACCCCTGCACTCCGCAGCAGCGTTACGCATGAGGCGTATACTTCCCCCTTTTAGCCGGACTTAGTCCCGGAGCCTTACAGGGTGCTTACAGGATCTTCCATTGCCCGTGGCGCACCTCATGGAGGCGCTGGGATGTTGTCCACATGCCACATGCTCGAACTAAGTGGAGTTAAAGGAGGAGCGCTTACTAATTCCCGTCGTCTTGGAGTCTGTGTTCTCCGCTGTCCATTTGAGATTCTCCTTGCCGACAGCGGGAATCGGTATCGAGATTCACCTTCAATTTCGTACGTAGTCTTGGGCCGCAACGGGTCCTACAGAATCCTTAGCTACATCGTGCACAAGCTTGCTGCTCCTGTCATCACACTGCCTCCCAGCCGCTGGGTTACTGGGGTAGGGCACTTCTCCCAACATAAGTGCACAAGTCTAGAACATGTGGCATCGCATGAATGAACGACTAGACTTCAGGGTCCCTCAAACACTGGGTCGCACAAAGTTACTAATGCCTGCGACAATTTCAAAAAGTTTAGAGGAATGATATTCTCTTTTTTTATTTCAGGATACAATGGAAGTTAATTCACAGATTTCAGCATCCATTCAGTGGAAGTTTAGCCAACGGCTAGCCCCTGCGCCGGTGTATTCCCGATGTATTTCATGACCCGCCAGCTGCATATATAAAAGTAGTGCTGAGCGCCAAGCGATATTTTCGCATGATTATTGTGCATAACTCTCCTAAAGCATAGTATGACATATCCGCGCTCAAGCTAATGATGGCGATGTCCTCACGCTTAATGGCATGAGTCTGTCTGGTTTGGCTTGTATTGTAGAAGGGCACTAACGACAACCAAAGGTTTTTTGAAAGCAGAAGAAATCTATGCCTTCAGTAACCCTTGATGAAGAAACTGAGCTGCTTCGGAAACGTTGCGATTTCTTTTAAATTGAAAGCACTACTTCATTAGCAGTCCGGAAAAAGCCGATGGGTCTCTGAATCCTTGACCTTCGACCCTTGACCTTTGAGCCTTGATTCGTGTCCTTTGTGGTGAAATGACTTGGATACGATGTGGATAGGACCAGGTGACATGGTACGAGAGTTTAACGCAAAATGCTTTGAAGGACAATGTAATGAAATTTGTAGGCAAGAGTCAAGCTAATTTGAAAACGATTGCTTTCTCACGTCACACTCGTTTTAACGGCGCTGAAACTCTGTCATTTTTTCAGCCCTCAGTTGGTTTATAGTCTCCTACATCGTGCTCTAGCCTTCATGCTGTTTTTCTCTATTTGTGCGGCCATAACTTTCTAACAGTTCTGCGCTTACGCCATCGCTTATCGCGCTTAATTAAAGTTACATGTTTGGACAAAGCGTACTCCGCGGCCGTTACAATAGCTCAAGGTACGAGGTGAGGCAAAGATGGCGACCGGTATTCGTTCAAATGTAAATGAAGTGCAGTAATGCGAAGTATCTCACTTGAGACACTCTGAAATGCTGTCACAGCCGACGATAAAGCGTAAATAGACGCAATACTCACGTATTGGTAAAGTTGCTCCAGATAAGTGGTGTTGTGCTGCCATTCAGGGTATCCAATTTTTCTTCCCATTTTCGCAAGCTGGAAAACGAAACAGGCAATTCATTCACGCTCTTCAGAGTCAGAACTGCATGTTTTGCTGCTAAGTTTGTTGAAACTGATCGCAGAGCGTTTCGGGAAAGTATTGAGTACACTGTAGGTTTCAGCCAACCATCTATACGGAGCTTTTTGCTAGCGGGCCTTTAGTTGCGTCAGTAGAATTTAGCGTCATAGCTTGGTTTCATTAGCCAGATTTTAGATGCGTCAGCAAAATTTTGGGCCAGAGGTCTCATTAGCGCTAACATGGGAGTGTGAACTTTGAATCTGCCATTATGAAAATGGTCCAAAGACTTCCTATACATTTCTTGTAGACTCTATTGCCTTCATATAGATTTTTACTTGTGTGTTGACAGTTTATAAACTCTCTATAGACAAGTCTACAAAAATTGTAAGGCTATAAATCTGTAGGCAGTCTATAGACTGTCTGTATGATTTTTAGGAAGGTTATTGATTTTGCTGTCTAAAGTCTATGTACAGTCAATAAACTGCCCAAATAAATTTTTGTTTGGGTTGTGTGATTAATAAAGGGTCAACGAAAGGTGGATAAACAACATTTTTCGAAATCTGGCAAAAAAAGGTTGGCACAGCACCTTATCCTCTGCTGCGTTTCTCGTTTCATTGTCCATCCATTCAGCATTTTGCAACGTCTCGTTAAAGACTACTACAAGCCGCTTGGCAAGGTCTTCAACCTGAAAGGGAAAAGTGTAAATGCATTGGAATGTAGTAAGCTCTGCTGTTATAACTGGAAAGACGGACGTTATTCTTCATAGACGTCGTAGAAACGTTTGCTGCATCTTCGTGACACAAACACGTAAGTTGCTCCTTCGACGCATACAGGTTTTAACTTTTATTTTGCATGTACCATCTTTGCAAAAGTTAACAGGCAATGGGGTTTGTTACTTCCCCATCTAGTTCGGCACGTGTCAATCAATCAATCAATCAATCAATCAATCAATCAATCAATCAATCAATCAATCAATCAATCAATCAATCAATCAATCAATCAATCCAGTTTGTATACAAAAAGGGGGTGACCAGAAAAAAAGTAGCTGCTTAACAGACCTCAACACGCCTACAAGTCAGCAGCAGGCACAAGGCAAAAGAGAACAAAACAAAAAGCCGTTGTAGAAATTCCTACGAATATACTTGCGCTTAGATGAGCCCTATATGTAGAAACACACATAATCACATAATCGCACATGTTTCACATAATTGTGAGCAATACGTACTGAAAAAATAAAAGCTGTAACATAAAGTGGCACAGTACAAGTCGACATGCGTGCATCTCCAATCAGAATAGCGTAGAATGCTGCACAAAATTTCTTGCGGATGGCTGTCGGGGACATATTAGTTAGTTGGTCACGTGATGAGGTATTTAGAAAGCTGAGTACAGTAGAGCTTAACGTAGAAGACCCGCTGTTTGCTTTACACTTAAGTAACACAAAATAATTTTGTCTCCTGATGTCGTATGATAAGTGCCGATATTTAAATGGTACAATTTGAGAAAGAAATGAATTTTTTTTCACATTATTTTTACAGCAACACTTCCTACGCTATAAATTTGTGTAAGCTAAGCAGAACCTGAGACGTGAACTTCCTAGACGCTTTTGTGTTGCGCTGTGTTTTAAGGGCTCCACTCTACGGCTGATAAGCAAAACACATTGCTTTGTTATTTTTTGCAGAGACGGTGCATTTGCACGTGCAACACAAAGATTTCACGCTTTTAATTGTACCCTACCCAATAATTCTGGGAAAAAGTATTTTTGAGCGGGAAGCCGTTTATGAACGCAATTTTTTCATGGAATGCAAGATTTCACTATACAAGATTTCATGTAATTCAAGATTTCACTATAGAAGATCAACAGGCGGCAGTCTTGCATTTGTTTTTCTACTAACGTTTTTACTATCGTCTAAGCGTTCCCCAATGGTTTCTTTGCGGCAGCCTTAACTCTTCGATGCGATCGATGGAAACACTTTAAAAGAAAGATTTTTCTACATATCAGAAAAATGGACCATTACCTTCAATATTTCCATAATAGTATCTTACAATTTTCTAATATTCAGAATTTTTGTACAAGAATGTTGGACATAACTCTAATTCTCAGTGTCAACAACTAAGTAAGTTTTGTTAGTTACTGGCCTAGGTCACCACTAATTTTTCTATTAACAAGCTCAAACATCTCTTCACCCTCTCCCCTGTATCTCTCTTCTAGACCTCAGTAGTTACCAGGATGGCATAAAAGCAGTGTTGTCGGTAACGCGTTACAAGTAACGGCATTACCGGTAACGCGTTACTTTTTCTATAACTTAATAACGTACTTTTTGCCATTTCTGAACTGTAACGCGTAACGTACTTACATTAACATTTTCCGGTAACGTGAGTTGTCACGTTACTAGTTACTTTTTATTTCAATTGTCGCCCTCCGCCTCTCTTTCAGAAAAAAAAAACGCCGAAAATGATGTTGCAAATAAAGAAAATCTACAAGTGCTCTCGACGACCCTCGTTGCGGCTCGGATGCATGCCAGAAAGCACCTGCTCTAAAAAAAAGAGCACGAACACGCATTCACACACTTGTCTTCACCCCCAAACCACTCACACACACACAACTCTCTAAAGATTGGAAGCATGCTGAGCCACCAATGGACCGTTTGCAGAAATCAATTTCTTCGTAACCTTGTTTTCCAACCAAAAGTTCCCTTTCACAGGCGACACTCTCGCATTCTTTGTGGAAGCAGTTCCTTCTTCTGAGTAAACTCAAAAATTTCGCCACACGTCAAAAGAGTACAATGGTGCAGCACAGAAAAGGGGATTGCAGTCAACCGGCTGTAGCACCGAAGTAGAGGAGAAAGAAGGAAATGGGCATTTGTTCCTGTGCCGGCAGTAGCGAACTACCTCATACCATAGTATGCTCATACTAAACTTTCTAAAAATTTCCTGCTCAACAACACTGTCGCTCCAACTTTCTCCCTTCATAGTCATACCCCCCCCCCCTCCTTTTCCTGCCTAGACTCTGTTGCAGACAGAGTGCGACCATCCGGAGTTTTCATTCGCTTGAAGAATATGAGCGTGTTGTAAAGGTTTGAGATCTTTTGGTTGGAAAACAAGCCTTCCAGAGAAGACGAGTTACAGGTTACAGTTATAGCGAAGACGCACTGATTAAAATTTATGGTCATGGAGTAACGGCAAAGTAACGTGCGATACTTTTTTTCGGTAACGGTAGCGCGTTATCTTTTTTTTGTGGGTAACGTAGGGCGGTAATGCGTTCTTTTTTTTAGCGTAACGAGTAACGTATTTGGTTACTTTTTTTTTGGTAACCCCTACAACACTGCATAAAAGAAACAGATTTCCACTCTGCCAACATTCTTCCACCCCAGGAAGCTGGTAATACATGACCCCTGTCCTAGAAATTTATTTCTGTTGGCGCCACAATTTATTAAAGCGAAAGCATTAGATGTCTCTGTCGCGTTATCAAACCTTGGCCGTATGATTGTCTCCTCCAGTGAAGATAAATGTGCAAAAGTTTGATTGTGTCAGATAGTGCGTGATGAGATCTTGCTGTGGGAAAATATTACACGAATATTACACTTGGACGTCAAAATAACCATGGACGTCGTTATAGTACACGGACGTCAGAATAGCCATGGACGTCGCAGTATGTGGACGTTTTGCTTTCGCACTGCTCCAATGCTGGCCGCCGCAGCGATCTCAGTTTTTGCTCCTTTGATTTGAATGGGTTAAGAACGTATTGAGCGAGGGACTAGCACTCGAGGGTCTCTCCGGTTACCTCTTCTTTCGCTTCTTTGCTGAACTTGTGCTGTACTTAGAGATGGCCGACAATCTCGGGCATCCCGTTGTTAACGGCATCAACGCACTCTTCCCACCTCGGACTGTCGGCGACGACCCCCGAAGTCGCTTGCGCGAGCTCGAAGGAAGCATTTCGAAATTGTTCAGATGTTTGCGCTGCCCATGCCTTCATGACTTGCAGGCCGGCGTAGTTGTACAACGTCTGTCTGGAAAGAAAAATGCAAGCAGGCCGCTGCGTTTAGGGCAGATAATAATTCAAGCATCAATGTGGAGCGCGAACATTTCAAGCTTTGTATTTAGGATAGCGTTCAAACGACAGGGCATATTACTGTATGTGAGATGTACCGATTATTTTATTTTAATGCGAAAGATGGTACAGAAAATCCCAGTGATGACCAGAAAATAAGGCTGACGTCATAAACCGGCCCTATGACGCACACAGCAAGCCGAGCACCAACATTTGAATCACATACATGTTTGTTTGTCTGTATATAACCCCTTATGGTCGAAAACAATGTGGCGCCGGTTTTCCCGACTACATTCGCACCGAATTTGTGAGCAGCGGTTTGTCATACAGCGTTCCTGGTGGTGTCATATGATTGTTGTTGCATACAGCCAACATGTGCTATAGTCAATTTGGAGGCATGCTTGCGACAGGGATTCGAACCGATCACATACGCACCTTAAATTGTATGCTTTCCCAGGCTACCAGTTCTGACCCAAAAGACGTTAGTTCGGTCCCGGCAGCGGCGGTTGAATTTCGATGGAGGCGAAATTCTATAGGCCCGTGTACTGTGCGATGTCGGTGCACGTTAAAGAACCACAGGTAGTTGAAATTTCCGGAGCTCTTCACTGCGGCGTCCCTCATAGCCTGAGTCGCTTTGGGACGTTAAGCCCCATAAACCATACACCATCTTCCTTTAAGGCAACCTTCAGGGTTTCACCGAGATGTGAGACAGTTACTGCGCATTTCCTTCCCTCAAAGAAAAAAGGGCGCCACCGTCTGGAAGACGTTGAAGTAACGTGCGTTAGAAGATGGCGCTGTGATCTCAGGGTGGTAGTAGACCCCCCGAAATCTCGAAATGTTATGAGTAGTTGCTGTCACAGATGGCGCTGCGATCTTAGGGTGGTAGCAGACCCCACGAAATCTCGAAACGTGATAAGAGCTAACTCTCTTAAAACCAATTTTTGTATTTAAATTGTGACGGAACCATTAATCGTACACCGTTGCAGCTGGTGTCATGCGATTTATCCTTGCACATAGTATACATCTCTTAGTCAGGTTGGAGGCTACCTCGAGACAGGCATTCAAATCGAGTGTCGGAGTGTTTCACTCGGACCTATGAGGATTCAGGGTCTGTGGATTTAGCGTTCGGAGACCCGTCTTCGTTTCATTTCTCAGTGCGCAACCTGCGTTGAGGTCGAACGCTAACGATGACGCACTAATGCTGTCGCATTAGCATCACGTAAGGAGTCTGAAGTGCTCTCCGATTTTTTTTTTTTTATGAGTGGTAGCGTATGCAATTTCACAAAACGTGTTGCATATACTTGTACTCATATGAATACAGTATGTAACAGCTGACCTCCTCTATTTCTACCCACCGCGGTGGCTCAGTGGTTACGGCGCTAGGCTGCTGGCCCGAAAGACTCGGGTTCGCTTCCGACCGCGGCGGCCGATCGAAATTTTAGAGGCCTGTGTACTGTGCGATATCAGTGTGCGTTAAAGAACCCCAGGTGGTCGAAATTTTCGGAGCCCTTCACTACGGCGTCCCTCATAGCCTCAGTCGCTTCCTTCATTTCTAACTGCTCTCCATTTAACCTTTCTCGTTTATATTTACTTCCCTTTCCTCGAGTACGTAACAGCAAACCGGAGTGTTGTAGTTAGAAGTGGAAGCCGACGAAATGAATGACTAACAGCCCGGAACCAATAAACTGCTTCGAGGCTTCAAACAGTGCAGATAGCTCAGGTCAGCAGGTGTTTAGTAGGTCTGTCTTTTCAGTTTTGAACACAGTGAAAGGCACGAGTGTTTGAATGGGCTTCTGTTCCGTTTTTGTTTGCATACACTCTTAAACACGAGTTTGCTGTTGTCGACCAGTTACATACCAGGCCACGGCGCTGCTTACTGATGCCTTGAGACGCCACTTTGATCAAGACATCACTGCAGCATCCACAAGTGACGCGGATGACCAGTCCTTTATAATCGACAGGGCGCGGCTACATGATGCTCCGAACGATAAACTTCACCGCCAGATAAAAAGCGGTCAGCAATTACGTGATTTCTGAGTCGTACCCAGGGGGGAAAAACGTTTTACGCGTACAGCAGTGGGTTTGCCTTATTCTGCATCAGCATAGTGGCTATTCAATACGACCAAGGACGTATTCTTAGAAGGGGGCGAAATTTTTGGCACCCATGTTCCAGGTCTTATAGTCAGCGTTGACGCAGACGGTAAGCATGCCGTAAATGGTCTAGTTAAGGTGTTACGCTTAGTTGCTGGTCTGCGGATGATACGCAGTCGTCCTTAGACGGTATGTGTGAATGTAGTGCGAAACGGATTGGGTCAATTCAGCCGTAACCACTGTTCCCCTGTCCGTGATTAGCACGCCATGTCAGTCCGACGTGTTCGACGAAACATTTTACAGCTTCGGCTGCAGTAGAGTCTAGTCCGGCTAGGCTTTCGTTTCTGCGTAATGAGTCAGGTAGTCGGTCGCCACTATTATTCTTTTTTTTTCCCCAGAAGTAAGCATTCGGGAGGGGTCGAGTAGGCCCACACCGATCTGATGCAAAGACATTGGTGCCGTGCGGCTCAGTAGGGCAGGGCAGGTGAGTGGGGTTTCCTGTTGCTGACTGTCTCGGCAGGTTCTCACGTAATGTGTGACGTGAACGAATAGCCGTGGCCACTAATATATCTCTTGAATTCCAAGGAGGGTGCGAGTAATCCCGAGATGGCAAGCTGCATCGAGTTACACATGGATTAGGGTTTTCTGCCACTTTTTTTTTCCAGTGGTAAAAATTGTTTCGAATGCTCTCTCAATGTGAGGAAATATTTCTGAAGGCTCTAAACGTTATAATCTTGTGACAATATATCAATGGCGGATTTCAATTATAGTCAATGTGCGGAGGGAAAAAAATGTTCCGGTCTTCATATCGAAAAAATAAACTCATTTTTTTTTCTACTTACGGGTCGGCAGTTTCAAGAAAATCATTTAGCCTGTCGTAGTAGTTCAGTGCGTACATTTGAACTGTCTCGTTCTCATTTAGAGTGATATTTGCTTCGGAAAATTCTTTCCTGAGTAAACTGAGAAGTGGCACCTGTCGAAATAATAGAAATAAACGGAGAATTCGAAACATTTCAGCCGCCACAGGCAATGCACTGGTGGCAAGAAAGCGCCTTCGCATGCTGCGTAAGTTTTCGTGGCAGGCGTGCTTAGGCGTGAGGTTCAGCGCTTTATGTGCTGAAAGTGCAGTGGAGGCTAGTATTGTAGGAAATTATACGAACACAAAACTGATTGCAAAGCTGAGATCAAACATGAGGAGTATGAGAGCTTCGAATTCTCAGTTCTCAAGAGATGTCTCTGTTGGCCACTTTTACGACTTGGTCATTGGCATACTCTTGCGAGGCGCGAATTGTTTGTTCAGGAAAGGTCGCGATCTGGAACCGGCAGTTCTATTACATTCGTAACTGAACGCGATGGCGCTTACTGCATACCTATAGAATGTCCTCTGTCATAATCAAATGGAGAACAGCAGATGGCGACGTATATTTCGATCCTCGATGACTGCCAAGTATGAGTCCTTATCATTACCACCGCGCTCTTTTGTGGCCACAAGTTCACACACAAAAGAAGAGAACAGTGTGCTCCTGACGGAATCGTAAGTACACGTTGCTGTAAGCTTTGTAGCGGGCATTATTTCAGTAAAATAACACGCCATTGCCGCTGCTCGAACATACAGGCTCTTTCACGTAGCTTCAACCAACCTGAGGGAAATCGATGACATATTGTTTTTGTCACCTGGAGATCCTCAGAGTATTTTTGAAAATTCGCTTAATCAGTTAATTAGCTAATATTGGTTATGCAAAATGTTCACTTTAGGGTCCAGCGCATTCCAGCAAGTTGTAGAGAGAGCTAAGAAACTATCGATCGAGATATATATATATATATACATATATATATATATATATATATAGGTTGCGAAAGCGTGAAGTACTAGACTGCTTTTAAGAATATATAGCGAAGTATACGCTTCGTTAAAGGAAACATATTTATTCAACTCGACGTTTCGATCGGAAGACCGACCTTCTTCAGGAGTGATTTTACATTGTGAAGGCATCCCCTTTTATAGGGGCGGGCACAGAACAGGAAAGTGGGAAACACAAAGCACATAGCAGAAAAATACGCATAAAAAATTATTAGAGGCAGTGCGATCCACACACACATACACCAAAAAAAAAAAAAAGAAGAGTGCGAGGAACAGGTACTCAATCAGAAAATACAAAGTCCAGATGCGGCCTCTGCGCAGGCCGCATCTGGACGTTGTATTTTCTGACTGAGTACCTGTTCCTCGCACTCTTCTATATTTTTTTTTTGGTGTATGTGTGTGTGGATCGCACTGCCTCTAATAATTTTTTATTCGTATTTTTCTGCTATGTGCTTTGTGTTTCCCACTTTCCTGTTCTGTGCCCGCCCCTATAAAAGGGGATGCCTTCACAATGTAAAATCACTCCTGAAGAAGGTCGGTCTTCCGATCGAAACGTCGAGTTGAATAAATATGTTTCCTTTAACGAAGCGTATACTTCGCTATATATGTATATATGTATATATATATATATATATATATATATATAAAAGAAGCCAACAGCAACAGAAACCAAGGAACAGAGGGGTTTTATATATATTTATTTATTTTGTGGTGTTCATCAATGGAGAATATTACTGGATATGTTGTCGCTTAAAGATAATTGATTAGAAAAGCGGAAGTAACAACAATCACATGCCGCGTGGTAGGAACCGAACCTGCGACCTCCGAATTACGCGTCTGGTGCTCTACCGCTGGGTTACAGTGGCGGCTGTCTGATCTTCTGCTTTAGGGGGGAGCTATGTTTACAAGTGACCTAACCTAGACAGTGTTCATCAGCGCCACCCACGTTCGCAAGCGGCGGACGTCGTGGGTTCGGTTCCCACCAGCGGCATGTGGTTGTTTTTCTTCTGGTTTTCTAATCAATTATCTTTAAGCGATAACATATCCAGTCATATTCTCCATTGATCAACACCCCAAAATAAATCAGTATAAATATAATCACCTGTGTTCCTTGGTTTCTGTGGCTCTTGGCTTCTATATATATAGCGCAAGTGCGCGATTTGCATGCCAGTGGTAAAGGTTCTTATCGAACCTGCTCTTGAGACCTGCTTCCTCGGTGGCGCAGTACTCTAAACACGAAAGGAGTAAAGAGGGAGGGCTGTTCTCTAGCGCACTTCCTTTACGGGGCAGGGTACCCTGCACAAGCCCTGGGGTAGATTTCAGTCACTAAAAACACGAAACACTTATGACTGGCAACAGAGAGAAAGTCCCTCCTAAAAACAATCGAAGTTCAAGCAGCTACGAAGATTTTAACCGAGATTTCAATCTCCTATTTGCTATTTGCTAACCTCAGGTCCTCCGCTGCCGCTTCTAACAGCCCGTTCCCATTGCTAACTGCATCAAGTTACTATGATTTGGAGATGGAATGCACCCTCCGTTGCCACGAGTGAGCATTCCGTATATTTAGTGGTCGAAACATACTCCGGAACTTGGCCGGAATACTCTTCCCTTAAAAAGGAGTGCGTTATAGGACAGCTTAGTCGCTTTTTACTACTATTTGTCTTATATCTGTTTAGAGTGTGCAAACAGCACCCCTGTATATAACCATCGACTGGGGTGTCACATAATTGCTCACATGACTGAAATTCTCCTGCAGCTCCCCGATGGTAGTTCTGATGTAAATTTCCAGGAGGTCTCGCCTTTCTTCAGGAGGATCCGTCAGCTGCAAACAGATTATATGAAACATTGTTACGAATACATTTATTCTCAATGCCTATAGGCGTCAGTCATATTACGCTGGATATTTCTTGGGTATGGTACTACATTTGCGCTAACCAAATTAAATGGCCCCGGGGTATGGCGCATGCGCAGAACGCAACGTATCTTTATAGGTCACGAATTAGCATACGCAAAGCGTCACGTGACTGTCTACGCTCTGACTTATGTCCATCTTGGATTACATTACTATCAACAGACGTGTCTGCCATGTGTTCCGCTAAATTCATTTCAAATTCATAGAACGCGTATTTCTGACTGCTTCTAGCGGTTGGTTGTAGTTCGTGTCTTGTACAGAGAGATGCGGAATGAAATGCGCCTCGCTTAGCAATAGGGTCGCATCCTTCGCAACGCGCAATTTCGGGGTCCCAAAGTGTTCGCTTCAGTGACATGCGTCGGAACAGAAGTGGTCGCTAGAGTGTACAAGTGCAAGAATTTGGACTAACTACAGTTGAATTGCTACCTCTAAGCTATTTCAGAAAATGCTTGCATCGTTTGAAGGTAAAAAAAGACAGCGGGAAGGGAACTGCGGTGCCGCCTTCGAAAATGAACTCGCATGCTCAGATATGCCGATGAACATGCAAATGTCGCACGAACTGCCTACATTTAAATGGGAAATAAATAAATAAAGCTAACCAACCAGCCTTAATCAACACTGAACTAACAGGTTGACTGACTCACTAACTAAATAAATATGTTAAAGTGCACTGTTACGAAGGTATGTTCGTCTTATCGTGAACAAAAACAAGGGCGTTTGGTTCTCACATTGGCCAACTGTCCTTCGAATTCCACAAGCGTGTCAGAGATATCATCTAGCTCATCATCAGTCAGGTTGGGTTCCATAAAACTCAGTGCGCTTTTGATGAGTTTCACGTAGGCATCAATTATGTCCTCGTTGTCTTCTTCCTCTGGTTGTATCAGCTCGTATCTGCCCACTGTGCTGAATCCTATCTGATCGAGCTGAAAAGACAGTAATCGTACGTTAGTTAGCGTGCAATGAGAAGTAGAATCGGCCGGGGCATGTTTAGTTGTGTAAAAAAAAATGTATTGAGCATCAGAATCCTGATCGAGGAAAAAAATGCGTCAATGGTCATATAATTCTCAGGACCGTAAGTGACGTCACAATACTTTAATCGACGGCACCAGACCGGGTATGACAACTATACGTTTCAATGTATCTTCATTTCGTCCGCGTGGTTACCTCTAGACACTTTCGACGAAGCATCTAACAACAAGCTATGTGACCCGAAATGATGTCTAGTTGTGTGCAGGTAGGCGCATAAGGGACCGCAAACACAGCCTTGAAGGAGTGACACAAACCTCGACCTAAAGGTATCAACAACTTCTAACACCATCGCGTTGCCAACACATGACGTTATTAGGTTCTCTCATATTAAGAATGACATTTTAACAATATCCCTGAAGAGAAAAGTATACAACAGCTGGATCTTGCTGGTACCCACCTATGGGGCAGAAACTTGGAGGCTAACGGACAGGGTTAAGCTTAAGTTAAGGACAACGCAGCGAGCTATGAAAAAATTATGATAGGTCTAAGATTAAGAGACCGGAAGAGTGCAGCGCAGGGGAGGGAAGAAACGCTGTTTAATCACGTCCTAGTCGAAATCAAAGGAAGAATTGAGCTTGGGCAGGGCATGTGAGGCTTAGGCAAGATAACCGCTTGTCCTTAAAGGCAACGGAGTGGATTACAAGAGAAGACAAGCGTAGCAAGGAGCGGCAGAAAGTTAGGTGGGCGGATGAGATTAAGAAATTTGTGGAGATAGGGTGACCGCGACTGGCAAAGGACAGGGTTAATTGTAGAGAAAAGGGAGAGGCTTTTGCCTTGCAGTGGGCGTAGTCAGGCTGATAATGATGATGAATGTAATTAGGTGTACCACCGAATTTTTCGCTTCCTGAACTGTCGAGGTTACAAGGTTTGCAACTGTGAGGAAAAGGCTGGTGACTAGATGTAGCTGAAGACACAGCTACAGTATAAACACGAATACACGTATATGAGAGAAAAAGGAACTCAGCTGTCCTGCGCTAGAGGTGTGTGCTAGAGAACAAGTTTAATCCCTTTTTACTCTTTTCTGTTTAGAGTGTAGGAAAATGGCTTTGCTGTCTGTTGAATCATGCCAATTTTGTGTCGGGAAAAGATTCTTATGCTAGAAATGAAAATAGAATTGGTTTTGAAGTGCAGTTGACTGCGTTTTAAGTTTGTAATGAAAGCCAAGGCGGCTGCCACGCTCCCCCTCAGAGCTATCTTGCATGTCAATGCTGGTTTCCATTTACGCACATTTGGGAAAACTGCGACCTTTGCCTAAGTTGTCTGCTTTTAAATTCGACCCGCAACCCCAGACGACCACATGCCGCTCTCTTTGCGAGTCCGTTTCTTTCAGGAAAGAAAATAAATATAAAGAGAGCTGTTATATGTTGACCTCAATTCTTTAGGCAGGCTGCTTACCGCAATGATGTTAGAATTGAGGTTCTTGATATCTCTGCCGACTTTAACGGAAAACACGGTGAAGATTCCCGTCTGGTTCAGCACTTCGGTGCAATTTTTGAACATCATCTCGGTCTCGTCGGCTATCGGCCAGTGAGTGAATCCAGACATGTTCATTATTGCCCTCATCACATCGGGCTGGTCTCCTAACTCCGGAACAGCTGAAAAAAAAGTGCATGTACACACGTACACACGCATGCATTAATAGATAAGAAGATTTGAACCAAAAAAATCTTAGACGGAAGTCCGTCTGGTTGGTTTCTTCAGATGGTTGAGAGAGGCACCACCTCGCTGCTGCTGGCACACTTTAGTCACCCCTGAAGAAGGGACCAAGTTGGTCCCGAAACGTTGGGGAATATTAATATAATGGTTGGCGTCAGTTTCCTCTCAACCAACGATAACGAGATAAGAAACGGCCGTGAAGAAAAGCTAATCCCTGCGGCAAAATCCGCGGGTGGTTTCAACTCTCATACCTTTTTATCATGCTTTTTCTTTCTTTAGCTTCGTTTTGCAAATGTGTCTTCATAAACGCTAGTAAATTTCAGGTTCTCTATCTTCCTTCCTCGCACCAGAGGTGCCCCGCCAGAGACGGTTTGTTCACTTGAAGACTGAAGCGTTCCTTCGCACCAGGGGCGCCCCGTCAGAGACGGTCTTACGATGAGTTGAGATGGAAGGATCAAGGGAAACTTAAAGATTTATATACAGATATTTTACAGCATATAAAAGTTTAGGCACTAGAGACATTAAGCAGCAAAAAGATACAACACAACAAAAAGGCGGAACTGGCTAACACTAGGGGAGGCCCCTACTCGGCATAGCCGAAGATGCATAGCATCTCACCTTAGCGCAGAACCCTTTTTCTGTTGTTGTTGTTGTGACTGAGAGAAGGAAGAAAAGGAAATTGCACGGGCCTGCTACTGGCTCGAGCCAAGCCACCACCGCTGCCACGTGTAGATAGAGGAGAGTCAAGAGATCAGAGGAAAGAGAAAAAGGAAAGAAAAGACGCGCGTCGCAGCAACAACTGCAACCGCCGGAGCGGACGCTGCTGAAAAAAAATTACCGACGATTACGTTACTTCCTAATGCGAAATTTGAGCGCAGCAAATAAGCTGTTTCACCTTTTCGATAGATTGAGGCAAAGAAATCGAGCAACACATGTATGCGCTATCACAGAATTTTTTTTTTATTTTTCACACGTATTCCTTTAACAAAGATTCCACTAACAGTTCTTGACAGTCATGAAGGAAGCTTTGTGGTCGGAGAAATAGACTGATATATGTTCGAATTGGTACACCAATGCTTGATTCTCAAAGACGAGATCTATACAAGTGCCTCGCGAGGTTGTCAGCCGTGGGACGCGTTACGAGCGAGAGGAACGGGATGTTCTCCCGCATAAGTGTTAGGAAATTGCTGTTTGTCTTTATGTCAACATTAAAGTCCCCCACTACTAACATCGGTGTGGATCGATGGACGGTTAATGCGAGTTGCAGGAAGTGCACGACGTCTTTCGTGAGTGCGGTAGGGGCGAAGTAGGCAGCTACTACCAGCAAGCCGTTGGGCAACTTTGCGGCGCACAGTTCGCCAACTTCATGTGACGTGCCAAACATTTCGACTGGTATTGCAGAGAGACCTGTGCACAAGTAGATAGCGGCTCCCGCCGCTCTGTTGTGGTCTCTGCGAGCACCACAGCAGTATAGGAAATCTATGATTTCGGGAGGCTCTTCGGGATCCATCCAGGTTTCAGCAAAGCAAAGTACAGAGGAATGGCGCAGAATGTGATCGTGGTGTACGTCCTTGGCATGTGCGGCAAGGGAGCGTACGTTAAGAATGTGGTTGTGAATGATGAATCAAGTGCTGCCAGCGAATGACGCGTCCATTGGCTGTCTGCGTGTGTTACTGATGTGTGGTTAACATGTTAAGCTTCGCCTGTAAGAATGGAACGCGACAGCGTCTTGCAACGCTGCCAGGGAGTCCACAGAACGCCATCGCCAATTCGGCTGTACGCCTTGCTGGACGGTAAATTTATTTTTTGAGGAAAGGAAATGTATCTCTCTCGCATATCTGGGTGGACACCTGCACCTCGCCGTAAGGGAAAGGGGGAAGATGGGAGTGAACGAAGACGCCGTATTAGCTAGACGCGCCTTTGTTCATTCCAAACCATTCAGCTGGCATTACGGAGTGGCTAGCGTGCTCGTATCGCACTCCGGAGACCCTGGTTCGATTCCCCAACTCGACCAATTTCGTTCTCGGTTTTATTGATTTAGGCGGTCTAACTAGAAAGGTTAATTAGGCTATTTCATATTTATATTATTGTATTTCTATCCATCGTGTTCTGTCATTAACCTGTCAATTGTTGGAACTGTCTAGGATGTTCGACACAACGTATATGAAACGAGCAACGTCTTACTGAGTGGGGAAGTGAGTGGTGGTGGAGGGAACGCGGCTTCGTACTTATCTGTTTTTTTTTCAGCAGCGTCTCCTTCCGTGGTCGCTGCGGCGCGCGTCTTTCTTTTCTTTTCTTCTGACCTCTTCATTCTCCTCTATATTAATTAGGCTAATTGATTAATTAAGCAATTAACTAAACTCAGTCCAACTTATGCTCCGTTTCATACATCATGTGCAACGCGGTGAAGGCTACGGAAGTAGTCCGCAGAAAAAAATAAAGAGAGGTGTATCCCTCCGCGCTGTTTTGTGGCCGTGCAGTCTAACGCGTCGCTCCATCTTCCTCCCTTCCCGTTACGGTGAGGTTTAGGTGTCCACCGAGATATGACAGATACATTTCCTTTCCTCAAAAACCAATTTACCGACGAGCAAGGCGTATTTGTCCGCGTTTCAGATTGGTCCAAATTGTCGTCACGCCGCTGAGCTGGACGCCATTTTCTCAAAAGTAAAAGGGAGGCGGACAGAAAGAGTAAACACGGCGGCCAGCGGGGACAGCGAAAACGTGAAATGGAAAAAGACGACACACGCAAAATACAAAATCACAGATCTCGACCGATTCATTCGCAATATCATCGGTTTTTGTCACGCTGATGACAAATGTATTACCCACGAAGCCTGTCGGCAATGCATTTGTTATTTTTCGCTCACCACAAGCAACGCACTATTTTCTGTCACGGATGCAGGCTGCGCAAAAAAGAGCGCTAGCTTTGACAGCGTTGGACCTGATGTATGAAACGGAGTATAGTTGCAGCATCACTATACGATCCCTTTGATTGGTTGCATGGTTACTAGCCAAAGTACAATTGGCCCCATTTGAAATTCGCGCACTGTGACGTCACGAGCATTTCGACCAATTGAAAAGCGTGACATTGGGGGCGGAGCTGGTTACGAGGCCGACGCCGACGCCGACGCGAAACCCAGGAACGGACGCCAAAGAGCTGCGCTCTAAAAAAAAAATCAGATAAGCGGCCGAAGCCGCGCTCGCCGAAGCGAGGACAGATGCACGACTGGCGCCGGAGCCCGGTTTTAAAGACCTCAAGGCCCGGCCCACATTTGGTAGCACCCAATCATTCTACACTCTTCATATGATTGGCTAATCGAGAGCATGGCCAGCCCTCCAACTACCCTAGGTTAAATCACCCTCTCCACCACAAAATAAAAATATAAACAAACACAAATACACATTCGTGCCAGCACGTGCGCGAATCGGTACCGCGGGGCGGGGGGGGGGGGGGACACCCATACTTCCCGGCGCGTTCGCGAGCGGCCGCGTTCCAAGAAAGGAAACGCTTCGCTTTGAGCGCCCCCAGCCGCGTTCCGATGAGCCCGCGTACACTATCGATCCCTTACACGCTGTCAACGCTTGGTTAATTCAAAACGAACGAAGGTGACACTGGTGCCAGTGTTTATCTCGATAGTAAATCAATGAAGAAATAATTTTTAAGATCACGGATTAATGCTACGAACCGGAACAATGACAGCCGCGGCGAAAACAGTCTGAGGTCGGTTAGGTCAAGCACAGACAAGCGCGGCGATAGCCATTCTGACGTCACGCATAGCACACTGACGTCACTGATGATTTCAGTGCGCTATTTTTGAATGTTCAAAGCCATGCGCCCCACGTGATGGCAGCCAAGCCAACTAGAGGCGCTTGTTCTCGAATAGCTGGTAATGAATGCCGCTGGATGGAATGTTCATATTCGACCTCACAAAATAAATAATTTAAGTTGTAGAAGAAGGAGGGCGTCGGGCACGGCGTCGAGGTCGGCGAGGAAGGGGGGCGAGCAAGACCAACACGATCTGCGTGATGGCACAACTGCTTCTTCTTCGTCGGCGTCCAGCGAAGGGGTCCATCTTCTTCTTCACAAGGCCCCCCAGAGAAAAAGGAGCCATCCTGGCGACTTAAGGGAACGAAGATACAATGGGGTCGTAGAACGGCTAGAACAGTAGAACAGTCGTAGAACAGTTTCACGGCCACGGCGCCGAAAATTAGAAGGTGGCGTAAGAGGTTCAACAATTTAATTGACTGGCGAAATGCGCTCGACGACACGGTAGGGCCAATGGTACTTGAAGACCAGTTTTGTTGAGAGGCCGGGGGTACAGGATGGAACCCATAGCCACAGGAGTGAGCCGGGTTCGAAGTGTAGTGCATTCTTCTGATCGGTGTCAAGGTGATGTTTTTGACGTCACTGAGAATCGGACGTGAACGACCGGGCAATCTGGCGGCATTCTTCGGCGTGCTGTGCAGCTTCGGTAACTGGTACATTCAGATGCATCAGGGTTGTAGGGGAGCACAGTAGCAAGGGGAGCGCATAGATGCCGACCGTAAAGCAAAAATAACCGAAAGAAACCCGTTCTGGATTGCGCAGCAGTGTTGTATGCATAGGCGATATAAGGAAGGACAATGTCCCAGTTGGTGTGATCGGATCCGACGTACTTCGCGAACATGTCACTGAAGGTGCGATTAAATCGTTCTGTAAGACCGTTTGTTTGCGGGTGGTAGGCGGTGCAAGTGCGTTGAATGATTCTGCACTGAGCGAGCAGGGCTTGAACGAAGTCAGATAAGAAAGCACGGCCTCTGTCGCTGATCAATTCACGAGGACAACCGTGACGGAGAATGAAGTTCGTCAGTAAGAAACCGGCTACATCACGGGCTGGTGCCGCTGGGAGCGCGGCGGTTTCGGCATTTCTCGTCAGATGGCCGACCGCGACAATGACCCAGCGATTGCCGCAAGCTTTGTACGGAAGAGGGCCGTAGAGGTCAATGCCAATGCGGTCGAAGGGTCCAAGCGGACGTATGAGAGGCTGTAACTCACCAGCCGAACGGTGGGAGGTAGGTTTGCGGCGTTGGCAAGCCAGGCACGATCGAACGTACCGAAGAACTGAGTTGTAACATACCGCGCCAATAGTAGCGAAGACGGATTTTAGTGTACGTCTTGAAAACTCCGGCGTGACCGCACTGCGGATCGGCGTGGAAAGCTGTACAGTACGGTCCACGGTTAAAGGGAACATGCGATCGGTGGCCTCCGCGCTCCGCGTAGCGCTGCTGCCTAGAACTTGTGGGAACTGTCGGCCCAAGACACATGCGCAGTAAGCATGACGGCTGGTCATTCCGCGCATGCACCTGATGCCGCCTATTCTCGCCGCATCTAGGCGGCAGGGCTTCGTGAAGCGCGGAGGGCACGTGATCACGTGTTCCCTTTAACAATGGACCATACTGTACATATTTAGGTCCGTAGATGGCGCGGGATCACAAGGAGCCATTTCCGTCCACTTGAATTGTAATTGCGCCGGGAAAGGAGGTTGCCCCGAATCTCATAGTGGGAAGCTTGGCGGCGAAGGGCGTGTGAAGGGGTAATCATCGAATGGTTGGAGAGGTAGCCCGTAAGAGAGGCGATCCATGGGTCCTTTCGTTGTTCGGCGGGCATGTCATTGACGTCGAGCGTAAACGCCACGGGGTCCAAGACGGAGAGGCCGGCAAGGTCGGCTGGAAGCGGCGAGCGAGTCAAAGCGTCGGCGTCGGTATGCTTGCGAACAGATCGGTAAACGACACGGATATCATGTTCTTGAAGAAGATTTCTCTCATCGTGCCAACTGGCCGGAGAGATCTTTGAGCGATGAAAGCCAGCAGAAGGCATGATGGTCAGTGACTACATCAAAAGGACGGCCGAAAATGTAAGGTCGAAACTTTGTGAGTGCCCAGACAATGGCCAAGCACTCCTTTTCTATTACTGAGTAGTTCGTTCCGGCTTTCGTGAGAGTAGGGCTGGCGTAAGCGACCACGTATTCTCAGAAGCCAGAGGGGCGCTGAGCAAGCACAGCGCCGAGGCCGACACCACTGGCGTCTGCGTGCACTTCGGTGGGCGCCTGGGGGTCAAAATGGCACAGGATGGGCGGAGCTGTGAGGAGGCGGCGCAAGGTGCTGTAGGCGGCGTGGCATGCTGGGGACCACAGCGAAAAATCTGAGTTATTGC
This sequence comes from Amblyomma mixtum, assembly GCF_055824585.1. Lineage (NCBI taxonomy): Eukaryota > Metazoa > Arthropoda > Arachnida > Ixodida > Ixodidae > Amblyomma > Amblyomma mixtum. The sequence goes on along the minus strand of NC_143012.1, from coordinate 38,286,007 downwards.
CAAGGAGCTGAGTCAGCGGGGCGACAATGGAAGCAAAGCTCCGTATAAAACGCCGAAAGCATGAGCACAGGCCCAATAAGCTCCTGAGTTGCTTAAGGGTAGTAAGTTTCGGGAAGGCAGTCAAAGCTCGAAGTTTGGCGGGATCAGGGCGGATACCCTCCTTGGACACAACGTGGCCGAAAATAGTCAGCTCATGAGCAGCGAAACGACACTTCTTTAAGTTGAGCTGCAGAACGGCGTTCGCCAGACATGTCATGACCTGCTCCAGGCGAGAGAGGTGGGTCGCAAAGTCCGACGAGAAATCCACGAAGTCGTCAAGGTAAGATAGGCACATCTTACCCCGTACCTCCACCAAATGTAGAAGAAGGAGAATGTCGAGGACGGCGTCGAGGTCGGCGAGGAAGGAAGGCAATCAAGACCAACACGATCTGCGCAATGGCAAATCCACAACTGCTTCTTCTTCGTCGGCGTCCGGCGAAGGGGTCCAGCTACTTCACACAGTAAACGAATTAATCTTGAGTTTGTGATCTCGTTGCTGCGCCCGTGCACTTAATGAAAAACTTTAGTCATGCCTCCTGTCATTCTGGCCATTCTAGATTTGCATACTCTGGATTTACAAACGTTATCGATGGCGGTCGAGAATTGGCTGTAGGGAGATCATAGGAAAATAAAATAACGTTGCCACGGTAGTGGATACATTGGAGTAATTGAAAGTCGCTTTGAGAGTCATTTACCCTGAAGTGTACTGAACTCGGCTGATGATGTCTCTCCTCCTTGTTTTTCAGAAGCCGCCAGGTGGCAGACATATTCCCTCACATCATCCGCGGCTAACAGGGTCACTTAATACTCTTTTGTATAACAACCTACTCGTTTCTTTACTGACAGGAAAAGTCGCTGGAGTTAAAATGAGCAAATAACTGTTAAAAGAAAATTAAACTCAGAAAATTATTGGAAAAAGAGAACAGCGAGACCCCAAACAAAGAGACCAATAGGATCCATTGCGTGTCCTATTCTTGCCCCATTTTTTCGCGTCCTCCTCTTGAGTAGCGCCCTTCTTTTTATGCGAAGCATATTGCTAGAGCTACCACTCACGCCGTCGCCGTGGGACCCCTAGCCGTGACACCACGTGACACCGTGACGTCACACCACGTGACACCGTGACGTCACATCACGTGACATCGGATGAGAGAGCCGGCCTCCACCTCGCGCCGTCGCCGTGGGACTATAGTGTACTAGTACACTATAGTGGGACCGCTAGCCGTCACGCCACGTGACACCGTGACGTCACACCACGTGACATCAGATGAGAGAGCCGGCCTCCACCTCGCGCCGTCGCCGTGGGACCCCTAGCCGTCACATCCGCGCATTCCCGCGCATTTCGAACGCGCGTTCACACTCGGTGTAGGTGAAACGCTCGCTCCACCGGGCAGGCAGACGCGGCCTCCGTGGCAATCCAGGCGCTCACCCAACGCGCGTCTCGGGGTTAGTCGGCGTTCCGCTGTAGCCATGCCGTTGTCTTCCCCCACGACGAAGGCTTCTAGTGGTTGTATTAAAATGACCAAGTATTCAACCAAGGAAAGCCATGTATTACCAAGCCTAGCCACTAATATGCTTCGCATTCCCCAGGCTTAGCCAAGCTGAGCCTCAGCACTTTTTTTTTCTCCAGCAATAATTGATCAATTGGCTTAAGAGTTCACTCGGCGAAAAAAAAAAGAAATTGGATTATTAGGTTATGTTTGAAATTATGGAAAACTCACGTACCCATGCAGGCGCTGTATGCAACGGCAGCCTTGTCTGTAATGTTCTGGCTCTCGTAAACCAGGGTCATGTTTTCCAGTAAGCCTGAACAGGTGGTGGAAAAAGAGTGACGCCATGTTATCAGACGAGGGAACAAGATATAAAGCCCTTGCCTCTGCTGCGGAAGCTTCTAATTACACCATATACATAACGGACCATTGGGACAAGCTAGTGGGCACGCATGTGATAAGAAACAAGCTTCAAGTGGCGATCGCTGTTGAGTCCATACCCAGAACTTTCGGATAAGAGCATTTTTAAAGCGAAAGCCACTAGCTTAGCGGCGCCGATTTCACCGTGTCTGCTCGAATGGCTGTAAATAGGACACGGCCGCGTTTCGATGGAGGCGGATACCATAGGATAGGAAAATTTTTAATGTCTGACAGAAGATGATAGCTTGAGGCCTACCAGTCTACACGACGGCCGAAAGGTCTTCGCTCGCGGCGCCGATTTCGCCCAGTCGGACAAGTCGTAGTTGAGTTTCCGGGTCGGAGATCAGTTGTAAGGCCTCCCATTGGTCTGTGGACTTTATTTGTCGTCTCTCCTGGGAGGCATGAGGACACTCCCATAGTATGTGGTCCAAGGTGACCCTATGTTCGCAGTCTGGACATTTTTCTAAAAACAGCCTGGGTACATAAGACTCCAGGGGGCCTGGTTCGGAAATGTATAAGTTTGTAACCGGCGCCAGCTGATGGCTTGGTATCTGGTTAAGGATCAAAGGATTAAGGAAGTCTAACTCTTTGAAAACGACAGTGCTGTGTAATTTCCCTGTATCCTACCATGCCAGCCCTATCTGTAAAGACCACCTCGCTCGGGTCCGCCCGGAAGGAAAAGCCTTGGGCGAACTCGTGGGCCGTCTCATTACCAGGCAGGGAAGCATGTGCTGGTGTCCAGACTAGCGTAATTTTCGGTCCACCGCATGACGACTTAGAATTGAATTCGTCAGGGGGAGACCTGACCCCTGCTGAAATTTAGTATGACAACTTTGGGGTCATTGCTGCTTCCTCTGCAGTCTCTGGGTTACCCTACAGAAATAGAGGCACAGATTTTTAGGAGTTGTTTATTATGGACAACTGCGAGGGATATCGTGTTCTTACAAAACTCAGCGGCACAGTCCTGGGTAGGGGTAGTGCAATCATATTGTTCTGAACTTCTTTGAGAATGCCGACTCTGGCGGCTGTTCTGTTGTCTCGACTCAGGTGGAGTTTGTCCAGAATGGCCCTCGCGGTTGTGATCTCGGCTAAGCGTTCGATTCGCGACGTTCTTATTGCTTCCGTAATTCCTTCCAGGGTAGTGTTCATGCCTAGCTCTAGGAGGTGGTGAGTACATGTACGGATGGGCAACCCTAGAGCTTACTTCGTGCACTGCTTAATAATTCCACCTATCTTTTTGTTTTCTGCCACATCACGATTGAGGAAGGCGGCCGCATACGAGATATGGCTAACTACGAAGGCTTCTACCAGCGAGAGGAAATTATGTTCATTCATGCCGTGCCTCCTGTTGGCAATCCGCTGTATGACGCGCATCATTTGTTGTGCGCAGTTCTCCATCTTAGTTAGTGCATCACCGTTATGCCCGTTGCTTTGTATAATCATGCCTAGAATTCTGATCTTTACAACCTGAGAGATCTCCGCCTCTTGCGCTTGTAATTTGATGTTAGGGATTCTAGTTTGTCTCTGGTTCAGAGGTCGATATAAGAAAAGTTCGGGCTTCTGCGGCTTGCATTGCAAGCCCCTGTTGTTGACATAGTTTTCGACCTCATTTGTGGGCCTCTGTAGAATACTTTCGATGTGCGCGGCGCTTCCACGGGTCATCCACATGGTGATGTCCGCATACAAGCAGACGTTCAGGGCATCTAACCCCTCCAGCCTCACCGGTAGCCGTATCGTGGCCACGTTGAAGAGGAGGGGGTAAAGTACCGAACCCTGCGGGATGCCTATGCTGCCCAAGTGTGTCTTGAGACTGACTTTTACCAAACAAATGGCGCGATATCCTGCCCGAGAGGAAATTTGCAATGTAGTTGTATGTGCGCTCCGCCCGTTTGCCGTGCGATGTAAGTGCGCGTCAAAGATCCCCAGGTGTCGAAACTATTCCGGCGCCCTCCACTACGGCACTTGGCATTGGCGACGACACGGAACGAACATCGCCTAAGCACAGCTTGCTTTTTCTGCAGATCGAGCCCTGGATACCAGATTCAAGTGCCTTCCGCTGTTTGAGCGTCCCGCACGTGTCAGCACCAGCGACGGATAAAGAAGATCAAAGATCCGGGGGCGTGTCAAATCACTGAAAACTGCAATCTCCAGCATCGGTTCTGACGTCACAGCAACAGAATCTACAAAAGCCGCCTGCGACCACCGGGTGCTTCACTTGGCATTGGCGACGACACGGAACGAACATCGCCTAAGCACAGCTTGCTTTTTCTGCAGGTTAGTGCTTGGATATAGTTTTTGAACCCATTATTGTTGCTTCGGTCGTCGCCATTGCCAAGTTGTTCACAGTTGTGTGTACCCTTGTCTGCCGTGGGGCGTCCTGCACTGATGGCGAAAGAACTAGCAAAGTTAAAGGAAGAGATAAGACAAGAATTCACCCAGTTAAAGGCAGAGCTTCAGCAGGAAATCAAAACTGCTCAGGCGTCCCTGGAAAGGGATGCACGAAGTGAACTTCGCGAACTACGCAACGAGCAAAAGAGTTTGACCGAAAGTCTTGAATTTGCACATGCTGAAATTGAAACACTGAAAAAGCAACTTACTAGTGAGGTTGAAAAAAACGCAAAGCTAAGCACTGAAAAAGATAACGCTGAAGCGAAATGTGCGACTCTGGAACAACAGAATGAGGAGCTTGAAAAGCGAGTAGTTCAATTAGAACAGTATTCAAGAAACGTGAACTTGGAAATTCAGGGAGTCGAAGAGGAAGAAGAGGAAAACATACCAGAAATCCTTGCCAAAGTTGGGATTGCTATCCATGAATCAATCACAGACAGTGATGTTGAGATATGTCACCGTGTTCCCACCCGTAATGACGGCAAAACAAAGAACATAGTTATTCAATTCAAGTCCCGCGCCAAACGCGACAGCGCTCTTGAAAAGGCCAAAAAGACTCGCCTCACAAACAGAGATCTAGGATTTGATAGCTCCGATCCCATATACATAAATGAACACCTTTGCCCCTCCCTGAAGAAGCTTCTCAGCTTGGCCAAACAAAAGAAAAAAGAACAAAACTGGAAGTTCGTGTGGGTTCGTGGCGGAAAAATCTTTGCTCGCAAACATGAAACGTCAAAAGTTCTTCGCATACAATGCGAAAAAGACATTGGAAAGATTCAGTGAGCACAACAACTTATCTAGTATCCCATCTTGTCATTCAGAATGGCATTACAGCCCGCTGAAGTTAACAATCTTATCACATCTGGAAACATGAGAGGTCTTAAATGCTTCCATCTGAACATAAGATCAAGTCGTAATAAAGAAGACATACTTAATATTTTTCTTGAAAACTTTACCTTCCCTTTTGATGTGGTCATGTTAACGGAAACGTGGTCTACAGCAGAATGTGATGCTATAATTGATGCAAATTATAAAACCTTCTTTTTGAACCGATCGAAAAAGCGTGGTGGCGGAATTCAATTGAATATTAGGAAGTGCTTTCAGTGTGACTTACTTGATCAGTTCGCTGTTATCAATGACTACATCGAATGTCTTGCCGTAGTTAGTGAGCCCTACATTTTCGCTGTGATTTACAGGCCGCCTGATGGGTGCATGAACAGTTTCTTTCAATTTCTTGAAACCTTACTTGATTTTTCAAATAAGAATGACTACACAACAATCCTGGGAGGTGATCTTAACATAGACCTGCTTACCTCGTCCACCTCTGAGCAGTTATTACAGACAACACTCTTCTCGCAAGGCTACAGTAATATGATTCAGACTCCCACAAGGATAACCACAAAATCATCCACACTGATAGATCTATTCATAACAAACCTGCCTAAGCACGAAACAACAGCAGGTACAGTTTCATCAAATATCAGCGACCACTTGGCAATAGTTTTACTCTGTAAAACAACACCTAAACGTACGAATACTGTATCACTTCCAAGCAGAAAAATTCAAAGCATCAGTGAGTCTACAATATCCACTTTTCGTAGTAAACTTATACAGACAAACTGGAGTGATGTTTATAGCACAACATCAGCTGATGATGCATATAATAACTTTTTAAATAAATTAATAGATGCATATTCGCAGTCGTTCCCCTTCATTACTGCAAAAAAATTCAAGAAATCACGTAAACCTTGGATTACCAAGGAGTCCCTAAAAATGATAAAAAAGAAAGACAAACTCTTCCATAGATTTCTACGCACGCGAGATACAGAAGATTGGAAAGCCTTCAAAAAATATAGAAACAAAACAAATGCCATACTGCGGAAAGAAAAACAGCGGTATCTTTACCTATTCTTTGAGACGGGTCATACCATAAAATCTGACGTTATGTGGAAGAAATTAAATGAGCTACTTAATCGAAACCCTCATAGTCCGAATACACATGAATTAATTATAAATGACAAAGTTATTTGTGGACAAGAGCTAGCTGAAGAATTTAACAACCATCTAGTCAACCAGGTTACTAGTGCTCACTGTGTAGAAGCAACGGGAAATATTGCTAGAAATTTAGACAGCATCTTTTTTGTTCCCACAAGTGAAAGTGAAGTCCATGATGTATTTAGTTCTCTTCGTAACAGTTCGGCGTGGGACATAAACGATCTTCAGCTAAGGCCTGTAAAAGGTGCACTTGACTTGCTTACACCACATCTCACTCATATCTACAATTTAGCTCTCTCCACAGGCGTTTTCCCAGCAAAGATGCAAATATCTAAAGTAATAACAATTTTCAAAGGCGGTGATCGCAACAATTTATCAAACTATCGCCCAATATCCTTGCTACCTATCTTTTCAAAAGGACTTGAAAAAGTAATTCATATCCGCATCATCAATTTTTTTGAAAAGCACAATTTGTTAACACCGACACAATTCGGCTTTCGCAAAGGCAAATCCACAGAACTAGCATTGCTCACACAGAAAGAAATTATACTAAAAGCATTTGAAGAAAAAGAAGCAGTAGTTGGCATCTACATTGATTTTTCTAAAGCTTTTGATCGTCTTAATCACATAACATTACTAAAGAAACTAGAAATATATGGAGTAAGGGGAACACCACTAGCACTCATAACTTCATATCTACAACATCGAAGGCAAAGCGTTTCAATAGATAACAACATGTCATCATACAGACCTGTAACCACCGGCATACCTCAAGGAAGCATACTTGGCCCCCTCCTATTTAACATATACGTAAATTATATCACATCTGTTAGCCCTGTTCCACATTATATATCCTATGCAGATGACACTACCTTATTATTCCACGAGCGTAACTTTCAATCCTTAGAGGTTGGTATTAACGCGATCCTTCAAGATCTCTACCAATGGAGTAAAGCGAACTCCCTGGAAATTAATACGAAAAAAACTAAGGCAGTCATGTTCACTCCCAGGCAATCGAAAGCACCACACTTCTTAAATATCACATTAGGATCCGAACCGATAGAATTTGTTGATTCAGTTAAAACACTTGGCGTATATCTGCACCAAAATATGCTATGGGACACTCCCGTTAATTATGCTATAACAAAAATATCTAAATCTGTCGGAATACTAGCGAGGTTCCACTCTTTCCTACCACAAGCAATTAAACTGCACATATACAATGCCTTGATTCTATCACATATAAGTTACTGCTTTCTTGTTTGGGGGAGAACAACCGTCACAAATTTAAATCGTTTGCACGTACTCCAAAAGAAATCTATTCGGCATATCGTAGGGGTCGACTCGCAAGCCCACACAGGCGAATATTTTATGCAGCTTAATGTAACAAGTGTACATAATCTATACCTATATACATTGGCAAAAAGATACAAACAACAACTTCGTAACAGCCCGCAAGAATTAAAATATATGGCACAGTTAACTCGAACAACACATGTACGTGATACACGCTTTTCAGAACCTTGGAAAGTTCCTTATTCCCGGACAAATTATGGGCAACAAATGCTACGTCATTCATTACCAACACTTTTAAACAATCTTGAACATAACGGAATTGACATTAACCACATTAGTATTTCAAAAATTAGGTATTTCCTGTCGGAGCAAGCATCAGACAACCCATACTAATTAGTGCACCTGAAATAATAACATGCAATTCTGTTGCAAAACCGTTTGCCTTTATGAATATGTACCTATGCACTTTCCATTCTGTTTGTAAATTACTACAGTTTATTTTGTTTTGTCTTCGTACTTGCTGTACATATAAAAAATTGTTTAAGTTCCACAAGAGAGCTTTGCAAAACCACTCAATATTGTTTAACCTTGTACGTTTTGCTTGCTTTGTTTCATATTTCCATATTCCACGAGTATGTTTTATATAATGTCCACCTGTGTGTCGTCACTGCATGCCATGTAAAAGGGGGCTTGAGCGCAATCAAGTGAACATGTTTCACTTTTTGCTCGAGCCTCCTCCGTTGATTTCTTTCTGACGGAAAATAAACTGCATTTGATTTGATTTGATTTGATTTATCTCTTTCCTCTTTCACTCCCACCTTCCTCCCTTCCCTTACGGCGCGGTTCGGGTGTCCACCGAGATACGCGAGGCAGTTACTGCGCCATTTCCTCCCCGGCGTCTTCGAGAGTGGGTACTCGCAGACGTCGGGCCGAGTCTGATCATCCGGTCGACATTGCCAACCATGCGAGGGATTTAGCAATCGATAGGGAGGGTAAACGCGCTAATCGGCCAGCCGAAACCGATGAAGAGCGGGAGCTTGGAAAGCAAAGTAAAGGCACATAACTGGCCGCCTGGCACAGTGGACACTGTCACGCTAAGCTACGTGGCGGCAGTGACAGATGTGCGGTGCATGCGTTCGCACTGACAACCTTGTGGCAAAAACGCGGCACTGAAGACATCGGTCGTCGGCGTTCATTGGCGTTAGCGTTGACAACGTTATAAACTCCAATGAAGGGCGCGTAACTGGCTCTCTGAGTCAGCGGGCGCCTCAATCGGGCTTTGAGGTACTTGGCGGCGGTGAGAGCGAGATGTGGACTGCATGAGTTGGCACTGACAACCCTGTGGCAGACACGCGGCACTGCAGCAATAGGCCGCAGCGTACAGTGGGTGGGCATCCTCTTGCAATCATCGATTAATTCAACTTTGAAGGTTCGAAGTGAGGGCAAAAAAAAAAAAATCCGGGAGCTAAGGCTGAAAATACTTTTGTTTCGTTTCTTCGAAAGTGAATCTTCGCAGGTGCCCGAATCTTTAGTTTTGCTTGAAAAACAAGGTGCGCTCGCATGTAAGGAAGCAGATAACGACGTGTCTTACTTTTAAGCGTCTCCTTCAGTTGATCACGCAGGAGGCTGAAAGTACCTGTCGAAGACTTGCTCTCTGGTATATTGTGCCTTTTTATCCAACCGCCGCAAGCGTACGAGTAGAAATCCTGGCACGGGTCAACGCATTCGTCGATGGACTCGTTGATAAGCTTGGCTGGAATCAATCAATCAATCAATCAATCAATCAATCAATCAATCAATCAATCAATCAAAAACACCTATTTCTTCTATTGCCAGTTCTTAACGGAGTACGCTTCCCGTTAATCTTTCCTCATCGCTCTGGTTTCGTCTTAGGCATATGTATTGAATATATGCAGTCGTCACGGCTCGTTGTGAAAAACTGGAATGGAAGAATGCGGCGTTTGATTTCCCTCCCTTTTAACGAACCATGTGGTGTTGTAACAGCTAATACAACTGCAGAGGGTGCACAGGCGCATATGCGCGTGATTAGATATGCCGAAAACACGCGTTCATGTACGCAAGATTTTGTGCAGTTGCTATGCATGTACTACATTTCCTTCAAATCACTTTATCCGCTGTTACAGAGCCAATGAATATGCATGGTGCGTTTATAAACTAGAAAAGGTCACAAAATGAAATAACGGTGTCGCCACCACCTTTAGTTTTCGCAAGCGAACTGCGGTGCCGGAAAACAATTTTTTTTTCTTTTTGCGGATCCGTGAGGCTTCGATACCCGGCTGCATTAAATTTGCAACGCGGATCACGGGGCCCATTTAGATCTCGACGACATGGGTTTGTATCGAGTCAGGGAACACAGTAAATGCAATTTTCTCAGATGTTGTGGCTGGACAAACATCAGCATGAGATCAAAGATCCACAGAATGGACTTTTACTAAGAAGAGGTCAGTGTTCTTTAAAGTGCGGCGGAGCATTTAAGTGAAGTAGTGAGGAGTGAAATAATAAAACAAAAGCCCCAAATACCTTACCTCGCTGCTGGCACACCTCAGTGTTGCATACTGTGTAGCCTCCTAGAAAGAAAGGAAACTTCCCATAAGATATAATAAATTAGAACGAATTGTCAATCTTTACCGACCTTATTGCAAATACCACAGTTAATGTTTTTTTTTTTTTAATGTAGGGGAGGGGGGAGGCTACATCTTCCTATGAATAATAATATCTCGGTCCAAGTTGAAGGGCGGCCCAATGCTTTTTCTTTTAAATACAGCCTGGCAACTGCGTACGCCTCCTACAGTGATCGAAGAGGACCATAGTCGATTACTTCTATTCCTCTAATGTGTCCGGCCTTTCATGGAATTTCGGGGTGTATGAAGTGGAAGATACGCTCTTTCAATGAGTTCAACAAAATTTAAGCTTACGCCAGGAGAGCCGCCACGACAGTACTCCCCTGACCTATGCCACTGCATCCCATATGACGCCAGTCACCGTTGGAAAGCCAGAGGACGAGTTTGAGCTCCGCTGATGAGGAATTTTGCTTTTCTAAATGAAACTATGTCACGGTAGAGCACCGCTAACTGTGCCTCAGGCGTCCTTATGTCACATTTGCATATTTTCCTCTAGACGATAGCGGTTTCCAACAGCTCTGGCGTGCCTGTTCCCATAACAGCATTCACTCACAATGATTTGACGCGCACACAGCGTTCGCTGCGGTGTCTGCGGACATCTGAAAAAACGGGAGATGCAGTTCCGCGATCTCCGCTCGTAGCACTATCGTTGCTTGCAGGAGCGTCTGATGCTATTATTACACGTGTTTTGTATAAAGGTCCAAAACAGTTCACGCTCCATTCCACGAAGAGAAATTTGCGACAGCCATGCTGGTCTATAAAAGCTCCCCTCCTCCCCTCTCCTGCACATATTATGCGCTCATTCCTAGCCCCATGTGACCACATAAGATCCGTTGCTATAACGCAAGAGCTGTTTGTTGGAGCTAAAACGGACGACGAACGAGCAATAAACCCAAGAGGAAGGCTCTCATTCAAGTTGCACCGCAAAACATTTCGGCGTCTTACAAAAACACTCACAGCTGGAGTTCTCAACAGAAATAGCTCTAATGTTCATATGTCAGAGGACATAAGTGGACGTATACACGTTTCGAGGGCTCATGAAATATGTCGCTTTTGGAGCTTTGCTGAAATGCATTAAGTTAGACGCGCGATAAAGATTGTGGTTTCTGAGAGAAGCATGTAATTGCATGGCTCATCTTCCAAGCACATCATAGCCAATGTGAAAAATCATCATCAGCATAACGTGGTTCGTAACTTTAGTGAAGTGAGAAAAAACGAAGCAGTAGCTTGCCTTTTGTTTCTGCGTTCTCCACTGGCACTGAAGCTACCAAGTGTGCCCACGTTGATAGGAACGCCACTACGGCGAGATTTGTGGCCGCCATAACTTCTAATAAGAATATGGACGAAAAATAAACGAAAGTAAAGTATGAACACGCAGAAGAACTGCAGAAGTGCGGCTACATGCATGTCTTACTTTTACGGGTTAAAATGTCATAGCGCTGTTGAGTTTCCGTGAAGATAACCTTTTGTAGGGCAGCGGGACACATGTGTCCCACTTACTTCAAATGTCAGAAAATAGAGAACGGTGCACATACGTATCCTATTTTTGCAGGCTAAACACAACTGAACTATCAAGCAAACCATTCAATGTGTTCTTATTTTTCGCTAATAAGTCTCCTAGGCGTTCTGTCTTTTTAGAACCGCGGGTGCACAGTTCGGCGAGCCGCATCTTGTCACGGAAAAACTTTTCGAAAAATTATAGATCTTTTGAGCTTTTTTTGTCAGTAAACTGCCTCACAACAATTCTTGAAGAAATTTTATATTCTAATGCAGATTGTCTTCCACAACAACAGTGCATCGCTTCATGCCCAATATTCTGAACGAAAGCAGTTTTGAACGGAAAAATGGTTATGAGTTTTTTTTCTTTCATATATTCTAAGATCTCACTATGACAGCCAACATGTCCGTAGATATCCCGTCGGCAGGATTTAATTCTTTTGCTATGCAAGTTTTTCTATTGTCAAAAGCGTTCTCCGTTGGTTTTATAAGGCAGCCTTAATTGCTCGATGCGAAGAATGGAAACAACATAAAGGAAAGTGTTTCCTTCATATCGGAAGAATGAAGCAGTAGGTTCAGAATCCCTACACCAGTACTACGCAGTTTTTTACATTAAAAATTTTTTCCCGAGAATGCTGGACATGTTTCTACAGAACCATTGGTCAAAACGGCTTGAAAGTGAAGTCGTTCGATTACTATATTCAATCGGAATGAAATTTTATCATTTGCATGGTTGTTAGCATTGCATAGAGGTTGCGGTTTACAAAGGGCTAACGATGCCTTTTCGTTCCCCGGAACGCGCGGGCTACTGTAACGCCAATTTATAAATATATCTATACATTGAAATGATATTCGTCCACAAGGGGAGCTGTGGATGTAATTCACTCAAAGCCAAGTAGCTGGGATCGCAAAGGACACCCAGAGCAAGCGCAAGTAGGCATGGCTACACGGCGGCACTTCATCGTTCTCATCTTCATCTTCCTGGACAACTCAAACATCTACATCCATACATCTGGTCTGGCGGTCTTTCCTTTATACCCGCTCTGCGTTCAACCCGAAATGATGGACCATTTTATGTTGTCCTCACGCTGCTTCTCCATTACGTCACAACAGCTCGGTATAAGTTTGTCTGCTGGGGTATATCCTTCTCTTGGTTCGTCTGCCATAAGGCTCAGCAACTCGAACGCGCTCTCTGCCATGCAATGTTTCCTTTCAGATATGAATAGGCTGTCATTCTAAAATCCTCCCGAATTCCTTCTTCTGGCTACTCATGCTCAAAATTCGTCTGTATTCGAAACATTCTACACATTGTACGTGTAGCCTCATTCCCATTTTCAGTCACCTATCTCACAGCTTCAGCTTCGTGCTTAATTTTAATAACCCAATCAGCATTCCTTTATTCTTAGTATTTATTTCCTTATTTGATAAACTTTCTCCAGCATCTGTCAGTCGCCGCCTGTGTCTTGGACAATCCCCCGCAGTGAATACGCGCCATTAACTCCTTGAGGAGAACAACAACAACTATACGAGACGCATCCGTCATGGTTCGCTTACGGGCTTAGGGAATGAAGAGGAGCCACCCTTGGCGACCTAATGGGGACGGAATAACCAGCGGGTTGTAGTAGGTAGGCCCTGAGGGGACGCCCGCTAGATGATGGGATAAGACCCACGATATTCTCTGTAGAATTTCGACGGCAATTCCGCTGCTGAGGATGGGGGGATTCAGAGCCAGAATAGTAACCCAGTAGAGTAACGTGTAGCGTCTGGGTTTTGTCGTGGCGATGCTTTGGCGACCTTCGGATTCTGAGCTAAAAGGACGGGCCAGCTGACGACATTCTTTGGAATGTAAAAGAGTAGTTACATTCAGCTTTGGATAGCGCCCGACTCGCATTCGCAACTACGTATTCTTCAAAAACGTGTTTCTGAGGCCGACGCCACTACCATCCGTATATACCTCGGTGGGTACTGTGTGGTCATAGTGCCGGAGTATTGGCCCACAATCAAAAGGCGACGTGGTCAGCGAACGCCTCTTCGCATTCGGCACACCAAGCAGACAGATAAGTTGTGCTCCCAATTAGCTTCGTCAGGGGCGCAGTGATCCACGTGAAATTGCGGACAAAGCGCTGAAAATGGCAAGACGGAGCTGCGAAGTTTCCAAGTTGCTTGATCGAAGTCGGTTTTGGAAACCACATAACAGTATCGAGCTTGACCGTGCAACGGAAATGGCTTCACTTATAGGCAGTGTGGGCCAAGGGTTTCAGCTGCCTGGATCCGCAGTGGCACTTCTTCGATCCAGCTGCACGCCGGCGTCCGTAAGTCAAGCCGAAAATTGTTGTAGGTGCGTGAGTTGGGTTCAGAAATCGCCGGAAAAAGACTTCGATGCCGTCTAGGTAGCAGAGACACGTGTGCCATTTGAGCTTGCGTAAGATGTTTTACATTATCCATTCGAAAGTGGATGACGCTTTTCACTGGCCGAACGGTATTACAGTAAACCAAGAAAGACCATCGGCTGTTACTGATGTGGTCTTCTCTTGTTCAGAGGCGTCCATCCGAACCTGCCAGCAGCCAGAACTTAAGTCAAAGGACACGAAGTACTCTGTGAGATGGTGACAATCAAGAGTGTCATTGGTACGGGGTTCAGGTTGATTGGCCCTATGCGTAACATTGGTGAGGCAGTGATAATCGACACATAGTCTGATAAAACAATCTTCTTTCCAGTGCCAGCGGAGAACACCAACAGCTCTGAGGGCGACGTACGATGCCACGGTGCAAAATGTTCTCAACTTGCTCACTAATCACGGAGCCGAGAAGATACGGCCCCTGTCGAAAAGGCGCAAGAGAAGTGGTCTCTGTGCGACGGGGGACAGTTGACGTGTGACCTACAGGCATCTGCACAGTTGCACACGGTGGGTAGGTGGAAGATTGTCGTCGGGCAACGGATTAGGCGCAGAATCTGTATGCTGAGCGTTCACTGAGGGATTGTAGGTAGTTTCGCGAACATCGGGGTTGGCGAGCAAGTAAGCAGGTTGAATGGGGTTGAGCAACCAACCACGCAGAAGGGTAAGTGGATACGGGGACGGATGGTAAATCAGCATCTTCGCAGGACTTCTATGGATATCGGACAGCCGACGAGAGCGGCAGGTTCTTGCTGCTCACAAAGGAAGCAGACGACGTCAATAAAACGGTGACTGCTGAAGTGGCAGGATGCGAGAGAGAAACAAGCTTTCAAGCTTCCGTTGGAACTTCGGCTTCCTCATCGACGGTGAGCTGAGCATCCAGGAATGGGTTTCATCTGCAAGTCCCTCACACGGCGCAGAGAAATCCACCTCAGGGCGGGCGCAATCAGTCACGCATTAAGTTGCGACAAGAGTTCCAACTCCAGAGGCACGTCATGGGAACAGAACGACAGAACCGAGAACTGAACTGTATTTAAAATGCCCTCAAATGACGGCCCGCGCAGCGCATGCAGTCACAGGCGCAGTTTGGTCTTCACTGCCAGTGCGGAGCGAGTGACCGGTAAATCACTTTGCTTAAAGAGCTGCATACTTTAATGAATCACGGAAAACGCGGCAGGCATGTCGACAAGCGCGTATATTGGCAGTCCTTCCGCGGTGTCTTGTATAACGTTGTGGTGGGAAAGATGACGTTTTGAACTTCGTGCCTACGGAACTGCGGAACTTGGTCTTACTCGTCTACAGAGATAGGAAACGGCGTATGGGTGACACCGAGAAGCAGAGAGGGAGACAAGAACGACATGTGGCATGCGGACGCTTGTTGGTTGCCGAATCATTACGAGGCGAGGATGACCAAGGTGAGAGCAAGAGATGGCTCACCCTTATGAAGGATGGTCCGCAGTCAGAAATCGTGGGAAGAATTAACGAAGATAATCGTACGAGTTGCTACAATCTTATTTTGCAAGTTTTCCCTGTCACGCACACGCACTCTTACAAGCACACATGCATACACAGACACATACACACGCACACTCGCACACGCACGCACACACACACACACACACTCACAGACACGTTGACACTCATCTTCACTCACTGACACTCTCACTCGCACACGCACGCACACAGGGCGCATGCTGTGCACTTTCAGCGGTGATTAAAGCACCCCGGATTCCCGAAACTAATCCGGCACCCCTTCCACTACGGCGTCCCTAATTTCCCTCAAGCTGTTTTGCGCCGTTGCACCACACAAAAGAATGCAGCCGGGTCGGCCGACTCTTTTAACATGGTAGCGGTTAAAAGGCAACACCTTAACCAATCGCTGATGACTTTGAAGTATAAAGTTATGAAAGGCGTGCTCTCGAAAACTAAGCATTCACACATACCTGCTGCGCAAGGAAAACATTCACATTAGAAAGACGCACCCACCGACGAACGCTGCACTCACGGCTGGTTTTCTGGAATAAGACACGCTGAATGCAAAGCCCACGCCTCCAATGAAGCGCACAGAACACACTGAGAAAGGCACGTGGCAAAGGCAGACTTATACCAGACCGTAAGAACTATCTTGCGGCTGTAACAAGGTCGAATGACAGATATGTACAAGAGAATGGAAGCATTTCTTACGCATTCATTTCTCCGAAATCACTACCGAAGTAAATGCGCGGGTGACGTACATCGTAATTTGACCTTTTCTCTGCTGAAAGATGTTCCTCATGGTTCACGTCGGCCTTTCGCTTGTGCCTTTGTTTCGATATTATGTTCCCTCAAGGGCGGCACAGTGTTTATGTCCAACATGAAAGCAAGAAAAGCAGCCAAAGAGCTCATCAATAATACAATAGAATCAAAGAATGAAGAATGAAAAAAAAAGCGTACATGCGCAAACGTAAGGCATTCCCAAAGAAGACGTGAACAGATGGTAGCGGACACGCAAGCTGTGCATTAAGGGTATGGCGTGAAAGCGTTAAAGGGTGAATGTGAATAAATGCGGAATTAGTCATTCTCTGCTTTACACTCATAGATCCCTGGGAGTTCTCATACCCCTCCTGGCACAGTGCTGCAGCGGTTAGGCGATATGCCACTGCCCCGCGATGACAGGTGCTTTCACCTGCGGGACTTGTGCGACCAGATTGCTCTTCCCGGGCAACCTCCCGCGACCAGTCATTATAATTTAACTGATTCTGCTCACAATCTGGTGGACAGACTGCGATGACGCCTGAAGGTCAGGTGACTATGACAACTGCTACGGAGTCTTGAGCTGAAATTATTCTTGTTTCAATCAATGATAACTTGACTATCTTGTTTTATAAGCTTACTTTCTGTGTTTGGAGAAGAGCGGAACGGACGGTGTGCATTCATTCTAGTTGGATTGCCTCGTGTTTTCATCTAATCTGTGTGATTCAGTTGATTTCAGTTGTGTTCTGATTCGCTTGAAAATCGCTATACCTGTAATAAAATCAGATACAGCTCAAGAACGAAGTGACGAATGCCTCAAGTTTAGGAGGCTCTGTTGCCAAAGGGGCCGACCAGTTCTCGCGACGTCGCCGTTAAGGCGAAATTCCAGTGGCCCGTGTACTATGCGATGTCAGTGCACGTTAAAGATGGTCGAAATTTCCGGAGCCCTTCACTACGGCGTCCCTCATTGCGTGAGTTGCTTTGGGACGTTAAACCCCAATAAACCAAACCTAATCTCCTTGAACCTGCTAGCATAAAATCGCAGAAACTCGCTGTTTGCAGGTGATTAACCACAGATTTACGGTTTAACCCCAACGTAACGATAATCGATCGACGCCTTTGGCTGGACGGCCTCCCATGAGGGGAAACTGGAGCTTCGGTCTTGAGTTGTATCCGACTGTAGAGAAGGTCGGCCGCTGTCACAGTGTTGGACGTTGAATCTACTCTGACGCCACAGCGTCGTGACGAAGTCCGTCTGTCACTTGGCCGCTTGTTACCATTCATGGCAGAGAAAAGCGCCAATGGGCGATAGGATCCTGACGTGCAACCCCGCGATGGCGAGATGATGAGACACGGACTCAAGGATCCTCATAAAAAGGTCCAGTTCGTAGGTTCCACGGTGCCGGACAGACTTTAACTATATTTTATCGGCACTTGGACATCTCGCTAATTGCTCCAAATGGTGTGGTGGTTCCCCAGCCCCCGAAAACAAGCGAGTTTTTGTAAAGCCAGGCACGCAGTTTCAATGAGGCACGAGAAACGTTCTTTATCGGGAAGGGTGCTGATGAGTGGGGAAACACGCCACCTCTGGAACAAAGAAAGAGATAGATCATCCCGGACATGGCACGCCGGCGGTATTTCGATTCATCTCTGTCTAGGTTATCCCTTAGGGAAAAAGTGGTTGTGCTGAAAATGCATTTCAAACATATTGTATTAATTTAATATTTATTTCGCATTTTTTTTGTCCCCATGCTTTAACTGCAATACGAATGCTTTCTAAGGATACTAGGAATAATATTTTGAACGTTTTTAAAAATAAGTGAAAAGTAATTCTTGCCTACTTAGAATATTTATAATATATTATATATATATATATATATATATATATATATATATATACTAAAATATACATTAAATACATTATATTACATTAAAAATAGACTAGAAATACACATTAAATACTTTAAAGGTACATTTACTGGGGCTCCACAGAATGAGACGGGTCAATGCTTCCCCTGCAGAACAAATTGTACACGCGTAGTAATCACCAATCAAGAGGAGTATGAGATTATAAAGCCACGTAACCGAATGGGAATGGGAAATATACCTACACAATGCATGACAAAAATCTCACAGCAAACAAGAAATGCTCCGACAAGTACTATACTTGGCTTGCTTATACTATATAGCCACCGAGAGCAACGCACTATATTGCTCGATGAGGCGTTATTTGCGGAAAGACTGTGGGCTCCCAATTGTGGGCTCCCTACTTGTCGCGTTCAAATCTGGGGGGAATCTAGAACATAACTGCTCCTTGAAACTTGCGTCAGGCATAGGTCAGAAGTCGAACTGTGAACCAACAGATAGACGGGTGTCTAAGGGAGCCGGTCGGCCTTGCCAGTCGGGGCCCTTTTCGCTGGCATATTCGGGCCTGGAAGTATCCAAGGCGCCCTTGCCGGTATAATGCTACCACGTTCTCCACACGTACTGTAAATAAGTGGTGATTACCTTCCTGCTAAAAGTTACCATAAACGAAAGGACGACAGGAAAGGGAGAGTTTTCACTGTCCCCAGAAATGTCATTTCGAGCCCTAGATTGTTCCACGGTATATTGAAGTGTAATGCAAATATATTTACGCGGACTATTCATGTGTTAGAATTTAAGTGTACTTCAGACGGATTAATTGCGTATTTACGAAAGTATGCTTTAATTACATTGCCAATTAACACCAAAATGCGATTTCCCAAAAATCGATTTCTAGCATTAGATTGTTCAACGGCAGCTCTAAGTGTGCTGCAAATATGCTAATGTGGACTGCCAATTTGCTAGAATTTAAGTATTCTTTGGACGTATTAATTGCGTATTTACGGAAGTACGCTTCAAATAAAAGTGACATTCGAGCGAAATGGTAGAGCATGTTGGAAAATTTCCAGCGCACACAGGATCGCGCTTGTGGTGTTTTCTTCTTTGGCCCTGCCCTGTGTGCGCTGGAAATTTTCCAACACTTCAAATACATTGACAAAATGCAAGTGCCATTTCCCGAAACGCGATTTCGAGCCCTCGACTGTTCAACGGCAGCTAGAAGGGTGCTGCAAAAACGTTTAAAAGGACTGCCCGTTTGTCAAAATTGAAGTATACTTCGAATGAATGAGTTTCATATTTACGAAAGTACACTTTTCGCTGCTCGACCGGTTGCCTCCTGAGCTCTGTAATTTCACTAGGTCTTGTCTATTTTCAGCTGCGGCCGGCGGTCCCGGCTGTTCCTGCGGCCACCGCTGCTGGTTCCTGCGGCCAGTAGGCGGTTTTTCAGCCGTTTCTGCAGCTTGGGATTGTCCACCCATTGCTCTGCTGTAGTTGGCCGCGGCGCCTGCCCTCACCGGAAAAACACTCGGTTTGCCCGGCCTGCGACGCTGGGAGACTCAGGTGGGCTGTTTCAGCGCCCTCCCGCGCCCTTTTCTGGGGCGCTGGCCTTTTTTGGCCGCGTTTTTCATGACGTTCGGTCTCTGGGCCTCGCGCTAAGGCTTAGCCCCAGCAAAGCGTAGGGCTGGCTCGTCCCCCCCTGAGTCTCCGGTCTACGCAATTCTCCACCGTTTTTTTTTTTTTTTTCGAAAGAGGGCACTCCTAGTGTCGATGGAAACTGCATGAACAGGCCTGGGGTGCGGCCTCATCTCGGTGAATAGAACCGACAACGCACTTCCTCACCAGAGCAGGATTTCGCCACCCTGGTGTAGTACTTGGCCGCAACCTACTATGAGCAACACCGATTAACCCTCGGCCCTCAGTCCCCAGTGGCTGCGGAAAAGCTGATCGGGGCGGCGGTCAGACCTGTGACGCAGTGGAGGGTAAAAAGAATCATTGGCTACGGACAGGCCGCCATTGGAAACTGAACCTAGCAACGTTCAACGCAAGAACCTTATTCAGTGAGGCGAGTTTACCAGAGCTGTTGGGGAAATTAGCGGGTATTAATTGGGATTTCACAGGGTTTAGTGAGGCTATGGGGACAGATGAGGGGTGTACAGTACTTAAGGGCGGGCACGTACTGTGCTATCGTGCATTAGCAGACAGACGAGAACTAGGCGTGGGATTTCCCATCCATCAAGATATTGCTGGCAACATAGAGGAGTTTAATAGTACTAACGAGAGGGTGGCAGCTATCGCAGTTAGGTTTTATAAGAAATATAAGCTGAAGGTGGTGCAGGCCTACGGGCCTACATCAAGCCATGATGACCAGATTGTTGATACCTTCTATGAAGACTTGGAATCGGCGATGACCAAAGTGAAATCACAGTACACTGTGCTAATGGGCGACTTCAATGCGAAGGTAGGCAAGGAGCAAGCTGGAGACCAGTCGGTAGGTGACTACGGCATAGGTTCTAGGAATAGCAGGGGAGAGTTACTAGTAGAGTTCGCAGATAGAAATAATTTATGAATCATGAATACCTTCTTCCGCAAACGAGCCAACAGGAATTGGCCGTGGAAGAGCCCAATTGTGCGACTAAAAATGAAATAACTTAATACTGTGCTCTCACCCTGGCATCGTAGAGGATGTGGAGGTCCTCGGTAAGGTCCGTTGTAGCGATCACAGAATGGTAGGGTCTCGTACTAGCTTGGATTTGAAAAGGGAACGGAGGAAATTAGTGAAGCAGAAGTTAATTAACGAGCTAGCAAAAAGGGGGAAAGTACAGGAATTCAGGATTTTGCTGCAGAACAGATTTTCCGCTTTAACTGAAGGTGACGACCGTAATGTTGAAACGAAAACCAGAAACGAAAACGTGTTTGCATCCCCTATGTGAGAGGCGTGAGCGAGACGCTGGCTCGCATTCTCGGAAATGAAGGGGTGCTGGCAACGCACAAACCGACCAGCACTATCGGTCGCCTTCTACCCCCGCCCAAAAAACCGGCAGCCAAGAGAAAAGGCCCAGCGCGTCGTATACAAAATTCCGTGTTCCGTCTGCCCGGCGTCGTAAATAGGGGAAACGAAGAACTTCGCGGAAAGGATGAGCCAACACAGAGCGGACGTCCGTCACATGAATCGTCAACGCAGCGCCGTGGCCGAACACTGTGAAGGGTGTGACCACCCAAATGATTTCGACAGCACCATTGTATTGGAAATGGAAGCTAACCCACGCAGGAGGCTTCTACTCGAGTCGTGGCACATTCAGCAAACGCGAGAGAATGTTAATCGTTCCCTGGGGACTCTCCCCTCATCCTACGTCCATGGGCTGCGGCCATTGACCCGGAGGTCCTCCACGCAGGGGCTTAAGGCGCGGTTATACTCCGACGTAGCGCGCGCGCGCGTGCGCGCGCGGCACGGCGACGTCACGTCGGCGAAACGCGACCCTCTATACTCCAGCGGCGCCCGATCGCCGGCGTGTTCGGCGGCTTCCGGTGCGGTCTGGCGGCGCCCGGCGCGGAATGCAACCGGCTGCATTTCGCGCGGGCCGCGCCGAGAGCGCGCCGAAGCCGCCCACCCAGAATGCACCGCGCGCGCCTCCCACGCCACTCCTCCGCTCTACCCCCTTCGCCACTGTTTTCTTTTGAATGAACAATCGTCTCAAAGATATGATTACGGAGTGAGTCGTAGAAGTAGGCGGTAGGATGGTTCGACAGGATACCGGGAAGCTATCTCAGAAAACTAATGATTAGGAAACGGCAAAGCACGAGGACGTCTAACTCCATAGACAGAATAGAACTCCTAGAGCTGTCGAAGTTTAACATGGAGAAAATCGAGCATGCCCTAAAGAGCGGAGGTAGCCTAAAAGCAGTGAAGCGAAAACTAGGCATAGGTAAGAACCAGATGTATGCGATAAGAGACAAAGAGGGCAATGTCATTAGCAATAGGGATAAGATAGTTTATTTATTTATTTATTAAAGTAGCCGAAGAGTTTTACATAAATCTATACTGTAGCGATTCCAATGAGAATGTTATTTAGAGAGGCAGTAGAGCACAGGAATGGGGCATCCCGATAGTAACGATGGAGGAAGTAAAGAAAGCCTTAGGATCAATGCAAAATGGAAAGCAGCTGGTGAGGATAAGATAACAACAGATTTGTTGAACGATGGAGGAGTGATTGTGGTCGAAAAACTAGCCACCCTGTATACGCAATGCCTTGTGACCTCGAGCGTACCTAGAGCTTGGAAAAACGCTAACATTATCTTAATTCATAAGAAAGGAGACGTCTAGGACTTGAAGAATTACAGACTGGTCAGCTTATTGTCTCTTGCCTACAAGGTGTTTGCTAAGGTCATCGCTAATAGGGTCAGGACAACCTTAGACTTCAATCAACCAAATGATCAGGCAGGCTTTCGTAAAGATTTGGTTTATGGGGTTTAACGTCCCAAAGCGACTAAGGCTATGAGAGACGCCGTAGTGGAGGGCTCCGGAAATTTCGACCTTCTGGGGTTCTTTAACATGCACTGACATCGCACAGTACACCGGCCTCTAGAATTTCTACCCCTAAGAAATTCAACCGCCGCGGCCGGGATCGAACCCGCGTCTTTCGGGTCAGCAGCCGAGCACCATAACCACTGAGCCACCGCGGCGGCTCTTTCGTAAAGGATACTCGACAATAGACCATAATCACGCTATCAATCAGGTGATAGAGAAATGCGCAGAATATAATCAGCCCCTGTATATAGCGTTCATTGATTACGAGGAAGCATTCGACTCAGTAGAAACCTCAGCAGTTATGCAGGTATTGCGGAATCAGGCTGTATAAGAGTGTTATGTGAAAATATTGGAAGATATTTATAATGACTGCACAGCTACCATAATTCCCCATATAGTAAGCAATAAAATTCCAATAAGGAAAGGTGTCCGGCAGGGAGACACGATCTCGCCAATGCTATTCCCCGCCTGTTTACAAGAGGTGTTCCGAGGCGTGGATTGGGAACAGCTGGGGATAAGAGTTAATGGAGAATACCGAAGTAATCTGCGATTCGCTGATAACATTGTCTTGATAAGTCACTCAAGACATGAACTGCAAAGCATGATCAATGAGTTAGACAGGCAGAGCAGAACGGTGGGGCTAAAAAATAACATGCAGAAAACCAAAGTAATGTCCAACAGTTTAGCAAAGGAACAGCAATTCACAATGCAGGTGCTGGAAGCGGTAAGGGAATATGTCTACTTAAGGCAGGTAGTGAGAAGAGCAAGCTGACAGCTGATCCGGGTCATGAGAGGGAAATAACTAGAAGAATAAGATGGAGTGGAGTGCATATGGCAAGTTCTCTCAGATCATGAATGGCAGTTCACCAATATCGCTCAAGAGAAAAGTATACAACAGGTGTATCTTACCGGTACTAACCTATGGGGCAGAAACGTGGAGGCTAACAAAGAGGGTTCAGCTTATGTTGAGGACAACGCAGCGAGCTATGGAAAGAAAAATGATAGGGGTAACGTTAAGAAACCGGAAGCGGGTGGAGTGGGTGAGAGAACAACCGCGGGTTAATGACATCGTAGTTAAAATAAAGAGGAAGAAGTGGGCTTGGGCAGTGCATGTAATGCGAAGGCATGATAACCGCTAGTCCTTAAGGGTGTAGCGTGCACAGTGGTCCAGCAGCCGAAGACGACGACTGTCCCAATACGCCTGCCAAGCACGCGCTGACTGGATTTTCATGGCTGCTTAACTGCAAGGCCGGCGCAGCGCTGTTCCATCTCAGCCTGGCTGAGCGCGTACAGCCGAATATATTTGTGGAGACCCGACGATGACTGGTGCCCACTATTCGTGACCACAAAATCCACGTGCTTGGCAGGCGTATTGGGGCAGTCGTCGTCTTCGGCTCCTGGACCACGGTGCACGCTACAAGGGTAAGGGAGTGGATTCCAAGGGAAGGCAAGCGTAGCAGGGGTCGGCAGAAAGTTAGGTGGGCGGATGAGATTAAGAAATTTGCGTGAATACGGTGCCCGCAATTGGCGAAGGACAGGGTTAACTGGAGAGACATGGCAAAGGCCTCTGCCCTGCAGTGGGCAGAGTCAGGCTTATAATGATGATGATGGCTTAAAAAAACTAACAAAACTAATGTTTAATAATTAATATTTTAACTACCGAAATTAGGTGTTTAATTTCAATTAGAGATTTAAAGGCTGTTTTTTTCTAATAGCCACATCAGTTTTTAGAATTTCGAAAACGTGATTACCCTCGCCGCTGTGGCTCGACGAGATTTGGCTCCAACGTCAGAAAATACATGCACTTCAGAAAGCATGCAGACACAGCAACCTTTCCAGTGGACGTAACAAGTCGGAAATGGCAAACTTTGTGGACCCATGGCACGGAGGCCGTTTTCGATATTCAGAAAACATATATAGGTATCGCTAACGATGGGTTACAAATCTCTAATTGCAACTATGCGCTTAAATCTACTAGTTAAAAAGTTCATTGTTAAAAATGAGTTAACAGCTTACCACTTAAGAAGATTCACCAGTGTTCTGGTGTCCACCAACACTCGTAATACTATGCCGCAGAAGCCATATTTTTACTCCAAAATGTCTATTTTTGCAAATTTCTGAAAATGTTCGCTAAAACACCGGGTATGATCAAGTTTCCGATACGTGACAATGTAATGAGAGTTTAATTAAATACTAAGCTGAAGCTGAACTTTGCCTGTATTCACTGATTACCGGAATCTAACGACTAAAACACTACCTTCACAGAAAACGAAGCATTTATAAGTTTGAAAAGGAGAAATAAAGATTAAAGATGGGTGTCGGCATCACCGACCAATTTTGCTAGTAAACTTCGGTGCTACGACCTGCGAAAGTGATTGTGAATTGAATTTACAAGAGCTGAGTGATGAAAAACTAGAAAGATGGGTAAGCGACCTTTTTTATATTATGAGACACTAACTAGAAAGATGGGTAACCAACTATTTATTATGTTATGACACACTAACTAGAAATATCGGTAAGCAAATATTTAATGTCATCAGGCACTAACTAGAAATATCTGGAAGGAAAAATTTAATGTGTTATGACACACTAACTAGAAATATCTGGAAGCAACTATTTAATATGTTATCCTTTCAGTTCGGTGCTTACCGTGCTGTTTGCGCGCATTAGAATGGTTCGACGAGCAGTTCTTGCCCAGCGTTGCCCCATTTATTGTTGTGGCGACTTTGTTAAAAGGAGGAAAGTTAGGCCGGCGCTTCAGGTTTCTGAGATGCTGTTTGTGGAGGTCGCAGAAACATCGCTGGCGTTATGAAAGAATCTTTTAGAGGCGACGTGTCGCGAATCTCATCGCTCAGAAAGTATAGTTCGTGTTTTCGGAGAAGACTGCCTATTTTAAACAATACAATATTAATCTTTGCCACGTGGTCCACAAACTTCGAATGAAAGGCTCGTGCCAGGCCAGATGAAGCCGTTAACAACTGGATCTGTAGGCGGGATCTGTGGATGCTTGGATTCTCCTGTAACATTTCTGACGTTCAGAGAGTGCAGTTGTTAAGGAGGTAAGTATACAGCGTGATTTATACCCCTGTCACACGGTCGACTCAGAACTCCCTTGAACTTCCTTGGCCTAACGGAGTGTGAGGGAGTTTCACCTCGAAGGAGTTATCTCCGTGTCACACGGCTTGTAACGAGATTCTCAGACGATCCGCCAGGGGCACATTAGGCGCTGTTTATTTAGTGCAAACACATAAAAGAATAACGTTAAAAACAACTGAAATGTTATCAATCCTTCATTTTTCTTCCCAAAGTGCAACGACGGGAAGCGGGAGAAAATGCGAGCGCGGAGAGCGGCAGCGACATGATGGCGTGGAGCGCGAGGCTCAGGGCGCTCGGGGCCGAGCCACGCCGGGCCGGTCTGCCAGCTTTGATGCCGGCCGCCGTCGACTGAAAACGCGATAGTATTGTTTGTTCACGTTCATAGAAAGCCCCGGGATAGATGCATGTCAAAAATGCATCATTTCTGACGATCGTTGGCCAATATTGAGTTGCTCGTAAAAGTGATGACGGCGATACAAGCAAATTCCATCCCACAGCTGCTTCGGTGCTGCTGCTACTTGGTGCGGTTCGCCTGCCGTCTGTTAGCCCGGTTTCTGAAGGCGTCGTGTAAATCGAACATATCTTTTATTATGGGACGAGTTCGCAGTAAAGCGATGTGAATAGTAGGCTTTTTATTATAGCACAGCCGACTTCCAAAGCGCCGCCAGCTTCGGCTTCGATGCGAAGCCTGCTAGGCCTAGTGACGACTAGGGCAGCCTATGACCAGCGCGCAGTTCGTCGGCCGGCGTTGCCGTAGGCGGTGTCGTTGCCAAAAGATCTCTTTTGCATAAGCATATTGCCGTTCCTCGAATCTAGGAAGCATCCTCTGTGGTATCATGACTGTTTTGTATTTTCTTGTGCGAACGTAAAGTACGCCGAGCATGCCGGCCGGCCGGCGAGCCTGGATCCCGTCTACCGGCGTCATAAAAACGAGCTATAGTGTGTTCTTGACATAAATAATAAACCCTGGGAAAAGAAATGCAAAAAATGTGTCATTTTTAGAGCGCAGCTCTTTGGCGTCCGTTCCTGGGTTTCGCGTCGTCGTCGGCGTTGTCGTCGGCCTCGTAACCAGCTCCGCCCCCCTTTCATCCCCCCAGCGCTAGCAGCGACCGACTGATACCGCTGGATGCCGCTGACGCCGCTAGAGAGTCAAGATAACGTGACTGCATAGAACACCGTCGCCGCCATGCAGAAAGAGGAGGAAAGGGTCCCCCCCCCTGTTCTTGTGTGGCGGATAGGGTGCTCTTCAGTTGCCGACGCGCCGGTTATTTCACGTAGGCCCCGGCACGTCGACGAATACGTGACCACCTTCCCACGGCTAGACCTGGTTCTTAGCGCTGCGGAAGCAAGGGTATCATATTGTTTGTGCCGGCATCGGCGGCGTTGTCCCTGAAACCAACTCCGCAGCTGGGGTTGACTCACTATCGGCTTCAGCGGCATCAGGCAGTCGCTGCTATCTCTTCCCTCCTCCCTTTATCGTGTTGTCCGCTTGCTGCGCGCGCTTCTGCCCCCAACGTTTGCCGCTGGGTGTACACGCCGCCCCCCTCCCCCCTCTTCCTGCGAAAAATAAAAAAAAATTCTGTGATAGCGCATACATGTGTTGCTCGATTTCTTTGCCTCAATCTATCAAAAAGGTGAAACAGCTTATTTGCTGCGCTCAAATTTCGCATTAGGAAGTAACGTAATCGTCGGTAATTTTTTAGTATCGCCGACCAATACTCAGCTGCTGGTAAAGGTAACGACTGCGATACGAGCAAACTTCTTGCCACAACCGCCTCGCAGCTGCCGCTAGCCCGACGTTAGGGTCCGGCTCACCTGGCGCCTGCTCGCTTCGCTGCTGAAGGCATCGCAGAAATTGACCATACTATTACTTTATTGTGAGATGATGATGTTGAAAGTAAAGCCATGTGCAGAGTAGGCCGTTTATTATAGCTCAGGCGACTTCCGAAGCGCCGGCCGCTGCGGCTTCGATGCGAAAAAGGCTATAGGCCTAGCGACGACCACGGCATCCAGGCAGTAGCAGAGCTCGTCGCCCAGAGCGCTCGCGAGCGGTGCCGTTGCCGAAAGCTCGCAACATAAGCAGGCATGCTCTGTCGCTGCTCGAGCAGACTTTCTGCTAGCAAGGCGATCTTGTCTTTTCTTGCGAGATTTGTACACCGTCCCATGGATGGATGGATGGATGGATGGATGGATGGATGGATGGATGGATGGATGGATGGATGGATGGATGGATGGATGGATGGATGGATGGATGGATGGATGGATGGATGGATGGATGGATGGATGGATGGATGGATGGATGGATGGATGGATGGATGGATGGATGGATGGATGGATGGATGGATGGATGGATGGATGGATGGATGGATGGATGGATGGATGGATGGATGGATGGATGGATGGATGGATGGATGGATGGATGGATGGATGGATGGATGGATGGATGGATGGATGGATGGATGGATGGATGGATGGATGGATGGATGGATGGATGGATGGATGGATGGATGGATGGATGGATGGATGGATGGATGGATGGATGGATGGATGGATGGATGGATGGATGGATGGATGGATGGATGGATGGATGGATGGATGGATGGATGGATGGATGGATGGATGGATGGATGGATGGATGGATGGATGGATGGATGGATGGATGGATGGATGGATGGATGGATGGATGGATGGATGGATGGATGGATGGATGGATGGATGGATGGATGGATGGATGGATGGATGGATGGATGGATGGATGGATGGATGGATGGATGGATGGATGGATGGATGGATGGATGGATGGATGGATGGATGGATGGATGGATGGATGGATGGATGGATGGATGGATGGATGGATGGATGGATGGATGGATGGATGGATGGATGGATGGATGGATGGATGGATGGATGGATGGATGGATGGATGGATGGATGGATGGATGGATGGATGGATGGATGGATGGATGGATGGATGGATGGATGGATGGATGGATGGATGGATGGATGGATGGATGGATGGATGGATGGATGGATGGATGGATGGATGGATGGATGGATGGATGGATGGATGGATGGATGGATGGATGGATGGATGGATGGATGGATGGATGGATGGATGGATGGATGGATGGATGGATGGATGGATGGATGGATGGATGGATGGATGGATGGATGGATGGATGGATGGATGGATGGATGGATGGATGGATGGATGGATGGATGGATGGATGGATGGATGGATGGATGGATGGATGGATGGATGGATGGATGGATGGATGGATGGATGGATGGATGGATGGATGGATGGATGGATGGATGGATGGATGGATGGATGGATGGATGGATGGATGGATGGATGGATGGATGGATGGATGGATGGATGGATGGATGGATGGATGGATGGATGGATGGATGGATGGATGGATGGATGGATGGATGGATGGATGGATGGATGGATGGATGGATGGATGGATGGATGGATGGATGGATGGATGGATGGATGGATGGATGGATGGATGGATGGATGGATGGATGGATGGATGGATGGATGGATGGATGGATGGATGGATGGATGGATGGATGGATGGATGGATGGATGGATGGATGGATGGATGGATGGATGGATGGATGGATGGATGGATGGATGGATGGATGGATGGATGGATGGATGGATGGATGGATGGATGGATGGATGGATGGATGGATGGATGGATGGATGGACGGACGGACGGACGGACGGACGGACGGACGGACGGACGGACGGACGGACGGACGGACGGACGGACGGACGGACGGACGGACGGACGGACGGACGGACGGACGGACGGACGGACGGACGGACGGACGGACGGACGGACGGACGGACGGACGGACGGACGGACGGACGGACGGACGGACGGACGGACGGACGGACGGACGGACGGACGGACGGACGGACGGACGGACGGACGGACGGACGGACGGACGGACGGACGGACGGACGGACGGACGGACGGACGGACGGACGGACGGACGGACGGACGGACGGACGGACGGACGGACGGACGGACGGACGGACGGACGGACGGACGGACGGACGGACGGACGGACGGACGGACGGACGGACGGACGGACGGACGGACGGACGGACGGACGGACGGACGGACGGACGGACGGACGGACGGACGGACGGACGGACGGACGGACGGACGGACGGACGGACGGACGGACGGACGGACGGACGGACGGACGGACGGACGGACGGACGGACGGACGGACGGACGGACGGACGGACGGACGGACGGACGGACGGACGGACGGACGGACGGACGGACGGACGGACGGACGGACGGACGGACGGACGGACGGACGGACGGACGGACGGACGGACGGACGGACGGACGGACGGACGGACGGACGGACGGACGGACGGACGGACGGACGGACGGACGGACGGACGGACGGACGGACGGACGGACGGACGGACGGACGGACGGACGGACGGACGGACGGACGGACGGACGGACGGACGGACGGACGGACGGACGGACGGACGGACGGACGGACGGACGGACGGACGGACGGACGGACGGACGGACGGACGGACGGACGGACGGACGGACGGACGGACGGACGGACGGACGGACGGACGGACGGACGGACGGACGGACGGACGGACGGACGGACGGACGGACGGACGGACGGACGGACGGACGGACGGACGGACGGACGGACGGACGGACGGACGGACGGACGGACGGACGGACGGACGGACGGACGGACGGACGGACGGACGGACGGACGGACGGACGGACGGACGGACGGACGGACGGACGGACGGACGGACGGACGGACGGACGGACGGACGGACGGACGGACGGACGGACGGACGGACGGACGGACGGACGGACGGACGGACGGACGGACGGACGGACGGACGGACGGACGGACGGACGGACGGACGGACGGACGGACGGACGGACGGACGGACGGACGGACGGACGGACGGACGGACGGACGGACGGACGGACGGACGGACGGACGGACGGACGGACGGACGGACGGACGGACGGACGGACGGACGGACGGACGGACGGACGGACGGACGGACGGACGGACGGACGGACGGACGGACGGACGGACGGACGGACGGACGGACGGACGGACGGACGGACGGACGGACGGACGGACGGACGGACGGACGGACGGACGGACGGACGGACGGACGGGTGGATGGATGGATGGATGGACGGACGGACGGACGGACGGACGGACGGACGGACGGACGGGTGGATGGATGGATGGATGGATGGATGGATGGATGGATGGATGGATGGATGGATGGATGGATGGATGGATGGATGGATGGATGGATGGATGGATGGATGGATGGATGGATGGATGGATGGATGGATGGATGGATGGATGGATGGATGGATGGATGGATGGATGGATGGATGGATGGATGGATGGATGGATGGATGGATGGATGGATGGATGGATGGATGGATGGATGGATGGATGGATGGATGGATGGATGGATGGATGGATGGATGGATGGATGGATGGATGGATGGATGGATGGATGGATGGATGGATGGATGGATGGATGGATGGATGGATGGATGGATGGATGGATGGATGGATGGATGGATGGATGGATGGATGGATGGATGGATGGATGGATGGATGGATGGATGGATGGATGGATGGATGGATGGATGGATGGATGGATGGATGGATGGATGGATGGATGGATGGATGGATGGATGGATGGATGGATGGATGGATGGATGGATGGATGGATGGATGGATGGATGGATGGATGGATGGATGGATGGATGGATGGATGGATGGATGGATGGATGGATGGATGGATGGATGGATGGATGGATGGATGGATGGATGGATGGATGGATGGATGGATGGATGGATGGATGGATGGATGGATGGATGGATGGATGGATGGATGGATGGATGGATGGATGGATGGATGGATGGATGGATGGATGGATGGATGGATGGATGGATGGATGGATGGATGGATGGATGGATGGATGGATGGATGGATGGATGGATGGATGGATGGATGGATGGATGGATGGATGGATGGATGGATGGATGGATGGATGGATGGATGGATGGATGGATGGATGGATGGATGGATGGATGGATGGATGGATGGATGGATGGATGGATGGATGGATGGATGGATGGATGGATGGATGGATGGATGGATGGATGGATGGATGGATGGATGGATGGATGGATGGATGGATGGATGGATGGATGGATGGATGGATGGATGGATGGATGGATGGATGGATGGATGGATGGATGGATGGATGGATGGATGGATGGATGGATGGATGGATGGATGGATGGATGGATGGATGGATGGATGGATGGATGGATGGATGGATGGATGGATGGATGGATGGATGGATGGATGGATGGATGGATGGATGGATGGATGGATGGATGGATGGATGGATGGATGGATGGATGGATGGATGGATGGATGGATGGATGGATGGATGGATGGATGGATGGATGGATGGATGGATGGATGGATGGATGGATGGATGGATGGATGGATGGATGGATGGATGGATGGATGGATGGATGGATGGATGGATGGATGGATGGATGGATGGATGGATGGATGGATGGATGGATGGATGGATGGATGGATGGATGGATGGATGGATGGATGGATGGATGGATGGATGGATGGATGGATGGATGGATGGATGGATGGATGGATGGATGGATGGATGGATGGATGGATGGATGGATGGATGGATGGATGGATGGATGGATGGATGGATGGATGGATGGATGGATGGATGGATGGATGGATGGATGGATGGATGGATGGATGGATGGATGGATGGATGGATGGATGGATGGATGGATGGATGGATGGATGGATGGATGGATGGATGGATGGATGGATGGATGGATGGATGGATGGATGGATGGATGGATGGATGGATGGATGGATGGATGGATGGATGGATGGATGGATGGATGGATGGATGGATGGATGGATGGATGGATGGATGGATGGATGGATGGATGGATGGATGGATGGATGGATGGATGGATGGATGGATGGATGGATGGATGGATGGATGGATGGATGGATGGATGGATGGATGGATGGATGGATGGATGGATGGATGGATGGATGGATGGATGGATGGATGGATGGATGGATGGATGGATGGATGGATGGATGGATGGATGGATGGATGGATGGATGGATGGATGGATGGATGGATGGATGGATGGATGGATGGATGGATGGATGGATGGATGGATGGATGGATGGATGGATGGATGGATGGATGGATGGATGGATGGATGGATGGATGGATGGATGGATGGATGGATGGATGGATGGATGGATGGATGGATGGATGGATGGATGGATGGATGGATGGATGGATGGATGGATGGATGGATGGATGGATGGATGGATGGATGGATGGATGGATGGATGGATGGATGGATGGATGGATGGATGGATGGATGGATGGATGGATGGATGGATGGATGGATGGATGGATGGATGGATGGATGGATGGATGGATGGATGGATGGATGGATGGATGGATGGATGGATGGATGGATGGATGGATGGATGGATGGATGGATGGATGGATGGATGGATGGATGGATGGATGGATGGATGGATGGATGGATGGATGGATGGATGGATGGATGGATGGATGGATGGATGGATGGATGGATGGATGGA